>NW_027206666.1:301583-603167 GCF_032191515.1 Phaenicophaeus curvirostris
TGTCCCGTATTCTCAGCCCTTGTCCGGCCCTCTTTGCCTCGTCCGGCCCTCTTTGCCCTCGTCCTCCCCTCTTTGCCCTTGTCCTCCCTCTTTGCCCTTGTCTGCCCCTCTTTGCCCTTGTGCTCCCCTCTTTGCCCTTGTGCGTCCCTCTTTGCCCTTGTCTGCCCTCTTTTCCCATGTCCGCCCCCTCTTTGCCCTTGTCCGCCCCTCTTTGCCCTTGTCACCCCTCTTTGCCCTTGTCCCGAATTTTCAGCCCTTGTCCGCCCCTCTTTGCCCTTGTCCGCCCCTCTTGCACTTGTCCCCTATTCTCAACTCTTGTCCGCCCCTCTATGCCCTTGTCCTGCACTCTTTGCCCTTGTCCGCCCTCTTTGCCCTTGTCCGCCCCTCTTTGCCCTTGTCCGCCCCTCTTTGCCCTTGTCCTACCCTCTGTGCCCTTGTCCTACCTTCTGTGCCCTTGTCCCTTATTCTCAGCCCTTGTTCGCCCCTCTTTGCCCTTGTCCGCCCCTCTTTGCCCTTGTCGGCCCCTCTTTGCCCTTGTCCCGTATTCTCAGCCCTTGTCCGCCCCTCTTTGCCCTTGTCCGCCCCTCTTTGCCCTTGTTCGCCCCTCTTTGCCTTGTCCGCCCCTCTTTGCCCTTGTCCGCCCCTCTTTGCCTTGTCCTCCCCTCTGTGCCCTTGTCCCATATTCTCAGCCCTTGTCCCGTATTCTCAGCCCTTGTCCCGTACTCTCAGGCCATGTCCGCAACCTCTTGCCCTTGTCCCGTATTCTCAGCGCTTGTCCGTCCCTCTTTGCCCTTGTCCCGTATTCTCAGCCCTTGTCCGCCCCTCTTTGCTCTTGTCCGCCCCTCTTTGCCCTTGTCCGCCCGTCTTTGCCCTTGTCCGCCCCTCTTTGCCCTTGTCCCTTATTCTCAGCCCTTGTCCGCCCCCTCTTTGCCCTTGTCCGCCCCTCTTTTGCCCTTGTCCGCCCCCTCTTTGCCCTTGACCGACCCTCTTTGCCCTTGTCCGCCCCTCTTTGCACATGTCCGCCCCTCTTTGCTCTTGTCCCATATTCTCAGAACCTGTCTGCCTCTTTGCCCTTGTCCGCCCCTCTTTGCCCTTGTCCGCCCCTCTTTGGTCTTGTCCGCCCCTCTTTGGTCTTGTCCGCCCCTCTTTGGTCTTGTACGCCCCTCTTTGCCTTTGTACGCCCCTCTTTGCCCTTGTCCGCCCCTCTTTGCCCTGTCCGCCCCTCTTTGCCCTTGTCCGCCCCTCTTTGCCCTTGTCCGCCCAGCTTTGCCGTTGTCCGCCCCGCTTTGTAATTGTCCGCCCTTCTTTGCCCTTGTCCCATATTGTCAGCCCTTGTCCGCCCCTCTTTGCCCTTTTCCGCCCCTCTTTGCCCTTGTCCGCCCCTCTTTGTCCTTGTCCGCCCCTCTTTGCCCTTGTCCGCCCCTCTTTGCCCTTGTCCCGTATTCTCAGCTCTTGTCCGCCCGTCTTATCCCTTGTCCCCCCCTCTTTGCCCCTGTCCGCCCCTCTTTGCCCTTGTCTGCCCCTCTTTGCCCTTGTCCGCCCCTCTTTGCCATGTCCCGTATTCTCAGCACTTGTCCGCCCCTCCTTGCCCTTGTCCGCCTCTCTTTGCACTTGTCCGCCCCTCTTTGCCCTTGTCTGCCCCTCTTTGCCCTTGTCCCCTACTCTCAGCAATAGTCCGCCTCTCTTTGCCCTTGTCCGACCCTCTTTGCCCTTGTCTTCCCCTCTTTGCCCTTGTCCGCCCCTCTCTGCTCTTGTCCGCCCGTCTCTGCCCTTGTCCCGTATTCTAAGCCCTTGTCCGCCCCTCTTTGCCCTTGTCCGCCCCTCTTTGCCCTTGTCCGCCCCTCTTTGCCCTTGTCCGCCTCTCTTTGCACTTGTACCGTATTCTCAGCACTTGGCTGCCCCTCTTTGCCCTTGTCCGCCCCTCTTTGCACTTGTACCGTGTTCTCAGCACTTGGCTGCCCCTCTTTGCCCTTGTCCGCCCCTCTTTGCCCTTGTCCTGTATTCTCAGAACTTGTCCGCCCCTCTTTGCCCTTGTCCGCCCCTCTTTGCACTTGTCTGCCCCTCTTTGCCTTGTCCCATATCCTCCGCTCTTGTCCGCCCCTCTTTGCCCTTGTCCGCCCCTCTTTGCCCTTGTCCGCCCCTCTCTGCTCTTGTCCGCCCGTCTCTGCCTTTGTCCCGAATTCTCAGCCCTTGTCCGCCCCTCTTTGCCCTTGTCCGCCCCTCTGTGCCCTTGTCCGCCCCTCTGTGCGCTTGTCTGCCCCTCTGTGCTCTTGTCCCGTATTCTCAGAACTTGTTCGCCCCTCTTTGCCCTTGTCCACCCCTCTTTGCCCTTGTCCGCCCCTCTTTGCCCTTGTCCGCCCCTCTTTGCCCTTGTCCGCCCCTCTTTGCCCTTGTCCGCCCCTTTTTGTCCTTGTCCGCCCCTCTTTGCCCTTGTCCGCCCCTCTTTGCCCTTGTCCGCCCCTCGTTGCCTTTGTCCCCCCCTCGTTGCCCTTGTCCACCCCTCTTTGCCCTTGTCTGCCCCTCTTTGCCCTGGTCCGCCCCTCTTTGCCCTTGTCCGCCCCTTTTTGTCCTTGTCCGCCCCTCTTTGCCCTTGTCCCCTACTCTCAGCAATAGTCCGCCTCTCTTTGCCCTTGTCCGACCCTCTTTGCCCTTGTCTTCCCCTCTTTGCCCTTGTCCGCCCCTCTCTGCTCTTGTCCGCCCGTCTCTGCCCTTGTCCCGTATTCTCAGCCCTTGTCCACCCCTCTTTGCTCTTGTCCGCCCCTGTTTGCCCTTGTCCGCCCTCTTTGCCCTTGTCCGCCTCTCTTTGCACTTGTACCGTATTCTCAGCACTTGGCTGCCCCTCTTTGCCCTTGTCCGCCCCTCTTTGCACTTGTACCGTGTTCTCAGCACTTGGCTGCCCCTCTTTGCCCTTGTCCGCCCCTCTTTGCCCTTGTCCTGTATTCTCAGCCCTTGTCCGCCCCTCTTTGCCCTTGTCTGCCCCTCTTTGCCCTGGTCCGCCCCTCTTTGCCCTTGTCCGCCCCTTTTTGTCCTTGTCCGCCCCTCTTTGCCCTTGTCCGCCCCTCTTTGCCCTTGTCCGCCCCTCTTTGCCCTTGTCCGTCACTCTTTGCCCTTGTCCGCCATTCTTTGCCCTTGTCCCGTATTCTCAGCCCGTGTCCCGTATTCTCAGCCCGTGTCCCCTATTATCAGCCCATGTCCCCTATTCTCAGCCCGTGTCCCGCATTCTCAGCCCGTGTCCCCGTATTCTCAGCCCTTGTCCGCCCCTCTTTGCCCTTGTCCGCCCCTCTTTGCCCTTGTTCCGTATTGTCAGCCCTTTTCTGCCCCTCTTTGCTCTTTTCTGCCCCTCTTTGCCCTTGTCCGCCCCTCTTTGCCCTTGTCTGCCCCTCTTTGCACTTGTCCGCCCCTCTTTGCCCTTGTCCCGTATTCTCAGCCCTTGTCCGCCCCTCTTTGCCCTTGTCCCATATGCTCAGCACTTGTCCACCCCTCTTTGCCCTTGTCCCGTATTCTCAGCCCTTGTCAGCACCTCTTTGCCCTTGTCCGCCCCTCTTTGCCCTTATCCGCCCATCTTTGCCCATGTCCGCCCCTCTTTGCCCTTGTCCGCACCTCTTTGCCCTTGTCCCATATTCTCAGCCCTTGTCCGCCCCTCTTTGCCCTTGTCCGCCCCTCTTTACCCTTGTCCGCCCCTCTTTGCCCTTGTCCGCCCCTCTTTGCCCTTGTCCGCCCATCTTTGCACTTGTCCCGTATTCTCAGCACTTGGCCACCCCTCTTTGCCCTTGTCCGCCCCTCTTTGCACTTGTCCTGTTCTCAGCACTTGTCCGCCCCTCTTTGCCCTTGTCCGACCCTCTTTGCCCTTGTCCTGTATTCTCAGAACTTGTCCACCCCTCTTTGCCCTTGTCCGCCCCTCTTTGCCCTTGTCCGCCCCTCTTTGCCTTGTCCCATATCCTCCGCTCTTGTCCGCCCCTCTTTGCCTTGTCCGCCCCTCTTTGCCCTTGTCCGCCCCTGTTTGACCTTCTCCGCCCCTCTCTGCCCGTCTCTGCCCTTGTCCCGTATTCTCAGCCCTTGTCCGACCCTCTTTGCCCTTTTCCGCCCCTCTGTGCCCTTGTCCGCCCCTCTGTGCCCTTGTCTGCTCCTCTGTGCTCTTGTCCCTTATTCTCAGAACTTCTCCGCCCCTCTTTGCCCTTCTCCTCCCCTCTTTGCCCTTGTCTGCCCCTCTTTGCCCTTGTCCGCCCCTTTTTGCCCTTGTCCGCCCCTTTTTGCCCTTGTCCGCCCCTTTTTGTCCTTGTCCGCCCCTCTTTGCTCTTTTCCGCCCCTCTTTGCCCTTGTCCACCCCTCTTTGCCCTTGTCCCGTGTTCTCAGCCCTTGTCCGCCCCTCTTTGCACTTGTCCCGTATTCTCAGCACTTTTCCGCACCTCTTTGCCCTTGTCCCTTATTCTCAGCCCTTGTCCGCACCTCTTTGCCCTTGTCCGCCCCTCTTTGCCCATGTCCGCCCCTCTTTGCCCTTGTCCCATATTCTCAGCCCTTGTCCGCCCCTCTTTGCCCTTGTCCCGTATTCTCAGCCCTTGTCCGCCCCTCTTTGCCCTTGTCCGCCCCTCTTTGCCCTTGTCCGCCCCTCTTTGCCCTTGTCCGCCCCTCTTTGCACTTGTCCCGTATTCTCAGCACTTGGCTGCCCATCCATGCCCTTGTCCGCCCCTCTTTGCACTTGTCCCGTATTCTCAGGACTTGTCCGCCCCTCTTTGCCCTTGTACGCCCCTCTTTGCCCTTGTCCTGTATTCTCAGAACTTGTCCGCCCCTCTTTGCCCTTGTCCGCCCCTCTTTGCCCTTGTCCGCCCCTCTTTGCACTTGTCTGCCCCTCTTTGCCTTGTCCCATATCCTCCGCTCTTGTCCGCCCCTCTTTGCCCTTGTCTGCCCCTCTTTGCCCTTGTCCGCCCCTCTTTGCCCTTGTCCGCCCCTCTTTGCCCTTGTCCACCCCTCTTTGCCCTTGTCCGCCATTCTTTGCCCTTGTCCCGTATTCTTAGCCCGTGTCCCGTATTCTCAGCCCGTGTCCCCTATTATCAGCCCATGTCCCCTATTCTCAGCCCGTGTCCCGTATTCTCAGCCCATGTCCCGTATTCTCAGCCCTTGTCCGCCCCTCTTTGCCCTTGTCCGCCCCTCTTTGCCCTTGTTCCGTATTCTCAGCCCTTTTCTGCCCCTCTTTGCCCTTTTCTGCCCCTCTTTGCCCTTGTCCGCCCCTCTTTGCCCTTGTCTGCCTCTCTTTGCACTTGTCCGCCCCTCTTTGCCCTTGTCCCGTATTCTCAGCCCTTGTCCGCCCCTCTTTGCCCTTGTCCCATATGCTCAGCACTTGTCCAAACCTCTTTGCCCTTGTCCCGTATTCTCAGCCCTTGTCAGCCCCTCTTTGCCCTTGTCCGCCCCTCTTTGCCCTTATCCGCCCCTCTTTGTCCTTGTCCGCCCCTCTTTGCACTTTTCCGCCCCTCTTTGCCCTTGTCCGCCCCTCTTTGCCCTTGTCCCGTGTTCTCAGCCCTTGTCCGCCCCTCTTTGCACTTGTCCCGTATTCTCAGCACTTTTCCGCACCTCTTTGCCCTTGTCCCTTATTCTCAGCCCTTGTCCGCACCTCTTTGCCCTTGTCCGCCCCTCTTTGCCCATGTCCGCCCCTCTTTGCCCTTGTCCCATATTCTCAGCCCTTGTCCGCCCCTCTTTGCCCTTGTCCCGTATTCTCAGCCCTTGTCCGCCCCTCTTTGCCCTTGTCCGCCCCTCTTTGCCCTTGTCCGCCCCTCTTTGCCCTTGTCCGCCCCTCTTTGCACTTGTCCCGTATTCTCAGCACTTGGCTGCCCCTTCATGCCCTTGTCCGCCCCTCTTTGCACTTGTCCCGTATTCTCAGCACTTGTCCGCCCCTCTTTGCCCTTGTCCGCCCCTCTTTGCCCTTGTCCTGTATTCTTCGAACTTGTCCGCCCCTCTTTACCCTTGTCCGCCCCTCTTTGCCCTTGTCCGCCCCTCTTTGCCTAGTCCCATATCCTCTGCTCTTGTCCGCCCCTCTTTGCCCTTGTCCGCCCCTCTTTGCCCTTGTCCGCCCCTCTCTGCTCTTGTCCGCCCGTCTGTGCCCTTGTCCCGTATTCTCAGCCTTTGTCCGCCCCTCTGTGCCCTTGTCCGCCCCTCTGTGCCCTTGTCTGCCCCTCTGTGCTCTTGTCCCGTATTCTCAGAACTTGTCCGCCCCTCTTTTTCCTTGTCCGCCCCTCTTTGCCCTTGTCCGCCCCTCTTTGCCCTTCTCCTCCCCTCTTTGCCCTTCTCCTCCCCTCTTTGCCCTTGTCCGCCCCTCTTTGCCCTTGTCCGCCCCTTTTTGTCCTTGTCCGCCCCTCTTTGCCCTTGTCCGCCCCTCTTTGCCCTTGTCCGCCCCTCTTTGCCCTTGTCCACCCCTCTTTGCCCTTGTCCGCCCCTCGTTGCCCTTGTCCGCCCCTCGTTGCCCTTGTCCGCCCCTCGTTGCCCTTGTCCGCCCCTCGTTGCCCTTGTCCGCCCCTCTTTGCCCTTGTCCGCCCCTCTTTGCCCTTGTCCGCCCCTCTTTGCCCTTGTCCGCCCCTCTTTGCCCTTGTCCACCCCTCTTTGCCCTTGTCACGTATTCTCAGCCCTTGTCCCGTATTCTCAGAACTTGTCCGCCCCTCTTTGCCCTTGTCCGCCCCTTTTTGCTCTTGTCCGCCCCTCTTCGCTCTTGTCCGCCCCTCTTTGCCCTTCTCCTCCCCTCTTTGCCCTTGTCTGCCCCTCTTTGCCCTTGTCCGTCCCTCTTTGCACTTTTCTGCCCCTTTTTGTCCTTGTCCGCCCCTCTTTGCCCTTGTCCGCCCCTCTTTGCCCTTGTCTGCCCCTCTTTGCCTTTGTCCCGTATTCTCAGCCCTTGTCCGCCCCTCTTTGCCTTTGTCCCGTATTCTCAGCCCTTGTCCCGTATTCTCAGCCCTTGTCCCGTATTCTCAGCCCTTGTCCGGCCCTCTTTGCCCTTGTCCGGACCTCTTTGCCCTTGTCCGGCCCTCTTTGCCCTTGTCTGCCCCTCTTTGCACTTGTGCGCACCTCTTTGCCCTTGTGCGACCCTCTTTGCCCTTGTGCGTCCCTCTTTGCCCTTGTCCGCCCCTCTATGCCCTTGTCCGCCCCTCTTTGCCCTTGTCTGCCCCTCTTTGCACTTGTCCGCCCCTCTTTGCCCTTGTCCGCCCCTCTTTGCACTTGTCCCGTATTCTCAACACTTGTCCGCCCCTCTTTGCCCTTGTCCGCCCCTCTTTGCCATTGTCCGCCACTCTTTTCCCTTGTCCGCCCTTCTTTTCCCTTGTCCGCCCCTCTTTGCCCTTGTCCGCCCCTCTTTGACCTTGTCCCTTATTCTCAGCCCTTGTCCGCCCCTCTTTGCCCTTGTCCGCCCCTCTTTGCCCTTGTCCGCCCCTCTTTACACTTGTCCGCCCCTCTTTGCCCTTGTCCGCCCCTCTTTGCCCTTGTCCGCCCCTCTTTGCACTTGTCCGCACCTCTTTGCTCTTGTCCCGTATTCTCAGACCCTTTCCGCCCCTCTTTGCCCTTGTCCGCCCCTCTTTGCCCTTGTCCGCCCCTCTTTGCCCTTGTCCGCCCCTCTTTGCCCTTGTCCGCCCCTCTTAGCCCTTGTCCGCCCCTCTGTGCCCTTGTCCGTCCCTCTGTGCCCTTGTCCGTCCCTCTGTGCCCTTCTCCGCCCCTCTGTGCCCTTGTCGGCCCCTCTTTGCCCTTGTCGGCCCCTGTTTGCCCTTGTCGGCCCCTGTTTTCCCTTGTCCACCCCTCTTTGCCCTTGTCCGCCCCTCTTTGCACTTGTCCGCCCCTCTTTGACCGTGTCTGCCCCTCTTTGACTGTGTCCGCCCCTCTTTGCACATGTCCGCCCCTCTTTGCCCTTGTCCGCCCCTATTTGCCCTTGTCCGCCCCTATTTGCCCTTGTCCGCCCCTCTTTGCCCTTGTCTGCCCCTCTTTGCCCTTGTCCGCCCCTCTTTGCCCTTGTCCGCCCCTCTTTGCCCTTGTCCCGTATTCTCATCCCTTGTCCGCCCCTCTTTGCCCTTGTCCCGTATTCTCATCCCTTCTCCGCCCCTCTTTGTCCTTGTCCCATATTCTCAGCACTTGTCCGCCCCTCTTTGCCCTTGTCCGCCCCTCTTTGCTCTTGTCCGCTACTCTTTGCACTTGTCCGCCCCTCTTTGCCCTTGTCCGCCCCTCTTTGCCCTTGTCCGCCCCTCTTTGCCCTTGTCCCGTATTCTCATCCCTTCTCCGCCCCTCTTTGTCCTTGTCCCATATTCTCAGCACTTGTCCGCCCCTCTTTGCCCTTGTCCACCCCTCTTTACCCTTGTCCGCCCCTCTTTGCTTTTGTCCGCCCCTCTTTGCCCTTGTCCGCCCCTCTTTGCCCTTGTCCGCCCCTCTTTGCCCTTGTCTGCCCCTCTTTGCCCTTGTCCGCCCCTCTTTGCCCTTGTCCCTTATTCTGTGCCCTTGTCCGCCCCTCTTTGCCCTTGTCCCATATTCTCAGCACTTGTCCGCCCCTCTTTGGCCTCGTCCGCCCCTCTTTGCCCTCGTCCGCCCCTCTTTGCCCTCGTCCGCCCCTCTTTGCCCTCGTCCGCCCCTCTCAGCCCTCGTCCGCCCCTCTCAGCCCTCGTCCGCCCCTCTCAGCCCTCGTCCCGCATTCTCAGCCCTCGTCGGCCCCTCTCAGACCTCGTCCCGCATTCTCAGTACTCGTCCGCCCCTCTCAGCCCTCGTCCCGCATTCTCAGCCCTCGTCCGCCCCTCTCAGCCCTCGTCCCGCATTCTCAGCCCTCGTCCGCCCCTCTCAGCCCTCGTCCCGCATTCTCAGCCCTCGTCCGCCCCTCTCAGACCTCGTCCCGCATTCTCAGTACTCGTCCGCCCCTCTCAGCCCTCGTCCCACATTCTCAGCCCTCGTCCGCCCATCTCAGACCTCGTCCCGCATTCTCAGCCCTCGTCCGCCCCTCTCAGCCCTCGTCCCGCATTCTCAGCCCTCGTCCGCCCCTGTTAGCCCTCATCCCGCATTCTCAGCCCTCGTCCGCCCCTCTCTGTCCTCGTCCCGCATTCTCAGCCCTCGTCCGCCCCTCTCAGATCTCGTCCCGCATTCTCAGCCGTCGTTCGCCACTCTCAGCCCTCGTCCAAAATTCTCAGCCCTCGTCCGACCCTCTCAGCCCTTGTCCCATATTCTCAGCCCTTGTCACGCATTCTCAGCCTTTGTCCGCCACTCTCAGCCCTTGTCCCGCATTCTCAGCCCTTGTCCGCACCTCTCAGCCCTTGTCCCGCATTCTCAGCCCTTGTCCGCACCTCTCAGCACTTGTCCTGCATTGTCAGCCCTTGTCCGCCACTCTCAGTCCTTTTCCCGCATTCTCAGCACTTGTCCGCCCCTCTTAGCCCTTGTCCCGCATTCTCAGCCCTTGTCTGCCCCTCTCAGCCTTTGTACCGTATTCTCAGAACTTGTCACGTATTCTCAGCACTTGTCCGCCCCTCTATTTCCTTTATCCGCCCCTCTTTGCCCTTGTCCGCCACTCTTTGCACTTTTCCGCCCCTCTTTGCCCGTGTCTGCCCGTCTTTGCCCGTGTCTGCCCGTCTTTGCCCGTGTCCGCCCCTCTTTGCCCTTGTCCGCCCCTCTTTGCCCTTGTCCGCCCCTCTTTGCACTTGTCCGCCCCTCTTTGCACTTGTCCGCCCCTCTTTGCCCTTGTCCCATATTCTCAGCACTTGTCCGCCCCTCTTTGCCCTTGTCCGCCCCTCTTTGCCCTTGTCCGCCCCTCTTTGCCTTTGTCCCGTATTCTCATCCCTTCTCCGCCCCTCTTTGTCCTTGTCCCATATTCTCAGCCCTTGTCCGCCCCTCTTTGCCCTTGTCCGCCCCTCTTTGCCCTTGTCCGCCCCTCTTTGCCCTTGTCCGCCATCTTTGCCCTTGTCCGCCCCTCTTTGCCCTTGTCCGCCCCTCTTTGCCATTGTCCGCCCCTCTTTGCACTTGTCCGCCCCTCTTTGCCCCTGTCCGCCCCTCTTTGCCCTTGTCCCGTATTCTCAGCCCTTGTCCACCCCTCTTTGCTCTTGTCCCGTATTCTCAGCCCTTGTCCACCCCTCTTTGCCCTTGTCCGCCCCTCTTTGCCCTTGTCTGCCCCCTTTGCCGTTGTCCGCCCCTCTTTGCACTTCTCCGCCACTCTTTGCCCTTGTCCGACCCTCTTTGCCCTTGTCCGCCCCTCTTTGCCCTTGTCCGCCCCTCTTTGCCCTTGTCCGCCCCTCTTTGCCCTTGTCCGCCCCTCCTTACACTTGTCTGCCCTCTTTGCCCTTTTCCGCACCTCTTTGCCCTTGTCCGCTCCTCTGTGCCCTTGTCTGCCCCTGTGTGCCCTTGTCCGTCCCTCTTTGCACTTGTCCGCCCCTCTTTCCCCTTGTCCTGTATTCTCAGCCCTTGTCCGCCCCTCTGTCCCTTGTCCCCTATTCTCAGCCCTTGTCTGCGACTCTGAGCCCTTGTCCGGTATTCTCAGCCCTTCTCCGCACCTCTGTGCCCTTGTCCCCTATTCTCAGACCTTGTCGGCCCCTCTGTGCCCTTGTCCCCTATTCTCAGCCCTTGTCCGCCCCTCTTTGCCCTTGTCCGCCCCTCTTTTCCCTTGTCCGCTTCTATTGGCACTTGTCCGCCCCTCTTTGCCCTTGTCCGCCCCTTTTTGCCCTTGTCCGCCCCTTTTTGGCCTTGTCCGACCCTTTTTGCCAGTGTCCGCCCATTTTTGCCCTTGTTCGTCCCTCTTTGGCCTTGTCCGCCCCTCTTTGCCCTTGTCCGCCCCTCTTTGCCCTTGTCCGCCCCTCTTTGCCCTTGTCCCGTATTCTCAGCCCTTGTCCGCCCCTCTTTGCCCTTGTCCCGTATTCTCAGCCCTTGTCCGCCCCTCTTTGCCCTTGTCCCGTATTCTAAGCCCTTTTCCGCCCCTCTTTGCCCTTGTCCGCCCCTCTTTGCCCTTGTCCCTTATTCTGTGCCCTTGTCCGCCCCTCTTTGCCCTTGTCCCATATTCTCAGCACTTGTCCGCCCCTCTTTGCCTTCGTCCGCCCCTCTTTGCCCTCGTCCGCCCCTCTTTGCCCTCGTCCGCCCCTCTTTGCCCTCGTCCGCCCCTCTTTGCCCTCGTCCGCCCCTCTCAGCCCTCGTCCGCCCCTCTCAGCCCTCGTCAGCCCCTCTCAGCCCTCGTTCGCCCCTCCCAGCCCTCGTTCGCCCCTCTCAGCCCTCGTTCGCCCCTCTCAGCCCTCGTTCGCCCCTCTCAGCCCTCGTTCGCCCCTCTCATCCCTTCTCCGCTTCTCTCAGCCCTCGTCCCGCATTCTCAGCCCTCGTCCGCCCCTCTCAGCCCTTGTCCCGCATTCTCAGCCCTCGTCCGCCCCTCTCAGCCCTTGTCCCGCATTCTCAGCCCTCGTCCGCACCTCTCAGCCCTCGTCCCGCATTCTCAGCCCTCGTCCGCCCCTCTCAGACCTCGTCCCGCATTCTCAGTACTCGTCCGCCCCTCTCAGCCCTCGTCCCGCATTCTCAGCCCTCGTCCGCCCCTCTCAGCACTCGTCCCGCATTCTCAGCCCTCGTCCGCCCCTCTCAGCCCTCGTCCCGCATTCTCAGCCCTCGTCCGCCCCTCTCAGACCTCGTCCCGCATTCTCAGTACTCGTCCGCCCCTCTCAGCCCTCGTCCCGCATTCTCAGCCCTCGTCCGCCCATCTCAGACCTCGTCCCGCATTCTCAGCCCTCGTCCGCCCCTCTCAGCCCTCGTCCCGCATTCTCAGCCCTCGTCCGCCCCCTCAGCCCTCATCCCGCATTCTCAGCCCTCGTCCGCCCCTCTCTGTCCTCGTCCCGCATTCTCAGCCCTCGTCCGCCCCTCTCAGATCTCGTCCCGCATTCTCAGCCGTCGTTCGCCACTCTCAGCCCTCGTCCAAAATTCTCAGCCCTCGTCCGACCCTCTCAGCCCTTGTCCCATATTCTCAGCCCTTGTCACGCATTCTCAGCCTTTGTCCGCCACTCTCAGCCCTTGTCCCGCATTCTCAGCCCTTGTCCGCACCTCTCAGCCCTTGTCCCGCATTCTCAGCCCTTGTCCGCACCTCTCAGCACTTGTCCTGCATTGTCAGCCCTTGTCCGCCACTCTCAGTCCTTTTCCCGCATTCTCAGCACTTGTCCGCCCCTCTTAGCCCTTGTCCCGCATTCTCAGCCCTTGTCTGCCCCTCTCAGCCTTTGTACCGTATTCTCAGAACTTGTCACGTATTCTCAGCACTTGTCCGCCCCTCTATTTCCTTTATCCGCCCCTCTTTGCCCTTGTCCGCCACTCTTTGCTCTTTTCCGCCCCTCTTTGCCCGTGTCCGCCCCTCTTTGCCCGTGTCTGCCCGTCTTTGCCCGTGTCCGCCCCTCTTTGCCCTTGTCCGCCCCTCTTTGCCCTTGTCCGCCCCTCTTTGCACTTGTCCGCCCCTCTTTGCCCTTGTCCCATATTCTCAGCACTTGTCCGCCCCTCTTTGCCCTTGTCCGCCCCTCTTTGCCCTTGTCCGCCCCTCTTTGCCTTTGTCCCGTATTCTCATCCCTTCTCCGCCCCTCTTTGTCCTTGTCCCATATTCTCAGCACTTGTCCGCCCCTCTTTGCCCTTGTCCGCCCCTCTTTGCCCTTGTCCGCCCCTCTTTGCCCTTGTCCGCCATCTTTGCCCTTGTCCGCCCCTCTTTGCCCTTGTCCGCCCCTCTTTGCACTTGTCCGCCCCTCTTTGCCCCTGTCCGCCCCTCTTTGCCCTTGTCCCGTATTCTCAGTCCTTGTCCACCCCACTTTGCTCTTGTCCCGTATTCTCAGCCCTTGTCCACCCCTCTTTGCCCTTGTCCGCCCCTCTTTGCCCTTGTCTGCCCCCTTTGCCGTTGTCCGCCCCTCTTTGCACTTCTCCGCCACTCTTTGCCCTTGTCCGACCCTCTTTGCCCTTGTCCGCCCCTCTTTGCACTTGTCCGCCCCTCTTTGCCCTTGTCCGCCCCTCTTTGCCCTTGTCCGCCCCTCCTTGCCCTTGTCTGCCCCTCTTTGCCCTTTTCCGCACCTCTTTGCCCTTGTCCGCTCCTCTGTGCCCTTGTCTGCCCCTGTGTGCCCTTGTCCGTCCCTCTTTGCCCTTGTCCGCCCCTCTTTGCCTTTGTCCCGAATTCTCAGCCCTTGTCCGCCCCTCTTTGCCCTTGTCCCGTATTCTCAGCCCTTGTCCGCCCCTCTTTGCCCTTGTCCCATATTCTAAGCCCTTGTCCGCCCCTCTTTGCACTTGTCCACCCCTCTTTTCCCTCGTCCGCCCCTCTTTGCCCTCGTCCGCCCCTCTTTGCCCTCGTCCACCCCTCTTTGCCCTCGTCCGCCCCTCTCAGCCCTCGTCCGCCCCTCTCAGCCCTCGTCAGCCCCTCTCAGCCCTCGTTCGCCCCTCTCAGCCCTCGTTCGCCCCTCTCAGCCCTCGTTCGCCCCTCTCAGCCCTTCTCCGCCACTCTCAGCCCTCGTCCCGCATTCTCAGACCTCGTCCGCCCCTCTCAGCCCTTGTCCCGCATTCTCAGCCCTCGTCCGCCCCTCTCAGCCCTTGTCCCGCATTCTCAGCCCTCGTCCGCCCCTCTCAGACCTCGTCCAAAATTCTCAGCCCTCGTCCGACCCTCTCAGCCCTTGTCCCATATTCTCAGCCCTTGTCACGCATTCTCAGCCCTTGTCTGCCCCTCTCAGCCTTTGTCCCGAATTCTCAGCCCTTGTCCGCCCCTCTCAGCCCTTGTCCACACCTCTCAGCCCTTGTCCCGCATTCTCTGCCGTTGTCCGCCACTCTCAGCCCTTGTCCCGCATTCTCAGCCCTTGTCCGCTCCTCTCAGCCCTTGTCCCGCATTCTCAGCCCTTGTCCGCACCTCTCAGCCCTTGTCCTGCATTGTCAGCCCTTGTCCGCCCCTCTCAGCCATTTTCCCGCATTCTCAGCACTTGTCCGCCCCTCTTTGCCCTTGTCCCGCATTCTCAGCCCTTGTCTGCCCCTCTCAGCCTTTGTACCGTATTCTCAGACCTTGTCCCGTATTCTCAGCACTTGTCCGCCCCTCTATTGCCCTTGTCCGCCCCTCTTTGCCCTTGTCCGCCCCTCTTTGCCCTTTTCCGCCCCTCTTTGCTCATGTCCGCCCCTCTTTGCCCGTGTCCGCCCCTCTTTGCCCTTGTCCGCCCCTCTTTGCCCTTGTCCGCCCCTCTTTGCACTTGTCCGCCCCTCTTTGCCCTTGTCCCATATTCTCAGCACTTGTCCGCCCCTCTTTGCACTTGTCCGCCCCTCATTGCCCTTGTCCGCCCCTCTTTGCCTTTGTCCCGTATTCTCATCCCTTCTCCGCCCCTCTTTGTCCTTGTCCCATATTCTCAGCCCTTGTCCGCCCCTCTTTGCCCTTGTCCACCCCTCTTTGCCCTTGTCCGCCCCTCTTTGCCCTTGTCCGCCATCTTTGCCCTTGTCCGCCCCTCTTTGCCCTTGTCCGCCCCTCTTTGCCCTTGTCCGCCCCTCTTTGCAATTGTCCGACCCTCTTTGCCCCTGTCCACCCCTCTTTGCCCTTGTCCCGTATTCTCAGCCCTTGTCCACCCCTCTTTGCTCTTGTCCCATATTCTCTGTCCTTGTCCACCCCTCTTTGCCTTTGTCCGCACCTCTTTGCCCTTGTCTGCCGCTCTTTGCCCTTGTCCGCACCTCTTTGCACTTCTCCGCCCCTCTTTCACCTTCTCCGACCCTCTTTGCGCTTGTCCGCCCCTCTTTGCCCTTGTCCGCCCGTCTTTGCCCTTGTCCGCCCCTCTTTGCCCTTGTCCGCCCCTGTTTGCCCTTGTCCGCCCCTCTTTGCCCTTGTCCGCCCCTCTTTGCCCTTGTCCGCTCCTCTGTGCCCTTGTCTGCCCCTGTGTGTCCTTGTCCGCCCCTGTGTGCACTTGTCCGCCCCTCTTTGCCCTTGTCCGCCCCTCTTTGCCCTTGTCCCGTATTCTCAGCCCTTCTCCGCACCTCTGTGCCCTTGTCCCCTATTCTCAGCCCTTGTCCGCCCCTCTTTGCCCTTGTCCACCCCTCTTTGCCCTTGTCCGCTTCTATTGGCACTTGTCCGCCCCTCTTTGCTCTTGTCCGCCCCTCTTTGCCCTTGTCCGCCCCTTTTTGCCCTTGTCCGCCCCTTTTTGCCTTTGTCTGCCCCTTTTTGCCCTTTTCCGCCCCTCTTTGCCCTTGTCCGCCCCTCTTTGCCCTTGTCCGCCTCTCTTTGCCCTTGTCCGCCTCTCTTTGCCCTTGTCCACCCCTCTTTGCACTTGTCCCCCCCTCTTTGCCCTTGTCCGCCCCTCTTTGCCCTTGTCCGCCCCTCTTTGCCCTTGTCCCGTATTCTCAGCCCTTGTCCGCCACTCTTTGCCCTTGTCCCGTATTCTCTGCCCTTTTCCGCCCCTCTTTGCCCTTGTACCGTATTCTCAGCCCTTGTCCGCCCCTCTTTGCCCTTGTCCGCCCCTCTTAGCCCTTGTCCGCCCCTCTTTGCCCTTGTCCGCCCCTCTTTGCCCTTGTCCCGTATTCTCATAACTTCTTCGCCCCTCTTTGCCCTTGTCCCGTATTATCAGCCCTTGTCCCGTATTCTCAGCACTTATCCGCCCCTCTTTGCCCTTGTCCGCCCCTCTTTGCCCTTGTCCGCCCCTCTTTGCCCTTGTCCGCCACTCTTTGCCCTTGTACGCCACTCTTTGCCCTTGTACGCCCCTCTTTGCCCATGTCCGCCCCTCCTTGCACTTGTCCCGTATTCTCATCCCTTCTTCGCCCCTCTTTGCCCTTGTCCCGTATTCTCAGCCCTTCTCAGCACCTCTTTGCCCTTCTCCCATATTCTCAGCCCTTGTCCCTTATTCTCAGCCCTTGTCCGCCCCTCTTTGCCCTTGTCCCGTATTCTAAGCCCTTGTCCGCCCCTCTTTGCACTTGTCCACCCCTCTTTTCCCTTGTCCGCCCCTCTTTGCCTTTGTCCGCCCTTCTTTGCCCTTGTCCGCCCCTCTTTGCCCTTGTCCGCACCTCTTTGCCCTTGTCCGCCCCTCTTTGCCCTTGTCCGCCCCTCTTTGCACTTGTCCCGTATTCTCAGCCCTTGCCCTCTCCTCTTTGCCCATGTCCGCCCCTTTTTGCCCTTGTCCGCCCCTCTTTGCCCTTGTCAGCTCCTCTTTGCCCTTGTCCGCCCATCTTTGCCCTTGTCCGCCCCTCTTTGCCCTTGTCCCGTATTCTCAGCCCTTGTCCGATCCTCTCAGCCATTGTCCTGTATTCTCAGCCCTTGTCCGCCCCTCTTTGCACTTGTCCGCCCCTCTTTGCCCTTGTCCCGTATTCTCAGCCCTTGTCCAACCCTCTTTGCTCTTTTCCCGTATTCTCAGCCCTTGTCCACCCCTCTTTGCCCTTGTCCGCCCCTCTTTGCCCTTGTCTGCCCCTCTTTGCACTTGACCGCCCCTCTTTTCACTTCTCAGCCCCTCTTTGCCCTTGTCCGCCCCTCTTTGCCCTTGTCCGCCCCTGTTTGCCCTTGTCCGCCCCTCCTTACCCTTGTCCGCCCCTCCTTACCCTTGTCCGACCCTCTTTGCCCTTGTCCGCCCCTCTTTGCCCTTGTCCGCTCCTCTGTGCCCTCGTCCGACCCTGTGTGCCCTTGTCCGCCCCTCTTTGCCCTTGTCCGCCCCTCTTTGCCGTTGTCCGCACCTCTTTGCCCTTGTCCCGTATTCTCAGCCCTTGTCCGAACCCTCTGTGCCCTTGTCCCCTATTCTCAGCCCTTGTCCGCCACTCTGAGCCCTTGTCCGGTATTCTCAGCCCTTCTCCGAAACTCTGTGCCCTTGTCCCCTATTCTCAGACCTCTTCCGCCCCTCTGTGCCCTTGTCCCGTATTCTCAGCCCTTGTCCGCCCCTCTTTGCCCTTGTCCGACCCTCTTTGCCCAGTCCGCTTCTATTGGCACTTGTCCTCCCCTCTTTGCCCTTGTCCGCCCCTCTTTGCCCTTGTCCGCCCCTTTTTGCCCTTGTCCGCCCCTTTTTGCTATTGTCCGCCCCTTTTTGCCCTTGTTCGTCCCTCTTTGCACTTGTCCGCCCCTCTTTGCCCTTGTCCCGAATTCTCAGCACTTGTCCGCCCCTCTTTGCCCTTGTCCCGTATTCTCAGCCCTTGTCCGCCCCTCTTTGCCCTTGTCCCGTATTCTCAGCCCTTGTCCACCCCTCTTTTTCCTCGTCCGCCCCTCTTTGCCCTCGTCCGCCCCTCTTTGCCCTCGTCCGCCCCTCTTTGCCCTCGTCCGCCCCTCTCAGCCCTCGTCAGCCCCTCTCAGCCCTCGTTCGCCCCTCTCAGCCCTTCTCCGCCCCTCTCAGCCCTCGTCCCGCATTCTCAGCCCTCGTTCGCGCCTCTCAGCCCTTGTCCCGCATTCTCAGCCCTCGTCCGCCCCTCTCAGCCCTCATCCCGCATTCTCAG
This sequence comes from Phaenicophaeus curvirostris, assembly GCF_032191515.1. Taxonomy (NCBI): domain Eukaryota; kingdom Metazoa; phylum Chordata; class Aves; order Cuculiformes; family Cuculidae; genus Phaenicophaeus; species Phaenicophaeus curvirostris. The sequence goes on from NW_027206666.1 coordinate 318,930, forward strand.
CCCTCGTCCGCCCCTCTCAGACCTCGTCCAAAATTCTCAGCCCTCGTCCGACCCTCTCAGCCCTTGTCCCATATTCTCAGCCCTTGTCACGCATTCTCAGCCCTTGTCCGCCCCTCTCAGCCTTTGTCCCGAATTCTCAGCCCTTGTCCGCCCCTCTCAGCCCTTGTCCGCACCTCTCAGCCCTTTTCCCGCATTCTCTGCCGTTGTCCGCCACTCTCAGCCCTTGTCCCGCATTCTCAGCCCTTGTCCCGCATTCTCAGCCCTTGTCCGCACCTCTCAGCCCTTGTCCTGCATTGTCAGCCCTTGTCCGCCCCTCTCAGCCTTTTTCCCGCATTCTCAGCACTTGTCCGCCCCTCTTTGCCCTTGTCCCGCATTCTCAGCCCTTGTCTGCCCCTCTCAGCCTTTGTACCGTATTCTCAGACCTTGTCCCGTATTCTCAGCACTTGTCCGCCCCTCTATTGCCCTTGTCCGCCCCTCTTTGCCCTTGTCCGCCCCTCTTTGCCCTTGTCCGCCACTCTTTGCCCTTTTCCGCCCCTCTTTGCCCATGTCCGCACCTCTTTGCCCGTGTCCGCCCCTCTTTGCTCTTGTCCTCCCCTCTTTGCCCTTGTCCGCCCCTCTTTGCACTTGTCCGCCCCTCTCTGCCCTTGTCCCATATTCTCAGCACTTGTCCGCCCCTCTTTGCCCTTGTCCGCCCCTCTTTGCCCTTGTCCGCCCCTCTTTGCCTTTGTCCCGTATTCTCATCTCTTCTCCGCCCCTCTTTGTCCTTGTCCCATATTCTCAGCCCTTGTCCGCACCTCTTTGCACTTGTCCGCCCCTCTTTGCCCTTGTCCGCCCCTCTTTGCCCTTGTCCGCCCCTCTTTGCCCTTGTCCGCCATCTTTGCCCTTGTCCGCCCCTCTTTGCCCATGTCCGCCCCTCTTTGCCCTTGTCCGCCCCTCTTTGCACTTGTCCGACCCTCTTTGCCCCTGTCCACCCCTCTTTGCCCTTGTCCCGTATTCTCAGCCCTTGTCCACCCCTCTTTGCTCTTGTCCCGTATTCTCTGTCCTTGTCCACCCCTCTTTGCCTTTGTCCGCCCCTCTTTGCCCTTGTCTGCCGCTCTTTGCCCTTGTCCGACCCTCTTTGCCCTTGTCCGCCCCTCTTTGCCCTTGTCCGCCCCTGTTTGCCCTTGTCCGCCCCTGTTTGCCCTTGTCCGCCCCTCTTTGCCCTTGTCCGCCCCTCTTTGCCCTTGTCCGCCCCTGTGTGTCCTTGTCCGCCCCTGTGTGTCCTTGTCCGCCCCTGTGTGCCCTTGTCCGCCCCTCTTTGCCCTTGTCCGCCCCTCTTTGCCCTTGTCCGCACCTCTTTGCCCTTGTCCCGTATTCTCAGCCCTTCTCCGCACCTCTGTGCCCTTGTCCCCTGTTCTCAGACCTTGTCCGCCCCTCTTTGCCCTTGTCCACCCCTCTTTGCCCTTGTCCGCTTCTATTGGCACTTGTCCGCCCCTCATTGCTCTTGTCCGCCCCTCTTTGCCCTTGTCCGCCCCTTTTTGCCCTTATCCGCCCCTTTTTGCCTTTGTCCGCACCTTTTTGCTCTTGTTCGTCCCTCTTTGTCCTTGTCCGTCCCTCTTTGCCCTTGTCCGCCCCTCTTTGCCCTTGTCCACCCCTCTTTGCACTTGTCCCCCCCTCTTTGCCCTTGTCCGCCCCTGTTTGCCCTTGTCCGCCCCTCTTTGCCCTTGTCCCGTATTCTCAGCCCTTGTCCACCCCTCTTTGCTCTTGTCCCATATTCTCAGCCCTTGTCCACCCCTCTTTGCCCTTGTCCGCCCCTCTTTGCCCTTGTCTGCCCCTCTTTGCACTTGACCGCCCCTCTTTTCACTTCTCAGCCCCTCTTTGCCCTTGTCAGCCCCTCTTTGCCCTTGTCCGCCCCTATTTGCCCTTGTCCGCCCCTCTCTGCCCTTGTCCGCTCCTCTCTGCCCTTGTCCGCCCCTCTTTGCCCTTGTCCGCCCCTCCGTACCCTTGTCCGCCCCTCTTTGCCCTTGTCCGCCCCTCTTTGCCCTTGTCCGCTCCTCTGTGCCCTCGTCCGACCCTGTGTGCCCTTGTCCGCCCCTCTTTGCCCTTGTCCGCCCCTCTTTGCCGTTGTCCGCACCTCTTTGCCCTTGTCCCGTAGTCTCAGCCCTTGTCCGAACTCTCTGTGCCCTTGTCCCCTATTCTCAGCCCTTGTCCGCCACTCTGAGCACTTGTCCGGTATTCTCAGCCCTTCTCCGCACCTCTGTGCCCTTGTCCCCTATTCTCAGACCTATTCCTCCCCTCTGTGCCCTTGTCCCATATTCTCAGCCCTTGTCCGCCCCTCTTTGCCCTTGTCCGCCCCTCTTTGCCCTTGTCCTCTCCTCTTTGCACTTGTCCGCCGCTCTTTGCCCTTGTCCGCCCCTCTTTGCCCTTGTCCGCCCCTTTTTGCCCTTGTCCGCCCCTTTTTGCCATTGTCCGCCCCTTTTTGCCCTTGTTCGTCCCTCTTTGCCCTTGTCCGCCCCTCTTTGCCCTTGTCCCGAATTCTCAGCCCTTGTCCGCCCCTCTTTGCCCTTGTCCCGTATTCTCAGCCCTTGTCCGCCCCTCTTTGCCCTTGTCCCGTATTCTCAGCCCTTGTCCGCCCCTCTTTGCCCTTGTCCCATAATCTAAGCCCTTGTCCGCCCCTCTTTGCACTTGTCCACCCCTCTTTTCCCTCGTCCGCCCCTCTTTGCCCTCGTCCGCCCCTCTCAGCCCTCGTCCGCCCCTCTCAGCCCTCGTCCGCCCCTCTCAGCCCTCGTCAGCCCCTCTCAGCCCTCGTCAGCCCCTCTCAGCCCTTGTTCGCCCCTCTCAGCCCTCGTTCCCCCCTCTCAGCCCTCGTTCGCCCCTCTCAGCCCTTCTCCGCCCCTCTCAGCCCTCGTCGTGCATTCTCAGCCCTCGTCCGCCCCTCTCAGCCCTTGTCCCGCATTCTCAGCCCTCGTCCGCCCCTCTCAGCCCTCGTCCCGCATTCTCAGCCCTCGTCCGCCCCTCTCAGACCGCGTCCAAAATTCTCAGCCCTCGTCCGCCCCTCTCAGCCCTTGTCCCATATTCTCAGCCCTTGTCACGCATTCTCAGCCCTTATCCGCCCCTCTCAGCCTTTGTCCCGAATTCTCAGCCCTTGTCCGCCCCTCTCAGCCCTTGTCCGCACCTCTCAGCCCTTGTCCCGCATTCTCTGCCCTTGTCCGCCACTCTCAGCCCTTGTCCCGAATTCTCAGCCCTTGTCCGCTCCTCTCAGCCCTTGTCCCGCATTCTCAGCCCTTGTCCGCACCTCTCAGCCCTTGTCCTGCATTGTCAGCCCTTGTCCGCCCCTCTCAGCCCTTTTCCCGCATTCTCAGCACTTGTCCGCCCCTCTTTGCCCTTGTCCCGCATTCTCAGCCCTTGTCTGCCCCTCTCAGACTTTGTACCGTATTCTCAGACCTTGTCCCGTATTCTCAGCACTTGTCCGCCCCTCTATTGCCCTTGTCCGCCCCTCTTTGCCCTTGTCCGCCCCTCTTTGCCCTTGTCCGCCACTCTTTGCCCTTTTCCGCCCCTCTTTGCCCATGTCCGCACCTCTTTGCCCGTGTCCGCACCTCTTTGCTCGTGTCCGCCCCTCTTTGCCCTTGTCCGCCCCTCTTTGCCCTTGTTCGCCCCTCTTTGCACTTGTCCGCCCCTCTTTGCCCTTGTCCCATATTCTCAGCACTTGTCCGACCCTCTTTGCACTTGTCCGCCCCTCATTGCCCTTGTCCGGCCCTCTTTCCCTTTGTCCCGTATTCTCATCCCTTCTCCGCCCCTCTTTGTCCTTGTCCCATATTCTCAGCCCTTGTCCGCCCCTCTTTGCCCTCGTCCGCCCCTCTTTGCCCTTGTCCGCCCCTCTTTGCCCTTGTCCGCCCCTCTTTGCCCTTGTCCGCCCCTCCTTGCCCTTGTCCGCCCCTCTTTGCACTTGTCCGACCCTCTTTGCCCCTGTCCATCCCTCTTTGCCCTTGTCCTGTATTCTCAGCCCTTGTCCACCCCTCTTTGCTCTTGTCCTGTATTCTCTGTCCTTGTCCACCCCTCTTTGCCTTTGTCCGCCCCTCTTTGCCCTTGTCTGCCGCTCTTTGCCCTTGTCCGCCCCTCTTTGCACTTCTCCGCCCCTCTTTCACCTTCTCTGACCCTCTTTGCCCTTGTCCGCCCCTCTTTGCCCTTGTCCGCCCCTCTTTGCCCTTGTCCGCCCCTGTTTGCCCTTGTCCGCCCCTCTTTGCCATTGTCCGCCCCTCTTTGCCCTTGTCCGCTCCTCTGTGCCCTTGTCCGCCCCTGTGTGTCCTTGTCCGCCCCTGTGAGTCCTTGTCCGCCACTGTGTGCCCTTGTCCGCCCCTGTGTGCCCTTGTCCGCCCCTCTTTGCCCTTGTCCGCACCTCTTTGCCCTTGTCCCGTATTCTCAGCACTTCTCCGCACCTCTGTGCCCTTGTCCCCTATTCTCAGACCTTGTCAGCCCCTCTTTGCCCTTGTCCACCCCTCTTTGCCCTTGTCCGCTTCTATTGGCACTTGTCCGCCCCTCTTTGCTCTTGTCCGCCCCTCTTTGCCCTTGTCCGCCCCTTTTTGCCCTTGTCCGCCCCTTTTTGCCTTTGTCCGCACCTTTTTGCCCTTGTTCGTCCCTCTTTGTCCTTGTCCGCCCCTCTTTGCCCTTGTCCGCCCCTCTTTGCCCTTGTCCACCCCTCTTTGCACTTGTCCCCCCCTCTTTGCCCTTGTCCGCCCCTCTTTGCCCTTGTCCGCCCCTCTTTGCCCTTGTCCCGTATTCTCAGCCCTTGTCCGCCCCTCTTTCCCCTTGTCCCGTATTCTCATCCCTTCTTCGCCCCTCTTTGCCCTTGTCCCGTATTCTCAGCCCTTCTCAGCACCTCTTTGCCCTTCTCCCATATTCTCAGCCCTTGTCCCTTATTCTCAGCCCTTGTCCGCCCCTCTTTGCCCTTGTCCCGTATTCTAAGCCCTTGTCCGCCCCTCTTTGCACTTGTCCACCCCTCTTTTCCCTTGTCCGCCCCTCTTTGCATTTGTCCGCCCCTCTTTGCCCTTGTCCGCCCCTCTTTGCCCTTGTCCGCTACTCTTTGCCCTTGTCCGCCCCTCTTTGCCCTTGTCCGCCCCTCTTTGCACTTGTCCCGTATTCTCAGCCCTTGCCCTCTCCTCTTTGCCCATGTCCGCCCCTTTTTGCCCTTGTCCGCCCCTCTTTGCCCTTGTCAGCTCCTCTTTGCCCTTGTCCACCCATCTTTGCCCTTGTCCGCCCCTCTTTGCCCTTGTCCGCCCCTCTTTGCCCTTGTCCCTTATTCTCAGACTTTGTCCGCCCCTCTTTGCCCTTGTCCCGTATTCTCAGCCCTTGTCTGATCCTCTCAGCCCTTGTCCTGTATTCTCAGCCCTTGTCCGCCCCTCTTTGCACTTGTCCGCCCCTCTTTGCCCTTGTCCCGTATTCTCAGCCCTTGTCCACCCCTCTTTGCTCTTTTCCCGTATTCTCAGCCCTTGTCCACCCCTCTTTGCCCTTGTCCGCCCCTCTTTGCCCTTGTCTGCCCCTCTTTGCACTTGACCGCCCCTCTTTTCACTTCTCAGCCCCTCTTTGCCCTTGTCCGCCCCTCTTTGCCCTTGTCCGCCCCTATTTGCCCTTGTCCGCCCCTCCTTACCCTTGTCCGCCCCTCCATACCCTTGTCCGCCCCTCTTTGCCCTTGTCCGCCCCTCTTTGCCCTTGTCCCGCATTCTCAGCCCTTGTCTGCCCCTCTCAGCCTTTGTACCGTATTCTCAGACCTTGTCCCGTATTCTCAGCACTTGTCCGCCCCTCTATTGCCCTTGTCCGCCCCTCTTTGCCCTTGTCCGCCCCTCTTTGCCCTTGTCCGCCACTCTTTGCCCTTTTCCGCCCCTCTTTGCCCATGTCCGCAACTCTTTGCCCGTGTCCGCCCCTCTTTGCCCTTGTCTGCCCCTCTTTGCCCTTTTCCGCCCCTCTTTGCACTTGTCCGCCCCTCTTTGCCCTTGTCCCATATTCTCAGCACTTGTCCGACCCTCTTTGCACTTGTCCGCCCCTCATTGCCCTTGTCCGCCCCTCTTTGCCTTTGTCCCGTATTCTCATCCCTTCTCCGCCCCTCTTTGTCCTTGTCCCATATTCTCAGCCCTTGTCCGCCCCTCTTTGCCCTTGTCCGCCCCTCTTTGCCCTTGTCCGCCCCTCTTTGCCCTTGTCCGCCATCTTTGCCCTTGTCTGCCCCTCTTTGCCCTTGTCCGCCCCTCTTTGCCCTTCTCCGCCCCTCTTTGCACTTGTCCGACCCTCTTTGCCCCTGTCCACCCCTCTTTGCCCTTGTCCCGTATTCTCAGCCCTTGTCCACCCCTCTTTGCTCTTTTCCCGTATTCTCAGCCCTTGTCCAACCCTCTTTGCCCTTGTCCGCACCTCTTAGCCCTTGTCTGCCCCTCTTTGCACTTGACCGCCCCTCTTTTCACTTCTCAGCCCCTCTTTGCCCTTGTCCGCCCCTCTTTGCACTTGTCCGCCCCTATTTGCCCTTGTCCGCCCCTCCTTACCCTTGTCCGACCCTCCTTACCCTTGTCCGCCCCTCTTTGCCCTTGTCCGCCCCTCTTTGCCCTTGTCCGCTCCTCTGTGCCCTCGTCCGACCCTGTGTGCCCTTGTCCGCCCCTCTTTGCCCTTGTCCGCCCCTCTTTGCCGTTGTCCGCACCTCTTTGCCCTTGTCCCGTATTCTCAGCCCTTGTCCGAACACTCTGTGCCCTTGTCCCCTATTCTCAGCCCTTGTCCGCCACTCTGAGCACTTGTCCGGTATTCTCAGCCCTTCTCCACACCTCTGTGCCCTTGTCCCCTATTCTCAGACCTATTCCGCCCCTCTGTGCCCTTGTCCCGTATTCTCAGATTTGTCCGCCCCTCTTTGCCCTTGTCCGCCCCTCTTTGCCCTTGTCCGCCCCTTTTTGCCATTGTCCGCCCCTTTTTGCCCTTGTTCGTCCCTCTTTGCCCTTTTCCGCCCCTCTTTGCCCATGTCCGCAACTCTTTGCCCGTGTCCGCCCCTCTTTGCCCTTGTCTGCCCCTCTTTGCCCTTTTCCGCCCCTCTTTGCCCTTGTCCGCCCCTCTTTGCCCTTGTCCGCCCCTCCTTGCCCTTGTCCCGTATTCTCAGCCCTTGTCCGCCCCTCTGTGCCCTTGTCCGCCCCTCTTTGCCCTTGTCCATTATTCTCAGAACTTGTCCGCCCCTCTTTGCCCTTGTCCGCCCCTCTTTGCCCTTGTCCGCCCCTCTTTGCCCTTGTCCGCCCGTCTTTGCCCTTGTCCCGTATTCTCAGCCCGTGTCCCGTATTCTCAGCCCGTGTCCCCTATTATCAGCCAATGTCCCCTATTCTCATCCCGTGTTCCGTATTCTCAGCCCGTGTCCCGTATTCTCAGACCTTGTCCGCCCCTCTTTGCACTTGTCCGCCCCTCTTTGCCCTTGTCCGCCCCTCTTTGCCCTTGTCCGCCCCTCTTTGCCCTTGTCCCGTGTTCTCAGCCCTTGTCCGCCCCTCTTTTCCCTTGTCCGCCCCTCTTTGCGCTTGTCCGCCCCTCTTTGCCCTTGTCCCGTATTCTCAGCACTTGTCCGCCCCTCTTTGCCTTTGTCCGCTCCTCTTTGCCCTTGTGCCATATTCTCAGCACTTGTCCGCACCTCTTTGTACTTGTCCGCCCCTCTTTGCCCTTGTCCCGTATTCTCAGCACTTGTCCGCCCCTCTTTACACTTATCGGCCCCTCTTTGCCCTTGTCCGCCCATCTTTGCCCTTGTCCGCCCCTCTTTGCTCGTGTCCGCACCTCTTTGCCCTTGTCCGCCCCTCTTTGCACTTGTCCCCTATTCTCAGCCTCTATCCGCCCCTCATTGCCCTTGTCCCCTATTCTCAGTCCTTGTCCTCCCCTCTTTGCCCTTGTCCGCCCCTCTTTGCCCTTGTCCGCTGCTCTTTGCCCTTTTCCGCCGCTCTTTGCCCGTGTCCCGTATTCTCAGCCCTTGTCCGCCCCTCTTTGACCTTGTCCGCCCCTTTTTGCCCTTGTCCGACCCTCTTTGCCCTTGTCCGCCCCTCTTTGCCCTTGTCCAGTATTCTCAGCCCTTGTCCGCCCCTCTTTGCCCTTGTCCGCACCTCTTTGCCCTTGTCCGCCCCTCTTTGCCCTTTTCCGCCCCTCTTTGCTCTTGTCCGCCCCTCTTTGCCCTTGTCCGCCCCTCTTTGCCCTTGTCCGCCCCTCTTTGCCCTTGTCCGCCCCTCTTTGCTCTTGTCCCCTATTCTCAGCCCTTGTCCGCCACTCATTGCCCTTGTCCCCTATTCTCAGTCCTTGTCAGCACCTCTTTGCCCTTGTCCGCCCCTCTTTGCCCTTGTCCCCCCCTCTTTGCCCGTGTCCCGTATCCTCAACCCTTGTCCCGTATCCTAAGACCGTGCCCCGTATTCTCAGCCCTTGTCCGCCTCTCTTTGCCCTTGTCGGCCCCTCTTTGCCTTTGTCCGCCCCTCTTTGCCCGTGTCCCGTATTCTCAGCCCGTGTCCCGTATTCTCAGACCGTGTCCCGTTTTCGAAGCCCGTGTCCCGTATTCTCAGCCCTTGTCCGCCCCTCTTTGCCCTTGTCCACCCCTCTTTGTCCTTGTCCGCCCCTCTTTACCCTTGTCCGCCCCTCGTTGCCCTTGTCCGCCCCTCTTTGCCCTTGTCCGCCCCTCTTTGCCCTTGTCCGTCCCTCTTTGCCCTTGTCCGCCCCTCTTTGCCCTTGTCCTCCCCTCTTTGCCCTTGATCGCCCTTCTTTGCCCTTGTCCCGTATTCTCAGCCCTTGTCCGCCCCTCTTTGCCCTTGTCCGCCCCTTTTTGCCCTTGTCCGACCCTCTTTGCCCTTGTCCGCCCCTCTTTGCCCTTGTCCCGTATTCTCAGCACTTCTCCGCCCCTCTTTGCCCTTGTCCGCCCCTCTTTGCTCTTGTCCCCTATTCTCAGCCCTTGTCCGCCACTCATTGCCCTTGTCCCCTATTCTCAGTCCTTGTCAGCACCTCTTTGCCCTTGTCCGCCCCTCTTTGCCTTTGTCCGCCCCTCTTTGCCCTTGTCCACCCCTCTTTGTCCTTGTCCGCCCCTCTTTACCCTTGTCCGCCCCTCTTTGCCCTTGTCCGCCCCTCTTTGCCCTTGTCCGTCCCTCTTTGCCCTTGTCCGCCCCTCTTTGCCCTTGTCCGCCCCTCTTTGCCCTTGTCCGCCCTTCTTTGCCCTTGTCCCGTATTCTCAGCCCTTGTCCGCCCCTCTGTGCCCTTGTCCGCCCCTTTTTGCCCTTGTCCGACCCTCTTTGCCCTTGTCCGCCCCTCTTTGCCCTTGTCCCGTATTCTCAGCACTTGTCCGCCCCTCTTTGCCCTTGTCCGCCCCTCTTTGAACTTCTCCGCCCCTCTTTGCCCTTCTCCGCACCTCTTTGCCCTTGTCCGCCCCTCTTTGCCCTTGTCTGCCCCTCTTTGCACTTGTCCGCCCCTCTTTGCACTTGTCCGCCCCTCTTTGCCTTTGTCCGCCCCTCTTTGCCCTTGTCCACCCCTCTTTGCCCTTGTCCGCCCCTCTTTGCCCTTGTCCGCCCCTCTTTGCCCTTGTCCGCCCCTCTTTGTCCTTGTCCGCCCCTCTTTGCCCTTGTCCGCCACTCTTTGCCCTTGTCCGCCCCTCTTTGCTCTTGTCCCCTATTCTTAGCCCTTGTCCGCCCCTCATTGCCCTTGTCCCCTATTCTCAGTCCTTGTCCGCACCTCTTTGCCCTTATCCACACCTCTTTGCCCGTGTCCTGTATCCTCAGCCCGTATCCCGTATCCTCAGCCCGTGACCCGTATTCTCAGCCCTTGTCCGCCTCTCTTTGCCCTTGTCGGCCCCTCTTTGCTATTGTCCGCCCCTCTTTGACCGTGTCCCGTATTCTCAGCCCGTGTCTCGTTTTCTAAGCCCATGTCCAGTATTCTCAGCCCTTGTCCGCCCCTCTTTGCCCTTGTCCGCCCCACTTTGCCCTTGTCCGCCCCTCTTTGCCCTTGTCCGCCCCTCTTTGCCCTTGTCCGCCCCTCTTAGCCCTTGTCCGCCCCTCTTTGCCCTTGTCCGCCCCTCTTTGCCCTTGTCCCTTTTTCTCCGCACTTGTCCGCCCCTAATTGCCCTTGTCCGCCCCTCTTTGCCCTTGTCCGCCCCTCTTTGCCCTTGTCCGCCCCTCTTTGCACTTGTCTGCCCCTCTTTGCCCTTGTCCGCCCCTCTTTGCCCTTGTCCCTTATTCTCCGCACTTGTCCGCCCCTAATTGCCCTTGTCCCGTATTCTCAGCACTTGTCCGCCCCTCTTCGCCCTTGTCCCGTATTCTCAGCACTTCTCCGCCGCTATTTGCCCTTGTCCAGTATTCTCAGCACTTTTCGGCCCCTCTTTACCCTTGTCCCGTATTCTCAAGCACTTGTCCGCCCCTCTTGGCCCTTGTCCGCCCCTCTTGGCCCTTGTCCGCCCCTCTTGGCCCGTGTCTGCCCCTCCTCTGCCCCTCATGGCTCTTGTCCGGCATTCTTGGCCCTTGTCCCATATTCTTCGCAGTTGTCCGCCCCTCTTTGCCCTTGTCCTATATTCTCAGCTCTTGTCCGCCCCTCTTTTATTCCTTGCCCGGTATTTTGAGCACTTGTCCGCCCCACTTTGCCCTTCCCCACCCCTCTTTGCCCTTGTCCGCCCCCTTTGCCCTTGTCCGTCCCTCTTTGCCCTTGTCCGTCCCTCTTTGCCCTTGTCCGCCCCTCTTTGCCCTTGTCCGCCCCTCTTTGCCCTTGTCCGCCCCTCTTTGCCCTTGTCCCGTATTCTCAGCACTTGTCCGCCACTTTTTGCACTTGTCCCGTATTCTCAGGACTTGTCCGCCCCTCTTGGCCCTTGTCCACCCCTCTTGGCCCTCGTTAGCCTCTCTTGGCCCTTGTCCCATATTCTCCGCAGTTGTCCGCCCCTCTTTGCCCTTGTCCCGTATTCTCAGCACCGCTCCGCCCCTCTTTGCTCTTGTCTCGTATTCTCAGAACCACTCCGACCCTCTTTGCCCTTTTCCTGTATTCTCAGCACTTTTCCGCCCCTCCTTGCCCTTGTCCCGTATTCCCCACACTTGTCCGCCCCTCTTTGCCCTTGTCCCGTATTCTAAGCACTTGTCCACCCCACTTTGCCCTTGTCCCGTATTCTCAGCACTTGTCCGACCCTCTTGGCCCTTGTCCGCCCGTCCTTGCCCTTGTCCACTCCTCTTTGCCCTTGTCCGCCCGTCTTGGCACTTGTCCGCCCGTCTTTGCTCTTGTCCGCCCATCTTTGCCCGTGTACTGTATTTTCCGCACCTGTCCGCCCCTCTTTGCCCTTATCCACCCCTCTTTGCTTTTGTGTGTCCCTCTTTGCCCTTGTCCGCACCTCTTTGCCCTTGTCTGCCGCTATCTTTGCCCTTGCCCGCCCCTCTTTGCCCTTGTCCCGTATTCTCCGCACTTGTCTGCCCGTCTTTTCCTGTCTCCGGTATTCTCCGCACTTCTCCGCCCTTCTTTTCTGTTGTCCGCCCGTCTTTGCTGTTGTCCGCCCGTCTTTGCCCTTGTCTGCCCGTCTTTGCACTTCTACGCCCGTCTTTGCACTTATCGGCTATTCTCCACACTTCTCCACCCGTCTTAGCCCTTGTCTGCCCGTCTTTGCCCTTATCTGCCCGTCTTTGCCCTTGTCTGCCCCTCTTTGCCCTTGTCCGCCCCTCTTTGCACTTGTCCCGTATTCTCCGCACTTTTCTGCCCGTCTTTTCCCGTCTCCGGTATTCTCCACGCTTCTCCGCCCGTCTTTGCTATTTTCCGCGCGTCTTTGTCCTTGTTCCCCCGTCTTTGCACTTCTACGCACGTCTTTGCACTTCTCCGCTATTCTCCGCACTTCTCCGCCCCTCTTTGCCCGTGTCCGATCGTCTTTCCCCTTGTCTGCCCCTCATTGCACTTGTCCCGTATTCTCCGCACTTCTCCGCCCCTCCTTGCCCTTCTCCCTTATTTTCGACACTTCTCTGCCCCCCTTTGCCCTTGTCCGCCCCTCTTTGCATTTGTCCACCCCTCTTTGCATTTGTCCGCCCCTCTTTGCCCTTGTCCGCCCCTCTTTGCCCTTTTTCCACACATCTTTGCCCTTGTCCGCCCCTCTCTGCCCTTGTCCGCCCCTCTTTGCCCTTCTCCGGTATTCTCCGTACTTCTCCGCCCCTCTTTACATTTGTCCACCCCTCTTTGCCCTTGTCCACCTATCTTTGTACTTGTCCACCCCTCTTTGCACTTGTCCACCCCTCTTTGCCCTTCTCCGCCCCTTTTTGCCCTTATCCGCCCATCTTTCCCCTTGTCCGCCCCTCTTTCCCCTTGTCCGCCCCTCTTTCCCCTTGTCCGCCCCTCTAAGCACTTTTCCGCTATTCTCCTTATTTCTCCGCCCCTCTTTACACTTGTCCGCCCCTCATTGCCCTTTTCCGCCCATCTTTGCCCTTGTCCGCCCCTCTTTGCCGTTGTCCGACCCTCTTTGCCCTAGTCCGCCCCTCTTTGCCCGTGTCCCGTATTCTCCTCACTTGTCCGCCACTCTTTCCACTTCTCCGCCCCTCTTTGCCCTCTTCCGCCCCTCTTTGCCCTTGTCCGCCCCTCTTAGAACTTGTCCGCCCCTCTTTGATATTGTCGGCCCCTCTTTGCCCTTGTCCGCCCCTCTTTGCCCTTTGTCCTCCCCTCTTTGCCCTTTTCCGACCCTCCTTGCCCTTGTCTGCCCCTCCTTGCACGTGTCCCGTATTCTCCTCCATTTTCCGACTCTCTTTGCCCTTGTCCGCCCCTCTTTGCACTTGTCCGACCCTCTTTGCCTATGTCCGCCCCTCTTTGCCGTTGTCCGCCCCTCTTTGCCATTTGTCCGCACCTCTTTGCTCTTGTCCGCCCCTCTTTGACATTGTCCGCTCCTGTTTGCACTTGTCCGTTATTCTCCGCAATTCTCCGCCCCTCTTTACACTTGTCCCGTATTATCCACTATTCTCTGCCCCTCATTGCCCTTGTCCGCCCCTCTTTTACACTTCTCCACCCCTCTTCGCTCTTCTCCGACCTTCTTCGCACTTGTCCGCCCCTCTTTGACCTTTTCTGACACTCTTTGCGCTTGTCCGCCCCTCTTTGCCTTTGTCCAAACCTCTTTGCACTTGTCCGCACCTTTTTGCACTTCTCCGCCCCTCTTTGCACTTCTCCGGTATTCTCCGCAATTCTCCGACCCTCTTTTCCCTTGTCAGCCTGTCTTTGCCCTTCTCCGCTCCTCTTTGCCTTCTCTACCCCTCCTTGCCCTTGTCAGCCCCTCTTTGCCCTTGTCTACCCCTCTTTGCCCTTGTCCGACCGTCATTGCAATTGTATGCCCGTCTTTGCACTTCTCCGGTATTCTCTGCAATTCTCCGCCCCTCTTTGCCCTTGTCCAACCCTCTTTGCCCTTGTCCCGTATTCTCCGCACTTGTCCGCTTGTTTTTGTCTTTGTCCGCCCCTCTTTGCCCTTGTCCGCCCCTCTTTGTAATTGTCCGCCCCTCTTATGCCCTTATCCCGTATTCTCCGCACTTGTCCACCCCTCTTTGCCCTTGTCCGCCCCTCTTTGCTCTTGTCCGCCCCCTTTTCCCTTGTCCGCCCCTCTTTGCCCTTGTCCACCCGTCTTTGCCCTTGTCCCGTATTCTCTGCACTTCTCCACACCTCTTTGCCCTTGTCCGCCCCTCTTTGACCTTGTCCGCCCCTCTTTGCCCTTTTCCACCCGTCTTTGCCGTTGTCCACCCCTCTTTGACCTTCTCCGCTATTCTCCGCACTTCTCCGCCCCTCTTTGCCTTTCTCTGCCCCTCTTTGCCCTTCTCTGCCCCTCTTTGCCCTTCTCTGCCTCTCTTTGCCCTTGTCTGCCCTTCTTTGCCCTTGTCTGCCCTTCTTTGCCCTTGTCCGCTCCTCTTTACCTTTGTCCGACCCTCTTTGCCCTTCTCCGCCCCTCTGTGATCTTGTCCGCCCCTCTTTACCCTTGTCCGCCCCTCCTTGCACGTGTCCCGAATTCTCCGCACTTGTCCGCCCGTCCTTGCCCTTGTCCGCTCCTCTTTGCCCTTGTCCGACCATCTTTGCCCATGTCTCTTATTCTCCGCTCTTGTCTGCCCGTCTTTGCCCGTCTCCGGTGTTCTCCGCACTTGTCTACCCGTCTTTGCCCGTCTCCTGTATTCTCCACAATTCTCCGCCCGTCTTCGCCTTTGTCCGCCCGTCTTTGCCCATTTCTCCGCTCGTCTTTGCACTTATCCACCCGTCTTTGCACTTGTCCGCCCGTCTTTGCACTTCTCCGATATTCTCCGCATTTTCCCGCCCCTCTTTGCCCTTGTCCGCCCCTCTTTGCCCGTGTCCCATATTATCCGGACTTGCCTGCCCCTCTTTGCACTTGTCAGCCCCTATTTGCCATTTTGCGCCCCTCTTTTCTCTTGCCCGCCCCTCTTTGCCTTTGCCCGCCCCGCTTTATACTTGTATGACCCTCTTTGCCCTTGTCCACCACTCTTTGCACTTGTCCGCCCCTCTTTGCCCTTGTCCACTATTCTCCGCACTTTTCTGCCCGTCTTTGCCCGTCTCCGGTATTCTCCGTACTTTTAGGCCCGTCTTTGCCCGTCTCCGTTATTCTCCGCAATTTTCTGAACGTCTTTGCCCGTCTCCGGTATTCTCTGCAATTCTCAGCCCGTCTTTGCCCTTGTCCGCCCTTCATTGCACTTGTCCACCCATCTTTACACTTGTCCGCCCCTCTTTGCCCTTTTCCGCACGTATTTTCCCTTCAACGTGATTCTCCACACTTCTCCGCCCCTCTTTGCCTTTGTCCATGCCTCCATGAAGTTGTCTGCCCCTCTTTGCCCTTGTCCGCCCCTTTATGCCCTTGTCTGCCCCTCTTTATCATTGTGCCCGCCTCTTTGCCCTTGTCCGCCTCTCTTTGAACTTGTCCACCCCTCTCTGCTCTTGTCCGCTGTTCTCCGCACTTCTCCGCCCCTCTTTGCCCTTTTCCGCCCCTCTATGCGCTTGTCCGCCGCTCTTTGCACTTGTCCGCCCCTCTTTGCCCTTGTACACCCCTCTTTTCCCTTCTCCGGTATTCTCTGTACTTCTCCGCCCCTGTTTGCCATTTTCCGCCCCTCTTTGCCCATGTCTGACCATCTTTTCCCTTGTCCGCCCCTCTTTGCTCTTGTTTGCACCTCTTTGCCCTTGTCCGCCCCTCTTTGCCCTTGTCCGCCCCTCTTTGCACTTCTCCGCCCCACTTTGCCCTTGTCTGCCCCTCTTTACCCTTCTCCGCCCCTCTTGGTTCTTGTCCGCCCCTCTTTGCACTTGTCTGCCCCTCCCTGCACTTGTCCGCCCCTCTTTCCCTTGTCCGCCCCTCTTTGCCCTTGTCCGCCCCTCTTTGCCCTTGTCCGCCCCTCTTTGCCCTTGTCCGCCCCCTTTGCCCTTGTCCGCCCCCTTTGCCCTTGTCCGCCACTCTTTGCACTTGTCCACCCCTCTTTGTACTTGTCCGCCCCTCTTTGCCCTTGTCCGCACCTCTTTGCACTTGTCCGCTCCTCTTTGCCCTTGTCCGCCCCTCTTTGCCCTTGTCAGCCCTTCTTTGCACTTCTCCCCCACTCTTTACCCTTGTGTGACCCTCTTTGCACTTGTGCGCCTATCTTTGCACTTATCCTCCCCTCTTTCCCCCTGTCCGCCCCTCTTTGCCCTTGTCCCGTATTCTCCGCACTTCTCCGCCCCTCTTTGCCCTTGTCCGCCCCTCTTTGCCCTTGTCCGCCCCTCTTTACCCTTGTCCGCCCCTCTTTGCCCTTGTCCGCCCCTCTTTGCCCTTGTCCGCACCTCTTTGCCGTTGTCCGCACCTCTTTGCAGTTGTCCGCCTCACTATGCCCTTTTCCGAACCTCTTTGCAATTGTCCGCCACTCTTTGCACTTGTCCGCCCCTCTTTGAACTTTTCCCCCCCTCTTTTCACTTGTCACGTTTTCTCCGCACTTGTCCGCCCCTTTTTGCCCTTGTCCACCCCTCTTTGCCCTTGTCTGCCCCTCTATGCCCTTGCCCGCTCCTCTTTACACTTTCCCGCCCCTCTTTGCCCTGGTCCGCCCCTCTTTGCCCTTGTCCACCGTCTTTGCCCATGTCCGCCCCTCTTTGCCCTTGTTCGACCCTCTTTGCCCTTGTCCCGTATTCTCCGCACTTGTTTACCCCTCTCTGCCCTTGTCCGCCCCTCTTTGCCCTTGTCAGCCCCTCTTTGCCCTTGTCAGCCCCTCTTTGCCCTTGTCCGCTCCTCTTTGCACTTTTCCGAACCACTTTGCATTTGTACGCCCCTCTTTGTCCTTGTCCGTCCCTCTTTACCCTTGTCCGCCCCTCCCTGCTCTTGTCCGCCCCTCTTTGCCCTTGTCCGCCCCTCTTTGCCCTTGTCCGCCCCTCTTTGCCCTTATCCGCCTCTCTTTGCCCTTGTCCCGTATTCTTCGCAGTTCTCCGCACCTCTTTGCCCTTATCCGAACCTCTTTGCCCTTGTCCCATATTCTCCAACCCTCTTTGCCCTTGTCCGCCCCTCTTTGCACTTGTCCCGTATTATCCACACTTCTCCGCCCCTCTTTGCCCTTGTCCGCCCCTCTTTGCCCTTGTCCGCCCCTCTTTGCCCTTGTCCGCTCCTCTTTACCCTTGTCCGCCCCTCTTTGCCCTTGTCCGCCACTCTTTTCCCTTGTCGCGTATCTCCGCAATTCTCCGCCCCTCTTGCCCTTGTCCGCCCCAATTTGCCCTTGTCCGCCCCTCTTTTCCCTTGTCCGCCCCTTTGTCCTTGTCCGCCCCTCTTTGACCTTGTACACCGATCTTTGCCTTGGTCCGCCCCCTTTGACCTTGTCCGCCGCTCTTTGCTCTTGTCCGCCCCTCTTTCTCCTTGTCCGCCCCTCTTTGTCCTTGTCCGCCCCTCTTTGCACTTGTCCGTCCCTCATTTCCCTTGTCCGCCCTTTTGCCCTTGTCCGCCCCTCTTTGTCCTTGTCCGCCCATCTTTGCACCTGTCCGCCCCTCTTTGCCCTTGTCCGCTCCTGTTTGACCTGATCCGCCCCTCTTTGCCCTTGTCCGCACCTCTTTGCACTTGTCCGCCCCTCTTTGACATTTTCAGCCCTTCTTTGCCCTTGTGCCTCCCTCTTTGCCCTTTTGCGTCCCTCTTTGCCCTTGTGCGTCCCTCTTTGACTTTGTCAGCCCTTCTTTGCCCTTGTGCCTCCCTCTTTGCCGTTTTGCGTCCCTCTTTGCCCTTGTGCGTCCCTCTTTGCCCTTGTGCGTCCCTCATTGCACTTGAGCGCCCCTGTTTGCCCTTGTCCACCCCTCTTTGCACTTGTCCCGTATTCTGCAACCCTCTTTTCCATTGTCCGCCCCTCTTTTTGCCCTTGTCCGCACCTCTTTGCCCTTGTCCGCACCTTTTTGCCCTTGTCCCATATTCTCCGCACTTCTCCGTCCCTGTTTGCTCTCTTCCCGTATTCTGATCAATTCTCTGCCCCTCTTTGCCCTTGTCCGCCCCTCTATGCACTTCTCCGTCCCTCTTTGCCCTTGTGCCGTATTCTCCACACTTCTCTGCCCCTCTTTGCACTTATCCTCCCCTCTTTCCCCCTGTCCGCCCCTCTTTGCCCTTGTCCCGTATTCTCCGCACTTGTCCGCCCCTCTTTGCCCTTGTCCGCAACTCTTTGACTTTGTCCCGTATTCTCCTCACTTGTCCGCCCCTCTTTGCCCTTGTCCGCACCTCTTTGCCCTTGTCCGCCCCTCTTTGCCCTTGTCCGCCCCTCTTTACCCTTGTCCGCCCCTCTTTGCCCTTGTCCGCTCCTCTTTGCCCTTGTCCGCACCTCTTTGCCGTTCTCCGCACCTCTTTGCAGTTGTCCGCCTCTCTATGCCCTTGTCCGAACCTCTTTGCAATTGTCCGCCCGTCTTTGCTCTTGTCCGCCCCTCTTTGCCCTTTTCCCCCCCTCTTTTCACTTGTCCCGTATTCTCCGCACTTGTCCGCCCCTTTTTGCCCTTGTCCGCCCCTCTTTGCCCTTGTCCGCCCCTCTTTGCCCTTGTCGGCTCCTCTTTCCTCTTCTCAGAACCCTCTTTGCTCTTGTCCCGTATTCTCCACACTTGTCCAACTGTCTTTGCCCTTGTCTGCCCCTCTTTCCCCTTGTCGCGTATCCTCCGCAATTCCCCGCCCCTCTTTGCCCTTGTCCGCCCCTCTTTGCCCTTGTCCACCCCTCTTTTCCCTTGTCCGCCCCCTTTGCCCTTGTCCACCCCTCTTTGCACTTGTCCACCCCTCTTTGTACTTGTCCGCCCCTCTTTGCCCTTGTCCGCCCCTCTTTGCCCAGGTCCGCCCCTCTTTGCCCTTGTCCGCACCTCTTTGCACTTGTGCGTACCTCTTTCCCCTTGTCTGCCCCTCCTTGCCATTTTCCTCCCCTCTTTGCACTTGTGCGCACCTCTTTCCCCTTGTCCGCCCCTCTTTGCCCTTGTCCTCCCCTCTTTGCCCTTGTCCGCCCCTCTTTGCCCTTGTCCGCCCCTCTTTGCCCTTGTCAGCCCTTCTTTGCACTTCTCCCCACTCTTTACACTTGTGTGACCCTCTTTGCCCTTGTGCGCCCCTCTTTGCACTTATCCTCCCCTCTTTCCCCCTGTCCGCCCCTCTTTGCACTTGTCCCGTATTCTCCGCACTTCTCCGCCCCTCTTTGCCCTTGTCCGCACCTCTTTGCACTTGTGCGTACCTCTTTCCCCTTGCTTGCCCCTCCTTGCCATTTTCCTCCCCTCTTTGCACTTGTGCGCACCTCTTTCCCCTTGTCCGCCCATCTTTGCCCTTGTCCGCCCCTCTTTACCCTTGTCCTCCCCTCTTTGCACTTGTCCGCCCGTCTTTGCCCTTGTCGGCACCTCTTTGCCGTTGTCCGCACCTCTTTGCAGTTGTCCGCCTCTCTGTGCCCCTGTCCGAACCTCTTTGCAATTGTCCGCCCCTCTTTGCACTTGTCCGCCCCTCTTTGCCCTTTTCCCCCCCTCTTTTCACTTGTCCCGTATTCTCCGCACTTGTCCGCCCCTTTTTGCCCTTGTCCGCCCCTCTTTGCCCTTGTCTGCCCCTGTATGCCCTTGCCCATCCCTCTTTACACTTGCCCGCCCCTCTTTGCCCTTGTCCGCCCCTCTTTGCCCTTGTCTCGTATCCTCCGTAATTCTCCGCCCGTCTTTACACTTTTCCGCCCCTCTTTGCACTTGTCCACCCCTCTTTGCCCTGGTCCGCCCCTCTTTGCCCTTGTCCACCCTCTTTGCCCATGTCCGCCCCTCTTTGCCCTTGTTCGACCCTCTTTGACCTTGTCCCGTATTCTCTGCACTTGTCTACCCCTCTCTGCCCTTGTCCGCCCCTCTTTGCCCTTGTCAGACCCTCTTTGCCCTTGTCCGCTCCTCTTTGCACTTTTCCGACCCACTTTGCATTTGTACGCCCCTCTTTGTCCTTGTCCGCCCCTCTTTACACTTGTCCGCCCCTCTTTACCCTTGTCCGCCCCTCCCTGCTCTTGTCCGCCCCTCTTTGCCCTTGTCCGCCCCTCTTTGCCCTTGTCCGCTCCTCTTTGCCCTTGTCCGGCTCTCTTTGCACTTGTCCGAACCCTCTTTGCCCTTGTCCGCACCTCTTTGCCCTTGTCCGCACCTCTTTGCACTTGTGCACTCCTCTTTGCCCTTGTCCGCCCCTCTTAGCCCTTGTCCGACCCTCTTTGCCCTTATCCGCCTCTCTTTGCCCTTATCCCGTATTCTTCGCAGTTCTCCGCACCTCTTTGCCCTTATCCGAACCTCTTTGCCCTTGTCCCATATTCTCCAACCCTCTTTGCCCTTGTCCGCCCCTCTTTGCACTTGTCCCGTATTATCCACACTTCTCCGCCCCTCTTTTCACTTCTCCGCCCCTCTTTGCCCTTGTCCGCCCCTCTTTGCCCTTGTCCGCCCCTCTTTGCCCTTGTCCCGGATTCTCCGCAGTTCTCCACCCCTCTTTGCCCTTATCCGAACCTCTTTGCCCTTGTCCCATATTCTCCACCCCTCTTTTCCCTTGTCCGCCCCTCTTTGCCCTTGTCCGGCCTCTTTGTTCTTGTCCGCCTCTCTTTGCTCTTTTCGTCCCTCTTTGCACTTCTGCGCCCCTTTTTGCCCTTGTCCCATATTCTCCGCAATTCTCTGCCCCTCATGGCCCTTGTCCCCCCCTCATTGCCCTTGTCCGCCCGTCTTTGCCCTTGTGCCTTATTCTGCTAACTTGTCCTCTCCTCTTTGCCCTTGTCGCGTATCTCCGCAATTCTCCGCCCCTCTTGCCCTTGTCCGCCCCTCTTTGCCCTTGTCCGCCCCTCTTTTCCCTTGTCCGCCCTTTTGCCCTTGTCCGCCCCTCTTTGCACTTGTCCGCCCCTTTGTCCTTGTCCGCCACGCTTTGACCTTGTCCACCGATCTTTGCCTTGGTCTGCCCCCTTTGACCTTGTCCGCCGTTCTTTGCTCTTGTCCGCCCCTCTTTCTCCTTGTCCGCCCCTCTTTGTCCTTGTCCGCCCCTCTTTGCACTTGTCCGACCCTCATTTCCCTTGTCCGCCCTTTTGCCCTTGTGCGCCCCTCTTTGCACTTGTCCGCCCCTCTTTGCCCTTGTCCGCTCCTGTTTGACCTGATCCGCCCCTCTTTGCCATTGTCCGCACCTCTTTGCACTTGTGCGCACCTCTTTCCAATTGTGCGCCCCTCTTTGCCCTTGTCCGCCCCTCTTTGCCCTTGTCTGCCCCTCTTTGACTTTGTCAGCCCTTCTTTGCCCTTGTGCGTCCCTCTTTGCCCTTGTGCGTCCCTCTTTGCCCTTGTGCGTCCCTCATTGCACTTGTGCGCCCCTGTTTGCCCCTGTCCACCCCTCTTTGCCCTTGTCCGCCCCTCTATGCACTTCTCCGCCCCTCTTTGCCCTTGTGCCGTATTCTCCGCACTTCTCTGCCCCTCTTTGCACTTATCCTCCCCTCTTTCCCCCTGTCTGCCCCTCTTTGCCCTTGTCCCGTATTCTCCGCACTTGTCCGCCCCTCTTTGCCCTTGGCCGCCCCTCTTTGCCCTTGTCCGCCCCTCTTTACCCTTGTCCGCCCCTCTTTGCCCTTGTCCGCACCTCTTTGCCGTTCTCCGCACCTCTTTGCAGTTGTCCGCCTCTCTATGCCCTTGTCCGAACCTCTTTGCAATTGTCCGCCCGTCTTTGCACTTGTCCACCCCTCTTTGCTCTTGTCCCGTATTCTCCGCACTTTTCCGCCCCTTTTTGCCCTTGTCCGCTCCTCTTTGCCCTTGTCTGCCTCTCTATGCCCTTGTCCGCCCCTCTTTGCCCTTGTTCGACCCTCTTTGCCCTTGTCCCGTATTCTCCGCACTTGTCTACCCCTCTCTGCCCTTTTCCGCCCCTCTTTGCCCTTGTCCAATAATCTCCAACCCTCTTTGCCCTTGTCCGCCCCTCTTTGCACTTGTCCCGTATTATCCACACTTCTCCGCCCCTCTTTGCTCTTTTCCGCCCCTCTTTGCCATTGTCCCATATTCTCCACCCCTCTTTTCCCTTGTCCGCCCCTCTTTGCCCTTGTCTGCCCCTCTTTGCTCTTGTCCCGTATTCTCCGCACTTCTCCACCCCCTTTTCCCTTGTCCGCCTCTCTTTGCTCTTTTCCGTCCCTCTTTGCACTTCTGCACCCCTTTTTGCCCTTGTCCCGTATTCTCCGCACTTCTCTGCCCCTCTTTGCCCTTGTCCGCCCCTGTTTTCCCTTGTCCGCTCCTCTTGGCCCTTGTCCCCTCCTCTTTGCCCTTGTGCCTTATTCTCCTCACTTTTCCTCTCCTCTTCGCCCTTGTCCCGTATTCTCTGCGCTTGTCCACCTCTCTTTGCCCTTGTCCGCCTCTCTTTTCCCTTGTCCGCCCCTTTGTCCTTGTCCGCCCCTCTTTGACCTTGTCCACCGTTCTTTGCCTTGGTCCGCCCCCTTTGCCCTTGTCCGCCGCTCTTTGCTCTTGTCCGACCCTCTTTTTCCCTGTCCCCCCCTCTTTGCACTTGTCCGCCCCTCTTTGTCCTTTTCCGCCCCTCTTTGCACTTGTCCGCCCCTCATTTCCCTTGTCCGCCTTTTTGCCCTTGTGCGCCCCTCTTTGCACTTGTCCGCCCCTCTTTGCACCTGTCCGCCCCTCTTTGCCCTTGTCCGCTCCTCTTTGAACTGCTCCGCCCCTCTTTGCCCTTGTCCGCACCTCTTTGCACTTGTGCACACCTTTTTCCAGTTGTCCGCCCCTCTTTTCCCTTGTGCGCCCCTCTTTGCCCTTGTGCGTCCCTCTTTGCACTTGTCCGCCCCTCTTTGCCCCTGTCCGCGCCTCTTTGCCCTTGTCCCGTATTCTGCAACCCTCTTTGCCATTGTCCGCCCCTCTTTGCCCTTCTCCGCCCCTTTTTGCTCTTGTCCGCCCCTTTTTGCCCTTGTCCGCACCTTTTTGCCCTTGTCCTATATTCTCCGCACTTCTCCGTCCCTGTTTGCTCTCTTGCCGTATTCTGATCAATTCTCCGCCCCTCTTTGCCCTTGTCCGCCCCTCTTTGCCCTTTTCCCGTATTCTCCGCACTTGTCCGCACCTCTTTGCCCTCGTACGCCCATCTTTGCCCTTGTTCGCCCCTCTTTGCCCTTGTCAGGTATTCTCTGCATTTCTCTTCCCCTATTTGCACTTTTCCGCCCCTCTTTGCAGTTGTCCGACCTTCTTTACCCTTGTGCTCCCCTCTTTGCCCTTGTCCACCCCTCTTTGACCTTTTCTGCCCCTCTTGGTCCTTGTCCCTTATTATCTGTAATTGTCTGCCTGTCTTTACCCGTCTCCTGTATTCTCCGCACTTCTCCGCCCCTCTTTGCCCTTGTCCGCCCGTCTTTGCCCTTGTCTGCCCCTCTTTGCCCTTGTCCGCCCTTCTTTGCACTTGTCCGCCTACATTTGCCATAGTCCGCCCCTCTTTGCCCTGGTCCCGTATTCTCCGCACTTGTCTGCCCCTCTTAGACTTTATCCGCCCCTCTATGCCCTTGTCCACCCGTCTTTGCCCGTGTCCACCCCTCTTTGCCCTTCTCCGCCTCTCTTTGTCCTTGTCCGCACCTCCTTGCTCTTGTCTGCCCGTCTTAGCCCTTGTATGGTAGTCTCCTCACTTCTCCGCCCTCTTTGCCCTTTTCCGCCCCTATTTGCCCTTGTCCCATATTCTCCGCAATACTCCGACTCTCTTTGCACTTGTCCGCCCGTCTTTGCAATTTTCCGCCCGTCTTTGCCCTTGTCCGCCCGTCTTTGCACTTGTCCACCTCTCTTTGCACTTGTCCATCCCTCTTTGCCTTGTCTGACCCTCTTTGCCCTTGTCCGTCCCTCTTTGCCCTTCTCCGCACCTCTTTGCCCATTTCCGCACCTCTTTGCCCTTGTCACGTATTCTCCGCATTTGTCTGCCCGTCTTTGCCTGTCTCCGGTATTCTACGCAATTCTCCGCCCCTCTTTGCTCTTGTCCGCCCCTCTTTGCCTTGTCCACCCCTCTTTGCCATTGTGCGGTATTCTCTGCAATTCTCCGCTCCTCTTTGCCCTTGTCCCGTATTCTCCACACTTCTCCGTCCCTCTTTGCCCTTGTCCGGTATTCTCCGCAGTTGTCCACCCCTCTTTGCCGCCTCTTGTCCGCCAATCTTTGCTCTTGTCCGCACGTCTTTGCCCTTATCCGCCCGTCTTAGCCCTTGTCCACCCCTCTTTGTCCTTCTTTGGTGTTCCCTGCACTTCTCCGCCTGTCTTTGCCCTTGTCCACCTCTCTTGGCCCTTGTCCAACCGTCTTAGCCCTTGTCCGCCCGTCTTTGCCCTTGTCCGCCCGTCTTTGCCCTTGTCCGCCCTTCTTTGCCCTTGTCCGCCCTTCTTTGCCCTTGTCCGCCCCTCTTTGCCCTTGTCCGCACGTCTTTGCCCTTGTCTGCCCCTCTTTGCCTTTCTCCCGAATTCTCCGCACTTGTCCGCCCGTCTTTGCCCTTGTCCGCCCGTCTTTGCCCTTGTCCGCCCGTCTTTGCCCTTGTGTGACCTTCTTTGCCCTTGTCGTCCCGTCTCAGCCCTTGTCCGCCCCTCTTGGCCCTTGTCCGAACTTCTTGGCAATTGTCCGCCCCTCTTTGCCCTTCATTGGTGTTCCCTGCACTTCTCCGCCTGTCTTTGCCCTTGTCCGCCTTTCTTGGCCCTTATCCGCCCGTCTTTGCCCTTGTTCCCCCCTCTTTGCGTTTGTCCGTCCCTCTTTGCCCTTGTCCGGTATTCTCCAAAATTCTGTGCCCTTCCTTGCCGTTGTCTGCACCTCTTTGCCCTTGTCCGCCCTTCTTTGCCTTCTCCGCCCCTCTTTGCCCTTCTCTGGTATTCTCTGCACTTGTCCGCCCATGTTTTGCCCTTGTCCTTCCGTCTTTTGCCCTTGTCCGCCACTATTTTCCCTTGTCCGCCCCTCTTTGCCCTTGTCCCGTATTCACCGCACTTCTCCTCCCCTCTTTCCCCTTGTCCCGTATTCTCCGCAATGCCCTGCCCCTCTTTGTCCTTGTCCCGTATTCTCCACACTTCTAAGCCTCTCCTTTCCCTTGTCCCTTATTCTCCGCAATTTTCCTCCCCTCTTTGCTCTTGTCCGCCCCTCTTTGCCCTAGTCCGCCCCTTTTGCCCTTGTCCGCCCCTTTTGCCCTTGTCCGCCCTTCTTTGCCATTGTCCGCCCCATTTGCCCTTGTCCCGTATTCTCCGCAATTCTCCGCCCCTCTCCGCCCCTCTTTGCCCTTGTCCACCCGTCTTTGCCCTTGTCCGCCCCTCTTTTCCCTTGTCCGCCTCTCTTTGCCCTTGTCCGCCCCTCTTTGCCCTTGTCCTGTATTCTCCGCACTTCTCTGCCCCTCTTTACCCTTGTCTGCCCCTCTTTGCCCTTGTCTGCCCGTTTTTGCCCTTTTCCGCCCGTTTTTGCCCTTTTCCGCCCGTTTTTGCCCTTGTCCCCCCCTCATTGCCCTTGTCCCGTATTCTCCGCAATTCTCCGGCCCTCTATGCCCTTGTCCACCCCTCTTTGCCCTTGTCCTCCTCTCTTTGCCTTTGTCCGCCCCCTTTGCCCTTGTCCGCCCCTCTTTTTCCCTTGTCCGCCCCTCTTTGCCCTTGTCCCATATTCTCCGCGCTTCTCTGCCCCACTTTGCCCTTGTCCGACTCTCTTTGCCATTGTCCGCCCCTCTTTGCCCTTGTCCGACTCTCTTTGCTGTTGTCCAACTCTCTTTGCCCTTGTCCGAACCTCTTTTCCCTTGTCCGACCCTCTTTTCCCTTGTCCGCCCCTCTTTGCCCTTGTCCCGTATTCACCGCAATTCTCCGCCCCTCTTTCCCCTTGCCCTGTATTCTCCTCACTTCTAAGCCTCTCTTTGCCCTTGTACCATATTTTCCGCACTTATCCGCCCCTCTTTGCCCTTGTCCGCCCCTCTTTGCCCTTGTCCGCCCCTCTTTCCCTTGTCTTCCCCTCT
The DNA here is from genome assembly GCF_032191515.1 of Phaenicophaeus curvirostris. Classification (NCBI taxonomy): domain Eukaryota; kingdom Metazoa; phylum Chordata; class Aves; order Cuculiformes; family Cuculidae; genus Phaenicophaeus; species Phaenicophaeus curvirostris. The sequence continues at coordinate 344,240 of NW_027206666.1, forward strand.
TTTCCCTTGTCCCGTATTCTTTGCACTTCTCCGCCCCTATTTGAACTTGTCCGCCCCTCTTTGCCATTGTCTGCCCCTCTTTGCCCTTGTACGGTATTCTCCGCTCTTCTCCGCCCCTCTTTGCTCTTGTCCGCCCCTCTTTACCATTGTCCACTCTCTTTGACCTTGTCCCGTATTCTCCGCCCTTGACCGCCCCTTTTTGCACTTGTCCGCCCCTCTTTTCCCTTGTCCATCCCTCTTTGCACTTGTCCGCCCCTCTTTGCTCTTGTCCGCCCCTCTTTGCCCTTGTCCGCCTCTCTTTACCCTTGTCCGCCCCTTTTTGCCTTTGTCCCTTATTCTCCGCATTTGTCCACCCCTCTTTGCCCTTGTCCACCCCTCTTTGCCGTTGTCCGCCCCTCTTTGAACTGTCCGTTTTCTCTTTGCCCTTGTCCGCCCCTCTTTGCCCTTGTCCGCCCATCTTTGCCCTTGTCCGCCCGTCTTTGCCTTGTCCACCTGTCTTTGCCGTTGATCGCCCGTCTTTGCCCTTGTGCGCCCCTCTTTGCATTTTCCGCCCTTCTTTGCCGTTCTCAGGTATTCACCGCACTTCTCCGCCCGTCCTTGCCCTTCTCCGGTATTTTCCGCACTTCTCCGCCCCTCTTTTCCCCTCTCCGGCCCTCTTTGCCCCTCTCCGCCCATCTTTGCCACTCTCCGCCAGTCTTTGCCGCTCTCCGACCGTCTTTGCTCTTGTCCGCCCGTCTTTGCCCTTCTCCGCCCTTCTTTGCACTTGTCTGCCCCTCTTTGCCCTTGCCCCTCCCTCTTTGCCCTTGTCCGCCCGTCTTAGCCCTTGTCCGCCCCGCTTTGTCCTTGTCCACCCGTCTTAGCCCTTGTCCACCCGTCTTTGCCCTTGTCCACCGCTCTTTGCCCTTGTCCGCCCCTCTTTGCCCTTGTCCAACCCTCTTTGCTCTTGTCCGCCCCCTTTGTCCTTTTCTACACCTCTTTACCTTTGTCCCGTATTCTCCGCACTTGTCCGCCCGTCTTTGCCCTTGTCCGCCCCTCTTGGACCTTGTCCGAACTTCTTGGCAATTGTCCGCCCCTCTTTGCCCTTCATTGGTGTTCCCTGCACTTCTCCGCCTGTCTTTGCCCTTGTCCGCCTGTCTTGGCCCTTATCCGCCCGTCTTTGCCCTTGTCCGCCCCTCTTTGCATTTGTCCGCCCCTGTTTGCCCTTGTCCGGTATTCTCCAAACTTCTGCGCCCTTCCTTGCCGTTGTCTGCACCTCTTTGCCCTTGTCCGCCCCTCTTTGCCCTTCTCCGGTATTCTCTGCACTTGTCCGCCCGTCTTTTTTCCCTTGTCTCTCCGTCTTTTGCCCTTATCTGTCCGTCTTTGCCCTTGTCCGCCCGTCTTTGCCCTTGTCCTCCCGGTTTTGCCCTTGTCCACCCCTCTTTGCCCTTGTCCCGTATTCTCCGCACTTCTCCGCCTCTCTATGCCCTTGTCCACCCTTCTTTTCCCTTGTCCGCCTCTCTTTGCCCTTGTCCGCCCCTCTTTGCCCTTATCTGCCCCTCTTTGCCCTTGTCCGCCCCTCTTTGCCCTTGTCCGCCCCTCTTTGCCCTTGTCTGCCCCTCTTTGCCCTTGTCCGCCCCTTTTCTCCTTTGTCTGCACCTCTTTGCCCTTGTCCGTTATTCTCCGCACTTTTCCGCCCCTCTTTGCACTTGTCCGCCCCTCTTTGCCCTTGTCCGCCCCTCTTTTCCCTTTTCCGCCCCTCTATGCACTTGTCCGCCCCTCTTTGCCGTTGTCCACCCCTCTTTGTCCTTGTCCGCCCCTCTTTGCCCTTTTCCCGTATTCTCCGCACTTCTCTTCCCCTCTTTGCACTTGTCAATTATTCTCCGCAATTCTCCGCCCCTCTTTGCCCTTGTCCGCCCGTCTTTACTCTTGTCCGCCCATCTTTGCAATTGTCCGCTCCTCTTTGCCGTTTTCCGCCCCTCTTTGCCCTTGTCTGCCCCTCTTTGCCCTTTACCGGCACTTTCCGCACCTCTCCGACCCTGTTTGCCCTTGTCCGCCCCTCTTTGCCATTGTCCGGTATTCTTCGCACTTCTCCGCCCGTCCTTGCCCTTGTCCGCCCGTCCTTGCCCTTGTCCGCTCGTCCTTGCCCCTGTTCCCTCGTCCTTGCCCTTGTCCGCCCGTTCCTGCCCGTGTCCGCCCGTTGCTGACCTTGTCCGCCTATTCTTGCCCTTTTCCACCCGTTCCTGCCCCTGTCCGCCCCTCTTTTCCCATTGTCCCGTATTCTCTGCACTTCTCCGCCCCTATTTGACCTTGTCCGCCCCTCTTTGCCATTGTCTGCCCCTCTTTGCCCTTGTCCGGTATTCTCCGCACTTCTCCGCCCCTCTTTGCCCTTGTCCGCCCCTCTTTTCCCTTGTCCCCTCCTCTATGCGCTTGTCCGCCCCTCTTTGCCGTTGTCCACCCCTCTTTGCCCTTGTCCCGTATTCTCCGCACTTCTCTTCCCCTCTTTGCACTTGTCAATTATTCTCCGCAATTCTTCGACCCTCTTTGCCCTTGTCCGCCCGTCTTTGCTTTTGTCCGCCCGTCTTTGCAATTGTCCGCCCCTCTTTGCCCTTGTCTGCCCCTCTTTGCCATTGTCCGGTATTCTCCGCACTTCTCCGCCGGTCCTTGCCCCTGTCCCTTCGTCCTTGCCCTTGTCCTCCCGTTCCTGCCCGTGTCCGCCGGTTGCTGACCTTGTCCGCCTATTCTTGCCCTTGTCCACCCGTTCCTGCCCCTGTCTGCCTTTCTTTGCCCTTGTCCGCCCGTCTTTGCCCTTGTCCGCCTGTCGTTGCCCTTGTCCGCCCGTCCTTGCCCTTCTCTGGTATTCTCCACACTTCTTTGCCCGTCTTTGCCTTTCTCAACCTGTCTTTGCTGTTGTCCGCCCGTCTTTTCCTTTTTCCGATATTCTCCGCACTTCTCCGCCCATCTTAGCCCTTTTCCGGCTGTCTTTGCCCTTGTCCGCCCGTCTTTGCCCTTGTCCGCCCGCCTTTACCTTGTCCGATACTCTCCGCACTACTCTGGGTGTATTTTTACTTCTCCGCCCGTCTTTGCCCTCGTTAGCCCGTCTTTGCCCTTGTCCCCCAGTCTTTGCCCTCGTCCGCCAGTCTTTGCCCTCGTCCGCCCGTCTTTGCCCTCGTCCGCCCGTCTTTGCCGTTCTCCGCCTGTCTTTGCACTAGTCCGGTATACTCCGGATTTCTCAGACTGTCTTTGCCCCTCTCCGCCCGTCTTTTCCCCTCTCCGCCCGTCTTTGCCCCTCTCCGGTATTCTCTGGAATTCTCAGACTGTCTTTGCCCTCGTCCGCCCCTCTTTGCCCTTGTCCGCCCATCTTTGCCCTTTTCCACCCGTCTTTGCCCTTGTCCACCCGTCTTTGCCTTTGTCCGCCCGTCTTTGCCCTTCTCCGCCCGGCTTTGCCCTTCTCCGCCCCCTTTGCCCTTCTCCGCCCGTCTTTGCCCTCCTCAGCTCGTCTTTGACCTTCTCCGCCGTCTTTGCCCTCCTCCGCCCGTCTTTGCCCTTCCCTGCCCGTCTTTGCCCTTCTCCACCCGTCTTTGTCACTCTCCGCAATTCATTGTAACTCTCCGCACTTCGCCACTCTCCGCAATTCTTTGCGCTTCTGCGTCCGACTTTGCCCTTCACCGGTACTCTCCAGAATTCTCCGACCGTCCTTGCCCTTCTCCACCTGTATTTGCCCTGCTCCGCCCGTCTTTGCCCTTATCCGCCCGTCTTAGCCCTTGTCCACCCCTCTTTGTCCTTCTTTGGTGTTCCCTGCACTTCTCCGCCTGTCTTTGCCCTTGTCCACCTCTCTTGGCCCTTGTCCAACCGTCTTAGCCCTTGTCCGCCCGTCTTTGCCCTTGTCCGCCCGTCTTTGCCCTTGTTCGCCCGTCTTTGCCCTTGTCCGCCCCTCTTTGCCCTTGTCCGCCCTTCTTTGCCCTTGTCCGCCCCTCTTTGCCCTTGTCCGCACGTCTTTGCCCTTGTCTGCCCCTCTTTGCCTTTCTCCCGAATTCTCCGCACTTGTCCGCCCGTCTTTGCCCTTGTCCGCCCGTCTTTGCCCTTGTCCGCCCGTCTTTGCCCTTGTGTGACCTTCTTTGCCCTTGTCGTCCCGTCTCAGCCCTTGTCCGCCCCTCTTGGCCCTTGTCCGAACTTCTTGGCAATTGTCCGCCCCTCTTTGCCCTTCATTGGTGTTCCCTGCACTTCTCCGCCTGTCTTTGCCCTTGTCCGCCTTTCTTGGCCCTTATCCGCCCGTCTTTGCCCTTGTTCCCCCCTCTTTGCGTTTGTCCGTCCCTCTTTGCCCTTGTCCGGTATTCTCCAAAATTCTGTGCCCTTCCTTGCCGTTGTCTGCACCTCTTTGCCCTTGTCCGCCCTTCTTTGCCTTCTCCGCCCCTCTTTGCCCTTCTCTGGTATTCTCTGCACTTGTCCGCCCATGTTTTGCCCTTGTCCTTCCGTCTTTTGCCCTTGTCCGCCACTATTTTCCCTTGTCCGCCCCTCTTTGCCCTTCTCTGGTATTCTCTGCACTTGTCCGCCCATGTTTTGCCCTTGTCCTTCCGTCTTTTGCCCTTGTCCGCCACTATTTTCCCTTGTCCGCCCCTCTTTGCCCTTGTCCCGTATTCACCGCACTTCTCCTCCCCTCTTTCCCCTTGTCCCGTATTCTCCGCAATGCCCTGCCCCTCTTTGTCCTTGTCCCGTATTCTCCACACTTCTAAGCCTCTCCTTTCCCTTGTCCCTTATTCTCCGCAATTTTCCTCCCCTCTTTGCTCTTGTCCGCCCCTCTTTGCCCTAGTCCGCCCCTTTTGCCCTTGTCCGCCCCTTTTGCCCTTGTCCGCCCTTCTTTGCCATTGTCCGCCCCATTTGCCCTTGTCCCGTATTCTCCGCAATTCTCCGCCCCTCTCCGCCCCTCTTTGCCCTTGTCCACCCGTCTTTGCCCTTGTCCGCCCCTCTTTTCCCTTGTCCGCCTCTCTTTGCCCTTGTCCGCCCCTCTTTGCCCTTGTCCTGTATTCTCCGCACTTCTCTGCCCCTCTTTACCCTTGTCTGCCCCTCTTTGCCCTTGTCTGCCCGTTTTAGCCCTTTTCCGCCCGTTTTTGCCCTTTTCCGCCCGTTTTTGCCCTTGTCCCCCCCTCATTGCCCTTGTCCCGTATTCTCCGCAATTCTCCGGCCCTCTATGCCCTTGTCCACCCCTCTTTGCCCTTGTCCTCCTCTCTTTGCCTTTGTCCGCCCCCTTTGCCCTTGTCCGCCCCTCTTTTTCCCTTGTCCGCCCCTCTTTGCCCTTGTCCCATATTCTCCGCGCTTCTCTGCCCCGCTTTGCCCTTGTCCGACTCTCTTTGCCATTGTCCGCCCCTCTTTGCCCTTGTCCGACTCTCTTTGCTGTTGTCCAACTCTCTTTGCCCTTGTCCGAACCTCTTTTCCCTTGTCCGACCCTCTTTGCCCTTGTCCGCCCCTCTTTGCCCTTGTCCCGTATTCACCGCAATTCTCCGCCCCTCTTTCCCCTTGCCCTGTATTCTCCTCACTTCTAAGCCTCTCTTTGCCCTTGTACCATATTTTCCGCACTTATCCGCCCCTCTTTGCCCTTGTCCGCCCCTCTTTGCCCTTGTCCGCCCCTCTTTCCCTTGTCTTCCCCTCTTTTCCCTTGTCCCGTATTCTTTGCACTTCTCCGCCCCTATTTGAACTTGTCCGCCCCTCTTTGCCATTGTCTGCCCCTCTTTGCCCTTGTACGGTATTCTCCGCTCTTCTCCGCCCCTCTTTGCTCTTGTCCGCCCCTCTTTACCATTGTCCACTCTCTTTGACCTTGTCCCGTATTCTCCGCCCTTGACCGCCCCTTTTTGCACTTGTCCGCCCCTCTTTTCCCTTGTCCATCCCTCTTTGCACTTGTCCGCCCCTCTTTGCTCTTGTCCGCCCCTCTTTGCCCTTGTCCGCCTCTCTTTACCCTTGTCCGCCCCTTTTTGCCTTTGTCCCTTATTCTCCGCATTTGTCCACCCCTCTTTGCCCTTGTCCACCCCTCTTTGCCGTTGTCCGCCCCTCTTTGAACTGTCCGTTTTCTCTTTGCCCTTGTCCGCCCCTCTTTGCCCTTGTCCGCCCATCTTTGCCCTTGTCCGCCCGTCTTTGCCCTTGTCCACCTGTCTTTGCCGTTGATCGCCCGTCTTTGCCCTTGTGCGCCCCTCTTTGCATTTTCCGCCCTTCTTTGCCGTTCTCAGGTATTCACCGCACTTCTCCGCCCGTCCTTGCCCTTCTCCGGTATTTTCCGCACTTCTCCGCCCCTCTTTTCCCCTCTCCGGCCCTCTTTGCCCCTCTCCGCCCATCTTTGCCACTCTCCGCCAGTCTTTGCCGCTCTCCGACCGTCTTTGCTCTTGTCCGCCCGTCTTTGCCCTTCTCCGCCCTTCTTTGCACTTGTCTGCCCCTCTTTGCCCTTGCCCCTCCCTCTTTGCCCTTGTCCGCCCGTCTTAGCCCTTGTCCGCCCCGCTTTGTCCTTGTCCACCCGTCTTAGCCCTTGTCCACCCGTCTTTGCCCTTGTCCACCGCTCTTTGCCCTTGTCCGCCCCTCTTTGCCCTTGTCCAACCCTCTTTGCTCTTGTCCGCCCCCTTTGTCCTTTTCTACACCTCTTTACCTTTGTCCCGTATTCTCCGCACTTGTCCGCCCGTCTTTGCCCTTGTCCGCCCCTCTTGGACCTTGTCCGAACTTCTTGGCAATTGTCCGCCCCTCTTTGCCCTTCATTGGTGTTCCCTGCACTTCTCCGCCTGTCTTTGCCCTTGTCCGCCTGTCTTGGCCCTTATCCGCCCGTCTTTGCCCTTGTCCGCCCCTCTTTGCATTTGTCCGCCCCTGTTTGCCCTTGTCCGGTATTCTCCAAACTTCTGCGCCCTTCCTTGCCGTTGTCTGCACCTCTTTGCCCTTGTCCGCCCCTCTTTGCCCTTCTCCGGTATTCTCTGCACTTGTCCGCCCGTCTTTTTTCCCTTGTCTCTCCGTCTTTTGCCCTTATCTGTCCGTCTTTGCCCTTGTCCGCCCGTCTTTGCCCTTGTCCTCCCGGTTTTGCCCTTGTCCACCCCTCTTTGCCCTTGTCCCGTATTCTCCGCACTTCTCCGCCTCTCTATGCCCTTGTCCACCCTTCTTTTCCCTTGTCCGCCTCTCTTTGCCCTTGTCCGCCCCTCTTTGCCCTTATCTGCCCCTCTTTGCCCTTGTCCGCCCCTCTTTGCCCTTGTCCGCCCCTCTTTGCCCTTGTCTGCCCCTCTTTGCCCTTGTCCGCCCCTTTTCTCCTTTGTCTGCACCTCTTTGCCCTTGTCCGTTATTCTCCGCACTTTTCCGCCCCTCTTTGCACTTGTCCGCCCCTCTTTGCCCTTGTCCGCCCCTCTTTTCCCTTTTCCGCCCCTCTATGCACTTGTCCGCCCCTCTTTGCCGTTGTCCACCCCTCTTTGTCCTTGTCCGCCCCTCTTTGCCCTTTTCCCGTATTCTCCGCACTTCTCTTCCCCTCTTTGCACTTGTCAATTATTCTCCGCAATTCTCCGCCCCTCTTTGCCCTTGTCCGCCCGTCTTTACTCTTGTCCGCCCATCTTTGCAATTGTCCGCTCCTCTTTGCCGTTTTCCGCCCCTCTTTGCCCTTGTCTGCCCCTCTTTGCCCTTTACCGGCACTTTCCGCACCTCTCCGACCCTGTTTGCCCTTGTCCGCCCCTCTTTGCCATTGTCCGGTATTCTTCGCACTTCTCCGCCCGTCCTTGCCCTTGTCCGCCCGTCCTTGCCCTTGTCCGCTCGTCCTTGCCCCTGTTCCCTCGTCCTTGCCCTTGTCCGCCCGTTCCTGCCCGTGTCCGCCCGTTGCTGACCTTGTCCGCCTATTCTTGCCCTTTTCCACCCGTTCCTGCCCCTGTCCGCCCCTCTTTTCCCATTGTCCCGTATTCTCTGCACTTCTCCGCCCCTATTTGACCTTGTCCGCCCCTCTTTGCCATTGTCTGCCCCTCTTTGCCCTTGTCCGGTATTCTCCGCACTTCTCCGCCCCTCTTTGCCCTTGTCCGCCCCTCTTTTCCCTTGTCCCCTCCTCTATGCGCTTGTCCGCCCCTCTTTGCCGTTGTCCACCCCTCTTTGCCCTTGTCCCGTATTCTCCGCACTTCTCTTCCCCTCTTTGCACTTGTCAATTATTCTCCGCAATTCTTCGACCCTCTTTGCCCTTGTCCGCCCGTCTTTGCTTTTGTCCGCCCGTCTTTGCAATTGTCCGCCCCTCTTTGCCCTTGTCTGCCCCTCTTTGCCATTGTCCGGTATTCTCCGCACTTCTCCGCCGGTCCTTGCCCCTGTCCCTTCGTCCTTGCCCTTGTCCTCCCGTTCCTGCCCGTGTCCGCTGGTTGCTGACCTTGTCCGCCTATTCTTGCCCTTGTCCACCCGTTCCTGCCCCTGTCTGCCTTTCTTTGCCCTTGTCCGCCCGTCTTTGCCCTTGTCCGCCTGTCGTTGCCCTTGTCCGCCCGTCCTTGCCCTTCTCTGTTATTCTCCACACTTCTTTGCCCGTCTTTGCCTTTCTCAACCTGTCTTTGCTGTTGTCCGCCCGTCTTTTCCTTTTTCCGATATTCTCCGCACTTCTCCGCCCATCTTAGCCCTTTTCCGGCTGTCTTTGCCCTTGTCCGCCCGTCTTTGCCCTTGTCCGCCCGCCTTTACCTTGTCCGATACTCTCCGCACTACTCTGGGTGTATTTTTACTTCTCCGCCCGTCTTTGCCCTCGTTAGCCCGTCTTTGCCCTTGTCCCCCAGTCTTTGCCCTCGTCCGCCCGTCTTTGCCCTCGTCCGCCCGTCTTTGCCGTTCTCCGCCTGTCTTTGCACTAGTCCGGTATACTCCGGATTTCTCAGACTGTCTTTGCCCCTCTCCGCCCGTCTTTTCCCCTCTCCGCCCGTCTTTGCCCCTCTCCGGTATTCTCTGGACTTCTCAGACTGTCTTTGCCCTCGTCCGCCCCTCTTTGCCCTTGTCCGCCCATCTTTGCCCTTTTCCACCCGTCTTTGCCCTTGTCCACCCGTCTTTGCCTTTGTCCGCCCGTCTTTGCCCTTCTCCGCCCGGCTTTGCCCTTCTCCGCCCCCTTTGCCCTTCTCCGCCCCCTTTGCCCTCCTCAGCTCGTCTTTGACCTTCTCCGCCGTCTTTGCCCTCCTCCGCCCGTCTTTGCCCTTCCCTGCCCGTCTTTGCCCTTCTCCACCCGTCTTTGTCACTCTCCGCAATTCATTGTAACTCTCCGCACTTCGCCACTCTCCGCAATTCTTTGCGCTTCTGCGTCCGACTTTGCCCTTCACCGGTACTCTCCAGAATTCTCCGACCGTCCTTGCCCTTCTCCACCTGTATTTGCCCTGCTCCGCCCGTCTTGGCCCTTCTCCGCCCTTTTTTGCCCTTCTCCATCCGTCTTTGCAGTTCTCCGCCCATCTTCTATCTTTTCACTTCTCCGCCCGTCTTTGCGCTTCTCCGTCCGTCTTTGTGCTTCTCTGGCCGTCTTTCCCTCCTCTGTTACTCTCCGCACTTCTCTGCCCGTCTTTGCACTTCTCAACCTGTCTTTCCCCTTGTCCGCCCTTCTTTGCATTTCTCCGGTACTCTCCGCACTTCTCTGACCGTATTTTCACTTCACCGACCGTATTTGCAATTCTCTCCACGTCTATGAAATTCTCCTCCCGTCTTTGCACTTCTCTGCCTATCTTTTCCCTTCTCCACCCGTCTTTTTCCTTCTCTGCCCGTCTTTTTCCTTCTCTGCCCGTCTTTTTCCTTCTCCGCCCGTCTTTGACCTTCTTTGCCCGTCTTTGCTCTTCTCCGCCCGATTTGCTCTTCTCTGCCCGACTTTGCTCTTCTACGCCCGTTTTGCGCTTCTCTGCCCTTCTTTGTCCTTCTCTGGTATTCTCCGCACTTCTTTGCCCGTCTTTGCACTTCTCAAACTGTGTTTGCCCTTGTCCACCCGTCTTTGCACTTCTCCGGTACTCTCCGCACTTCTCTGACCATCTTCTCACTTCACCAACCGTCTTTGCCCTTCTCCGCCCATCTTTGCCCTTCTCCGCCCGTCTTTGCACTTCTACAGAACTCTCCGCAATTCTCCGACCGTCTTTGACCTTCTCTGCCCGTCTTTGCCCTTCTCTGCCCGTCTTTCCCCTTTTCCGACCGTCTTTTCCTTTCTCTGCCCGTCTTTGCCCTTCTCCACCCGTCTTTGCCCTTCTCCAACCGTCTTTGCCCTTCTCTGTCCGTCTTTGCCCTTCTCCGCCTGTCTTTGCCCTTCTGCGCCCGACTTTGCCCTTCTCCGGTACTCTCCACAATTCTCTGCCTGTCTTTGTCCTTCTCAATCCGTCTTTGCCCTTCTCCGCCCATCTATGCACTTCTCCACCCGTCTTTGCACTTCTCTGGTATTCTCCAGACTTCTTAGACTGCCCTTGTCTAAACCTCTTTGCACTTGTCCACCTGTCTTTGCCCTTTTCTGCCTATCTTTCCCTTCTCCCCCATCTTTGTTCTTGTCCGCCCTTCTTTGCCCTTCTCCGCCTGTCTTTGCCCTTCTCCGCCCGTCTTTGCCTTTCTCCCCCCGTCTTTTATTTTGTCTGCCTGTTTTTGATCTTTTCCGACTGTCTTTGCACTTCTTCACCCGTCTTTGCACGTATCAAACCTTTTTTACCCTTCTCCTACCGTCTCTGCCCTCCTCCGCCCGTCTCTGCCCTCCTCCGCCCGTCTCTGCCCTCCTCCGCCCGTCTCTGACCTCCTCCATCCGTCTTTGCCCTTCTTCGCCCGACTTTGCCCTTCTCTGCCCGACTTAGCCCTTCTCCGCCCGACTTAGCCCTTCTCCGCCCGACTTTGTCCTTCTCCGCCCGACTTTGTCCTTCTCCGGCCGACTTTGCCCTTCTCCGCCCGTCTTTGCCCTTCTCTGCCCGTCTTTGCCCTTCTCCGCCCGACTTTGCCCTTCTCCGCCCGACTTAGCCCTTCTCCGCCCGACTCTGCCCTTCTCCGCCCGACTCTGCCCTTCTCCGCCCGACTTTGCCCTTCTCCGCCCGACTTTGCTCTTGTCCGCCCGTCTTTGCCCTTCTCCGCACATCTTTGCCCTTCTCCAGTACTCTCCCCAATTCTCTGACCATCTTTGGCCTTCTCCACCCTTCTTTGGCCTTCTCCGCCACTCTTTGGCCTTCTCCGCCCCTCTTTGTGCTTCTCTGCCCCTCTTTGAACTTCTCTGCCCCTCTTTGAGCTTCTCCGCCCCTCTTTGCGCTTCCCCGCCCCTCTTTGCCCTTGTCCGCCCATCTTTGCCCTTGACTGCCCGTCTTTGCCCTTCTCCGCCCGTCTTTGCCCTTCTCCGCCCGTCTTTGCGCTACTCCGCCCGTCTTTGCACTTCTCAGCCTGTCTTTGCCACTCTCTGTGCTTCTTTACCACTCTCCGCATTTCTTTGCACTTTTCCGCCCGTCTTTGCCGTTCTCCGCCTGTCTTTGCACTAGTCCGGTATACTCCGGATTTCTCAGACTGTCTTTGCCCCTCTCCACCCGTCTTTGCCCCTCTCCGGTATTCTCTGGACTTCTCAGACTGTCTTTGCACTTGTCCGCCCCTCATTGCCCTTGTCCACCCCTCATTGCACATGTCCGCCCCTCTTTGCCCTTGTCCGCCCATCTTTGCCCTTTTCCACCCGTCTTTGCCCTTGTCCACCCGTCTTTGCCTTTGTCCGCCCGTCTTTGCCCTTCTCCGCCCGGCTTTGCCCTTCTCCGCCCCCTTTGCCCTTCTCCGCCCCCTTTGCCCTCCTCCGCTCGTCTTTGCCCTCCTCCGCTCGTCTTTGACCTCCTCCGCCGTCTTTGCCCTCCTCCGCCCGTCTTTGCCCTTCCCTGCCCGTCTTTGCCCTTCTCCACCCGTCTTTGTCACTCTCCGCAATTCATTGTAACTCTCCGCACTTCGCCACTCTCCGCAATTCTTTGCGCTTCTGCATCCGACTTTGCCCTTCACCGGTACTCTCCAGAATTCTCCGACCGTCCTTGCCCTTCTCCACCTGTATTTGCCCTGCTCCGCCCGTCTTGGCCCTTCTCCGCCCTTTTTTGCCCTTCTCCATCCGTCTTTGCAGTTCTCCGCCCATCTTCTATCTTTTCACTTCTCCACCCGTCTTTGCGCTTCTCCGTCCGTCTTTGTGCTTCTCTGGCCGTCTTTCCCTCCTCTGTTACTCTCCTCACTTCTCTGCCCGTCTTTGCACTTCTCAACCTGTCTTTCCCCTTGTCCGCCCTTTGCATTTCTCCGGTACTCTCCGCACTTCTCTGACCGTATTTTCACTTCACCGACCGTATTTGCAATTCTCTCCACGTCTATGAAAGTCTCCTCCCGTCTTTGCACTTCTCTGCCTATCTTTTCCCTTCTCCACCCGTCTTTTTCCTTCTCTGCCCATCTTTTTCCTTCTCTGCCCGTCTTTTTCTTCTCCGCCCGTCTTTGACCTTCTTTGCCCGTCTTTGCTCTTCTCCGCCCGATTTGCTCTTCTCTGCCCGACTTTGCTCTTCTACGCCCGTTTTGCGCTTCTCTGCCCTTCTTTGTCCTTCTCTGGTATTCTCCGCACTTCTTTGCCCGTCTTTGCACTTCTCAAACTGTGTTTGCCCTTGTCCACCCGTCTTTGCACTTCTCCGGTACTCTCCGCACTTCTCTGACCATCTTCTCACTTCACCAACCGTCTTTGCCCTTCTCCGCCCATCTTTGCCCTTCTCCGCCCGTCTTTGCACTTCTACAGAACTCTCCGCAATTCTCCGCCCGTCTTTGCCCTTCTCTGCCCGTCTTTCCCCTTTTCCGACCGTCTTTTCCTTTCTCTGCCCGTCTTTGCCCTTCTCCACCCGTCTTTGCCCTTCTCTAACCGTCTTTGCCCTTCTCCGACCGTCTTTGCCCTTCTCTGTCTGTCTTTGCCCTTCTCCGCCCGTCTTTGCCCTTCTGCGCCCGACTTTGCCCTTCTCCGGTACTCTCCACAATTCTCTGCCTGTCTTTGTCCTTCTCAATCCGTCTTTGCCCTTCTCCGCCCATCTATGCACTTCTCCACCCGTCTTTGCACTTCTCTGGTATTCTCCAGACTTCTTAGACTGCCCTTGTCTAAACCTCTTTGCACTTGTCCACCTGTCTTTGCCCTTTTCTGCCTATCTTTCCCTTCTCCACCCGTCTTTGCCCTTCCCTGTCAGTCTTTGCCCTTCTCCCCCATCTTTGTTCTTGTCCGCCCTTCTTTGCCCTTCTCCGCCCGTCTTTGCCTTTCTCCCCCCGTCTTTTATTTTGTCTGCCTGTTTTTGATCTTTTCCGACTGTCTTTGCACTTCTTCACCCGTCTTTGCACGTATCAAACCTTTTTTGCCCTTCTCCTACCGTCTCTGCCCTTCTCCGCCCGTCTCTGACCTCCTCCATCCGTCTTTGCCCTTCTTCGCCCGACTTTGCCCTTCTCCGCCCGACTTAGCCCTTCTCCGCCCGACTTTGTCCTTCTCCGGCCGACTTTGCCCTTCTCCGCCCGTCTTTGCCCTTCTCCGCCCGTCTTTGCCCTTCTCCGCCCGTCTTTGCCCTTCTCCGCCCGTCTTTGCCCTTCTCCGCCCGACTTTGCCCTTCTTCGCCCGACTTTGCCCTTCTCCGCCCGACTTAGCCCTTCTCCGCCCGACTTTGTCCTTCTCCGGCCGACTTTGCCCTTCTCCGCCCGTCTTTGCCCTTCTCCGCCCGTCTTTGCCCTTCTCCGCCCGTCTTTGCCCTTCTCCGCCCGTCTTTGCCCTTCTCCGCCCGTCTTTGCCCTTCTCCGCCCGACTTTGCCCTTCTCCGCCCGACTTTGCCCTTCTCCGCCCGACTCTGCCCTTCTCCGCCCGACTTTGCCCTTCTCCGCCCGACTTTGCTCTTGTCCGCCCGTCTTTGCCCTTCTCCGCACATCTTTGCCCTTCTCCAGTACTCTCCCCAATTCTCTGACCATCTTTGGCCTTCTCCACCCTTCTTTGCCCTTCTCCGCCCGTCTTTGCCCTTCTCCGCCCGTCTTTGCCCTTCTCCGCCCGTCTTTGCGCTACTCCGCCCGTCTTTGCACTTCTCAGCCTGTCTTTGCCACTCTCTGTGCTTCTTTACCACTCTCCGCATTTCTTTGCACTTTTCCGCCCGTCTTTGCCGTTCTCCGCCTGTCTTTGCACTAGTCTGGTATACTCCGGATTTCTCAGACTGTCTTTGCCCCTCTCCACCCGTCTTTGCCCGTCTCTGCCCGTCTTTTCCCCTCTCCGCCCGTCTTTGCCCCTCTCCGGTATTCTCTGGACTTCTCAGACTGTCTTTGCACTTGTCCGCCCCTCATTGCCCTTGTCCACCCCTCATTGCACATGTCCGCCCCTCTTTGCCCTTGTCCGCCCATCTTTGCCCTTTTCCACCCGTCTTTGCCCTTGTCCACCCGTCTTTGCCTTTGTCCGCCCGTCTTTGCCCTTCTCCGCCCGGCTTTGCCCTTCTCCGCCCCCTTTGCCCTTCTCCGCCCCCTTTGCCCTCCTCCGCTCGTCTTTGCCCTCCTCCGCTCGTCTTTGACCTCCTCCGCCGTCTTTGCCCTCCTCCGCCCGTCTTTGCCCTTCCCTGCCCGTCTTTGCCCTTCTCCACCCGTCTTTGTCACTCTCCGCAATTCATTGTAACTCTCCGCACTTCGCCACTCTCCGCAATTCTTTGCGCTTCTGCATCCGACTTTGCCCTTCACCGGTACTCTCCAGAATTCTCCGACCGTCCTTGCCCTTCTCCACCTGTATTTGCCCTGCTCCGCCCGTCTTGGCCCTTCTCCGCCCTTTTTTGCCCTTCTCCATCCGTCTTTGCAGTTCTCCGCCCATCTTCTATCTTTTCACTTCTCCACCCGTCTTTGCGCTTCTCCGTCCGTCTTTGTGCTTCTCTGGCCGTCTTTCCCTCCTCTGTTACTCTCCGCACTTCTCTGCCCGTCTTTGCACTTCTCAACCTGTCTTTCCCCTTGTCCGCCCTTCTTTGCATTTCTCCGGTACTCTCCGCACTTCTCTGACCGTATTTTCACTTCACCGACCGTATTTGCAATTCTCTCCACGTCTATGAAATTCTCCTCCCGTCTTTGCACTTCTCTGCCTATCTTTTCCCTTCTCCACCCGTCTTTTTCCTTCTCTGCCCGTCTTTTTCCTTCTTTGCCCGTCTTTTTCCTTCTCTGCCCGTCTTTTTCCTTCTCCGCCCGTCTTTGACCTTCTTTGCCCGTCTTTGCTCTTCTCCGCCCGATTTGCTCTTCTCTGCCCGACTTTGCTCTTCTACGCCCGTTTTGCGCTTCTCTGCCCTTCTTTGTCCTTCTCTGGTATTCTCCGCACTTCTTTGCCCGTCTTTGCACTTCTCAAACTGTGTTTGCCCTTGTCCACCCGTCTTTGCACTTCTCCGGTACTCTCCGCACTTCTCTGACCATCTTCTCACTTCACCAACCGTCTTTGCCCTTCTCCGCCCATCTTTGCCCTTCTCCACCCGTCTTTGCACTTCTCCGGTACTCTCCGCACTTCTCTGACCATCTTCTCACTTCACCAACCGTCTTTGCCCTTCTCCGCCCATCTTTGCCCTTCTCCGCCCGTCTTTGCACTTCTACAGAACTCTCCACAATTCTCCGCCCGTCTTTGCCCTTCTCTGCCCGTCTTTCCCCTTTTCCGACCGTCTTTTCCTTTCTCTGCCCGTCTTTGCCCTTCTCCACCCGTCTTTGCCCTTCTCCACCCGTCTTTGCCCTTCTCCACCCGTCTTTGCCCTTCTCTGACCGTCTTTGCCCTTCTCCGCCCGTCTTTGCCCTTCTCCGCCCGTCTTTGCCCTTCTGCGCCCGACTTTGCCCTTCTCCGGTACTCTCCACAATTCTCTGCCTGTCTTTGTCCTTCTCAATCCGTCTTTGCCCTTCTCCGCCCATCTATGCACTTCTCCACCCGTCTTTGCACTTCTCTGGTATTCTCCAGACTTCTTAGACTGCCCTTGTCTAAACCTCTTTGCACTTGTCCACCTGTCTTTGCCCTTTTCTGCCTATCTTTCCCTTCTCCACCCGTCTTTGCCCTTCCCTGTCAGTCTTTGCCCTTCTCCCCCATCTTTGTTCTTGTCCGCCCTTCTTTGCCCTTCTCCGCCCGTCTTTGCCTTTCTCCCCCCGTCTTTTATTTTGTCTGCCTGTTTTTGATCTTTTCCGACTGTCTTTGCACTTCTTCACCCGTCTTTGCACGTATCAAACCTTTTTTGCCCTTCTCCTACCGTCTCTGCCCTTCTCCGCCCGTCTCTGACCTCCTCCATCCATCTTTGCCCTTCTTCGCCCGACTTTGCCCTTCTCCGCCCGACTTAGCCCTTCTCCGCCCGACTTTGTCCTTCTCCGGCCGACTTTGCCCTTCTCCGCCCGTCTTTGCCCTTCTCCGCCCGTCTTTGCCCTTCTCCGCCCGTCTTTGCCCTTCTCCACCCGTCTTTGCCCTTCTCCGCCCGACTTTGCCCTTCTTCGCCCGACTTTGCCCTTCTCCGCCCGACTTAGCCCTTCTCCGCCCGACTTTGTCCTTCTCCGCCCGTCTTTGCCCTTCTCCGCCCGTCTTTGCCCTTCTCCGCCCGTCTTTGCCCTTCTCCGCCCGTCTTTGCCCTTCTCCGCCCGTCTTTGCCCTTCTCCGCCCGTCTTTGCCCTTCTCCGCCCGTCTTTGCCCTTCTCCGCCCGACTTTGCCCTTCTCCGCCCGACTTTGCCCTTCTCCGCCCGACTTTGCCCTTCTCCGCCCGACTTTGCTCTTGTCCGCCCGTCTTTGCCCTTCTCCGCACATCTTTGCCCTTCTCCAGTACTCTCCCCAATTCTCTGACCATCTTTGGCCTTCTCCGCCCCTCTTTGTGCTTCTCCGCCCTTCTTTGCGCTTCTCCGCCCCTCTTTGAGCTTCTCCGCCCTTCTTTGCACTTCTCCGCCCCTCTTTGAGCTTCCCCGCCCCTCTTTGCATTTCCCCGCCCCTCTTTGCCCTTGTCCGCCCATCTTTGCCCTTGACTGCCCGTCTTTGCCCTTCTCCGCCCGTCTTTGCCCTTCTCCGCCCGTCTTTGCTCTACTCCGCCCGTCTTTGCCACTCTCTGTGCTTCTTTACCACTCTCCGCATTTCTTTGCACTTTTCCGCCCATCTTTGCCCTTCTCCGGTACTCTCTGCAATTCTCCAACCTTCTTTGCCCTTGTCCGCCTGTCTTTGCACTTGTCCGCTCGTCTTTGCTCGTGTCCGCCCTTCTTTGCCCTTGTCCGCCCGTCTTTGCACTTGTCCGCCCGTCAATGCCCTTCTCTGCCCCTCTTTGTCCTACTCCACCCGTCTTTGTCCTTCTCTGCCAGCCTTTGCCCTTTTCTGCCCGTCTTTGCACTTCTCTGCCCGTCTTTGAACTTTTCCGCCCGTCTTTGACCTTTTCCGCCCTTCTTTGCCCTTCTCCGCCCGTCCTTGCGATTCTCTGCTCGTCTTTGCCCTTCTCCGCCCGCCTTTGCCTTTGTCCGCCCGTCTTTGCCCCTCTCCGCCCGGCTTTGCCCTTCTCCGACCGGCTTTGCCCTTCTCCGCCCATCTTTCCCCTTCTCCGCCCTGCTTTGCCATTCTCAGCCCGTCTTTGCCATTCTCCGCCCGTCTTTGCCCTTCTCCGCCCCTCTTTGTCCTTCTCCGCCCGTCTTTGCCCTTCTCCGCCCGTCCTTGCGCTTCTCCACCCCTCTTTGTCCTTCTCCGCCCGTCTTTGCCCTTGTCCGCCTGTCTTTGCCCTTGTCCGCCGGTCTTTGCGCTTGTCTGCCCGTCTCTGCCCTTCTCTGCCCTTCTCTGCCCTTCTTTGCCCTTCTTTGCCCTTCTCTGCCCGTCTTTGCCCGTCTGTGCCCTTCTCTGCCCGGCTTTGCCCTTCTCCGCCCGGCTTTGCCCTTCTCCGCCCGGCTTTGCCCTTCTCGGCCCATCTTTGCCCTCCTCCACCCGTCTTTGCCCTCCTCCGCCCATCTTTGCCCTCCTCTGCCCGTCTTTGCCCTTCTCCGCATGTCTATGCCCTTCTCCGCCAATCTTTGCCCTTCTCCACCCGTCTTTGCACTTCTCCGGTACTCTCCGCAATTCTCCGACCGTCTTTACCTTCTCTGCCCGTCTTTGACCTTCTCTGCCCGTCTTCACAGAATCACAGAATCACAGAATCACAGAATAACCAGGTTGGAAGAGACCCACCGGATCACCGAGTCCAACCGTTCCTACCAAACACTAAACCATATCCCTCAGCACCTCGTCCACCCGTGCCTTAAACACCTCCAGGGAAGGTGACTCAACCACCTCCCTGGGCAGCCTGTTCCAGTGCCCAATGACCCTTTCTGTAAAGAATTTTTTCCTAACGTCTAGCCTAAACCTCCCCTGTCGGAGCTTGAGGCCATTCCCTCTTGTCCTGTCCCCTGTCACTTGGGAGAAGAGGCCAGCACCCTCCTCTCTACAACGTCCTTTCAGGTAGTTGTAGAGAGCAATGAGGTCACCCCTCAGCCTCCTCTTCTCCAGGCTAAAAGTCTTTGCACTTTTCAACCCGTCTTTGCCCTTCTCTACCCGTCTTTGCCCTTCTCTACCCGTCTTTGCCCTTCTCCGCCCGGCTTTGCCCTTCTCGGCCCGTCTTTGCCCTCCTCCACCCGTCTTTGCCCTCCTCCGCCCGTCTTTGCCCTCCTCCGCCCGTCTTTCCCCTTCTCCGCATGTCTATGCCCTTCTCCGCCAATCTTTGCCCTTCTCCGCCCGTCTTTGCACTTCTCCGGTACTCTCCGCAATTCTCCGACCGTCTTTACCTTCTCTGCCCGTCTTTGACCTTCTCTGCCCGTCTTTGACTTTCTCTGCCCGTCTTTGCACTTTTCAACCCGTCTTTTCCCTTCTCTACCCGTCTTTGCCCTTCTCTGACCGTCTTTGCCCTTCTCTGTCCGTCTTTGCACTTCTCCGCCCGTCTTTGCCCTTCTCCACCCATCTTTGCCCTTCTCCACCCGTCTTTGCAACTCTCCACAATTCCTTGTAACTCTCTGCACGTCTTTGCCTTTCTCTGCTCGTCTTTGCCCTTCTGCGCCCGACTTTGCCCTTCTCCGGTACTCTCCACAATTCTCTGCCTGTCTTTGTCCTTCTCAATCCGTCTTTGCCCTTCTCCGCCCATCTATGCACTTCTCCACCCGTCTTTGCACTTCTCTGGTATTCTCCAGACTTCTTAGACTGCCCTTGTCTAAACCTCTTTGCACTTGTCCGCCTGTCTTTGCCCTTCCCTGTCAGTCTTTGCCCTTCTCTATCAGTCTTTGCCGATCTCCCCCATCTTTGTTCTTGTCCGCCCTTCTTTGAGCTTCTCTGTCAGTCTTTGCCCTTCTCACCCTGTCTTTTTTCTTGTCCGCCTGTTTTTGACCTTTTCCGACTGTCTTTGCCCTTCTTCACCTGTCTTTGCACTTATCAAACCTTCTTTGCCCTTCTCTACCCGTCTTAACCCTTCTCCGCACGTATTTGCCTTTCTCCACCTGTCTTTGCCTTTCTCCGCTTGTCTCTGCCCTCCTCCGCCCGTCTCTGACCTCCTCCGCCCGTCTCTGACCTTCTCCGCCCGTCTCTGACCTTCTCCGCCCTTCTTTGCCCTTCTCCACCCTTCTTTGCCCTTCTCCGGCCGACTTTGCCCTTCTCCGCTCGACTTTGCGCTTGTCCGCCCTTCTTTGCCCTTCCCCAGCCATCTTTTCCTTTCCCCTGCCGTCTTTGCCCTTCCCCGGCCGTCTTTGCCCTTCCTTCCCCTGCCGTCTTTGCCCTTCCCTGCCCGTCTTTGCCTTGTCCGCCCCTCTTTGCCCTTCCCCGCCCCTCTTTTCCCTTGTCCGCCCCTCTCTGCCCTTGTCCGCCCCTCTTCGCACTTCTCCGCCCGTCTTTGCCCTTCTCCGCCTGTCTTTGCGCTACTCCGCCCGTCTTTGCCCTTCTCAGCCCGTCTTTGCCACTCTCCGCGCTTCTTTACCACTCTCCGCACTTCTTTGCACTTCTCCGCCTGACTTTGCCCTTCTCCGGTACTCTCCGCAATTCTCCGACCTTCTTTGCACGTGTCTGCCCGTCTTTGCCCTTGTATGCCCTTCTTTGCCATTGTCCACCCGTCTTTGCTCTTGTCCATCCTTTTTTGCCGTTGTCTGCCCATCTTTGCAATTGTGAAGCCATCTTTGCCCTTCTCCACCCGTCTTTGCCCTTCTCCATCCCTCTTTGTCCTTCTCCACCCGTCTTTGAAATTCTCCGCCTGTCCTGGTGCTTCTCCGCCCCTCTTTGTCCTTCTCCACCCGTCTTTGCCTTTTTCTGCCCGTCTTTGCCCTTTTCTGCCCGTCTTTGAACTTCTCCTCCCGTCTTTCCCTTCTCCGCCCGTCTTTGCCCTTCTCAGCCCGTCTTTGCCCTTGTCCACTCGTCTTTGCCCTTCTCCGCCCGTCTTTGCCCTTCTCCGCCCGTCTTTGCCCTTCTCCGCCTGTCTTTGCCCTTGTCCGCCCGTCTTTGCCCTTGTCCGCCCGTCTTTGCACTTCTCCGCCCTTTTTTGCCGTTGTCTGCCCGTCTTTGCAATTGTAAAGCCATCTTTGGCCTTCTCCGCCTGTCTTTCCTCTTCTCCGCCCGTGTTTGCCCTTCTCCGCCCCTCTTCATCCTTCTCCACCCGTCTTTGCCCTTTTCTGCCCGTCTTTGCCCTTCTCCACCCGTCTTTGAACTTCTCTGCCCTTCTTTGCCCTTCTCCGCCCGTCCTTGCGATTCTCCGCCCGGATTTGCCCTTCCCCGCCCGTCATTGCCCATCTCCGCCCATCTTTGCCTTTCTCCACCCGTCTTTGCCCTTGTCCGCCCGTCTTTGCCCTTGTCCGCCCGTCTTTGTCCTTGTCCACTCATCTTTGCACTTGTCCGCCCGTCTTTGCCCTTGTCCACCCGTCTTTACACTTCTCCGCCCGTCTTTGCACTTCCCCGCCCGTCTTTGTGCTACTCCACCCGTCTTTGCCCTTCTCAGCCCGTCTTTGCCACTCTCCGCGCTTCTTTACCACTCTCCGCACTTCTTTGCACTTCTCTGCCTGACATTGCCCTTCTCTGGTACTCTTCACAATTCTCCGACCTTCTTTGCCCTTGTCTGTCCATCATTGCACTTCTCTGCCTGTCTTTGCACTTGTCCACCCGTCTTTGCACTTGTCCGCCTGTCTTTGCCCGTGTCCGCCCTTCTTTGCCCTTGTCCGCCCGTCTTTGCACTTGTCAGTCCTTTTTTGCCGTTGTCTGCCCGTCTTTGCAATTGTGAAGCCATCTTTGGCCTTCTCCGCCCCTCTTTGTCCTTCTCTGCCCCTCTTTGTCCTTCTCCGCCCCTCTTTGTCCTTCTCCGCCCCTCTTTGCCCTTCTCCGCCCCTCTTTGCCCTTCTCTTCCCGTCTTTGCCTTTCTCCGCCCGTCTTTGCCCTTCTCCACCCGTCTTTGCCCTTCTCCGCCCGTCCTTGCGATTCTCTGCTCGTCTTTGCCCTTCTCCGCCCGCCTTTGCCTTTGTCCGCCCGTCTTTGCCCCTCTCCGCCCGGCTTTGCCCTTCTCCGACCGGCTTTGCCCTTCTCCGCCCATCTTTCCCCTTCTCCGCCCTGCTTTGCCATTCTCAGCCCGTCTTTGCCATTCTCCGCCCGTCTTTGCCCTTCTCCGCCCCTCTTTGTCCTTCTCCGCCCGTCTTTGCCCTTCTCCGCCCGTCCTTGCGCTTCTCCACCCCTCTTTGTCCTTCTCCGCCCGTCTTTGCCCTTGTCCGCCTGTCTTTGCCCTTGTCCGCCGGTCTTTGCGCTTGTCTGCCCGTCTCTGCCCTTCTCTGCCCTTCTCTGCCCTTCTTTGCCCTTCTTTGCCCTTCTCTGCCCGTCTTTGCCCGTCTGTGCCCTTCTCCGCCCGGCTTTGCCCTTCTCCGCCCGGCTTTGCCCTTCTCCGCCCGGCTTTGCCCTTCTCCGCCCGGCTTTGCCCTTCTCGGCCCATCTTTGCCCTCCTCCACCCGTCTTTGCCCTCCTCCGCCCATCTTTGCCCTCCTCTGCCCGTCTTTGCCCTTCTCCGCATGTCTATGCCCTTCTCCGCCAATCTTTGCCCTTCTCCACCCGTCTTTGCACTTCTCCGGTACTCTCCGCAATTCTCCGACCGTCTTTACCTTCTCTGCCCGTCTTTGACCTTCTCTGCCCGTCTTCACAGAATCACAGAATCACAGAATCACAGAATAACCAGGTTGGAAGAGACCCACCGGATCACCGAGTCCAACCGTTCCTACCAAACACTAAACCATATCCCTCAGCACCTCGTCCACCCGTGCCTTAAACACCTCCAGGGAAGGTGACTCAACCACCTCCCTGGGCAGCCTGTTCCAGTGCCCAATGACCCTTTCTGTAAAGAATTTTTTCCTAACGTCTAGCCTAAACCTCCCCTGTCGGAGCTTGAGGCCATTCCCTCTTGTCCTGTCCCCTGTCACTTGGGAGAAGAGGCCAGCACCCTCCTCTCTACAACGTCCTTTCAGGTAGTTGTAGAGAGCAATGAGGTCACCCCTCAGCCTCCTCTTCTCCAGGCTAAAAGTCTTTGCACTTTTCAACCCGTCTTTGCCCTTCTCTACCCGTCTTTGCCCTTCTCTACCCGTCTTTGCCCTTCTCCGCCCGGCTTTGCCCTTCTCGGCCCGTCTTTGCCCTCCTCCACCCGTCTTTGCCCTCCTCCGCCCGTCTTTGCCCTCCTCCGCCCGTCTTTCCCCTTCTCTGCATGTCTATGCCCTTCTCCGCCAATCTTTGCCCTTCTCCGCCCGTCTTTGCACTTCTCCGGTACTCTCCGCAATTCTCCGACCGTCTTTACCTTCTCTGCCCGTCTTTGACCTTCTCTGCCCGTCTTTGACTTTCTCTGCCCGTCTTTGCACTTTTCAACCCGTCTTTTCCCTTCTCTACCCGTCTTTGCCCTTCTCTGACCGTCTTTGCCCTTCTCTGTCCGTCTTTGCACTTCTCCGCCCGTCTTTGCCCTTCTCCACCCATCTTTGCCCTTCTCCACCCGTCTTTGCAACTCTCCACAATTCCTTGTAACTCTCTGCACGTCTTTGCCTTTCTCTGCTCGTCTTTGCCCTTCTGCGCCCGACTTTGCCCTTCTCCGGTACTCTCCACAATTCTCTGCCTGTCTTTGTCCTTCTCAATCCGTCTTTGCCCTTCTCCGCCCATCTATGCACTTCTCCACCCGTCTTTGCACTTCTCTGGTATTCTCCAGACTTCTTAGACTGCCCTTGTCTAAACCTCTTTGCACTTGTCCGCCTGTCTTTGCCCTTCCCTGTCAGTCTTTGCCCTTCTCTATCAGTCTTTGCCGATCTCCCCCATCTTTGTTCTTGTCCGCCCTTCTTTGAGCTTCTCTGTCAGTCTTTGCCCTTCTCACCCTGTCTTTTTTCTTGTCCGCCTGTTTTTGACCTTTTCCGACTGTCTTTGCCCTTCTTCACCTGTCTTTGCACTTATCAAACCTTCTTTGCCCTTCTCTACCCGTCTTAACCCTTCTCCGCACGTATTTGCCTTTCTCCACCTGTCTTTGCCTTTCTCCGCTTGTCTCTGCCCTCCTCCGCCCGTCTCTGACCTCCTCCGCCCGTCTCTGACCTTCTCCGCCCGTCTCTGACCTTCTCCGCCCTTCTTTGCCCTTCTCCGCCCTTCTTTGCCCTTCTCCACCCTTCTTTGCCCTTCTCCGGCCGACTTTGCCCTTCTCCGCTCGACTTTGCGCTTGTCCGCCCTTCTTTGCCCTTCCCCAGCCATCTTTTCCTTTCCCCTGCCGTCTTTGCCCTTCCCCGGCCGTCTTTGCCCTTCCTTCCCCTGCCGTCTTTGCCCTTCCCTGCCCGTCTTTGCCTTGTCCGCCCCTCTTTGCCCTTCCCCGCCCCTCTTTTCCCTTGTCCGCCCCTCTCTGCCCTTGTCCGCCCCTCTTCGCACTTCTCCGCCCGTCTTTGCCCTTCTCCGCCTGTCTTTGCGCTACTCCGCCCGTCTTTGCCCTTCTCAGCCCGTCTTTGCCACTCTCCGCGCTTCTTTACCACTCTCCGCACTTCTTTGCACTTCTCCGCCTGACTTTGCCCTTCTCCGGTACTCTCCGCAATTCTCCGACCTTCTTTGCACGTGTCTGCCCGTCTTTGCCCTTGTATGCCCTTCTTTGCCATTGTCCACCCGTCTTTGCTCTTGTCCATCCTTTTTTGCCGTTGTCTGCCCATCTTTGCAATTGTGAAGCCATCTTTGCCCTTCTCCACCCGTCTTTGCCCTTCTCCATCCCTCTTTGTCCTTCTGCACCCGTCTTTGAAATTCTCCGCCTGTCCTGGTGCTTCTCCGCCCCTCTTTGTCCTTCTCCACCCGTCTTTGCCTTTTTCTGCCCGTCTTTGCCCTTTTCTGCCCGTCTTTGAACTTCTCCTCCCGTCTTTCCCTTCTCCGCCCGTCTTTGCCCTTCTCAGCCCGTCTTTGCCCTTGTCCACTCGTCTTTGCCCTTCTCCGCCCGTCTTTGCCCTTCTCCGCCCGTCTTTGCCCTTCTCCGCCTGTCTTTGCCCTTGTCCGCCCGTCTTTGCCCTTGTCCGCCCGTCTTTGCACTTCTCCGCCCTTTTTTGCCGTTGTCTGCCCGTCTTTGCAATTGTAAAGCCATCTTTGGCCTTCTCCGCCTGTCTTTCCTCTTCTCCGCCCGTGTTTGCCCTTCTCCGCCCCTCTTCGTCCTTCTCCACCCGTCTTTGCCCTTTTCTGCCCGTCTTTGCCCTTTTTCTGCCCGTCTTTGCCCTTCTCCACCCGTCTTTGAACTTCTCTGCCCTTCTTTGCCCTTCTCCGCCCGTCCTTGCGATTCTCCGCCCGGATTTGCCCTTCCCCGCCCGTCATTGCCCATCTCCGCCCATCTTTGCCTTTCTCCACCCGTCTTTGCCCTTGTCCGCCCGTCTTTGCCCTTGTCCGCCCGTCTTTGTCCTTGTCCACTCATCTTTGCACTTGTCCGCCCGTCTTTGCCCTTGTCCACCCGTCTTTACACTTCTCCGCCCGTCTTTGCACTTCCCCGCCCGTCTTTGTGCTACTCCACCCGTCTTTGCCCTTCTCAGCCCGTCTTTGCCACTCTCCGCGCTTCTTTACCACTCTCCGCACTTCTTTGCACTTCTCTGCCTGACATTGCCCTTCTCTGGTACTCTTCACAATTCTCCGACCTTCTTTGCCCTTGTCTGTCCATCATTGCACTTCTCTGCCTGTCGTGTCTTGCCCGTGTCCGCCCTTCTTGCCCTTGTCCGCCCGTCTTGTCTGCCCGTCTTGTCATGTGCCTTTTTGGCCGTTCCGCCCGTCTTTGTGCCTCTTGCTTCTCGCCCCTCTTTGTCCTTCTCCGCCCCTCTTTGCCCTTCTCCGCCCCTCTTTGCCCTTCTCCGCCCCTCTTTGCCCTTCTCCGCCCCTCTTTGCCCTTCTCTTCCCGTCTTTGCCTTTCTCCGCCCGTCTTTGCCCTTCTCCACCCGTCTTTGACCTTCTCTGCCCGTCCTTGCAATTCTCCGCTCGTCCTTGCGATTCTCCGCCCGTCTCTGCCCTCCTCCCCCCGTCTCTGCCCTCCTCTGCCCGTCTCTGCCCTCCTCCGACCGTCTCTGCCCTCCTCCGACCGTCTCTGCCCTTCTCCACTCGTCTTTGACCTCCTCCGCCCTTCTTTGCCCTCCTCCGCCCGTCTTTGCCCTTGTCCGCCCGTCTTTGCGCTTCTCCGTTCGTCTTTGCGCTTCTCCGCCCGTCTGCGCTTCTTCGCCCATCTTTGCCCTCGTCTGCCTGTATTTGCCTTCTCCGTCCATATTTGCCCTTCTCCATCTTTCTGGGCCATTCTTTGGTATTCTCCATTATTCTCCGCCCGACTTTCCCCTTCTCCGGTACTCTCCGCAATTCTCCGCCCGTCTTTGCCCTCTCCGCCCGTCTTTGCCCTTCCCTGCCCGTCTTTGCCATTCTCCGCCCGTCATTTCCATTATGCGCCTGTATTTGCTCATGTCCACCCCTCTCTGTCAGTGTCCACCGGTCCTTGATCTTCACCCCGCGTCTTTTCCCTTGTCTTTGCTATTGTCCACCCATCTTTGCCTTTCTCCACCTGTCTTTGCCATTCTCCGTCCATCTTTACCCTTGCCCGACCCTCTTTGCAATTGCCCGACCCTCTTTGCAACTGCCCAACCCTCTTTGCAATTGCCCAACCCTCTTTGCGTTTTTCCGCCCTTCTCTGCCCTCCTCCGCCTGTCTCTGCCCTCCTCCGCCCGTCTTTGCCTTTCTCCGCCCGACTTTTGCCTTCTCTGCCCGACTTTGCCCTCCTCTGCCCGACTTTGCAATTCTCTGCCCGACTTTGCGCTTGTCCGACCGTCTTTGCCCTTCTCCAGTACTCTCCGCAATTCTCTGACTGTCTTCTCACTTCAACAACCATCTTTGCCTTTCTCCACCCGTCTTTGCGCTACTCCGCCCGTCTTTGCCCTTCTCAGCCCGTCTTTGCCACACTCTGCGCTTCTTTACCACTGTCTGCACTTCTTTGCACTTCTCCGCCTGACTTTGCCCTTCTCCAGTACTCTCTGCAATTCTCCGACCTTCTTTGCACGTGTCTGTCCGTCATTGCACTTCTCTGCCTGTCTTTGCCCTTTTCCAACCTTCTTTACCGTTGTCCGCCCGTCTTTGCACTTGTGCACCTGTCTTTGCCTTTATCTGCCCGTCTTTGCAATTGTCCGCCCGTCTTTTCCCTTCTCCACCCGTCTTTGCCCTTCTCCGCCCCTCTTTGCCCTTCTCCGCCCGTCTTTGTTACTCTCCGCCCCTCTTTGCCCTTCTCCGCCCGTCTTTGCCACTCTCCGCGCTTCTTTGCCCTTGTCCGCCCGTCTTTGCACTTCTCCACCCGTCTTTGCCACTCTCCCCACTTCTTTGCCACTCTCCAGTTCTCTCTGCCTTCCTCCGCCCGTATTTACTCATCTCTGCCTGACTTTGCCCTTCTCCGCCCACCTTTGCACTTCTCCATAATTCTCCACACATCTCCGCCTGTCTTTGCCCTCGTCCGCCCATCTTTACCCTTCTCCGCACGTCTTTGCCCTTGTCCGCCCGTCTTTGCCCTTGTCCGCCCGTCTTTGCCCTTGTCCGCCCGTCTTTGCCCTTCTCCGCCCGTCTTTGCCCTTCTCCGCCCGTCTTTGCCCTTCTCCGCCCATCTTTGCCCTTCTCCACACTTCTTTGCCCCTCTCCGCCCGTCATTGCCCTGCTCCGCCCGTCTTTGCCCTTCTCCGCCCGTCTTTGCCACTCTCCGCACTTCTTTGCCACTCTCCGCACTTCTTTGCCCTTCTCCGGTTCTCTCTGAATTCCTCCGCCTGTCTTTGCTCTTCTCTGCCCGACTTTGACCTTCTCCGCCCATCTTTCCCCTTCTCCATAATTCTCCACACATCTTCACACTTCTTTGCCCTCCTCCGCCTTTCTTTACCCTCGTCCGCCCGTCTTTGTCCTCTTCCGCCCGTCTTTGCCCTCATCCGCCCCTCTTTGCCCACCTCCACCCATCTTTGCCCTCTTCCACCCGTATTTGCCTTCTCCTCCCATATTTGCCCTTCTCCATCTCTCTGTGCCCTTCTTCGGTGTTCTCCGTCTTTCTCCACCTGTCTTTGCCCTTCTCGGTTATTCTCAGCACTTCTTCAACCCTCTTTGTCCTTCTCCCCTCGTCTTTCAACTTGTGAGACCATCTTTGCCCTTCTTCGCCCGTCTTTGCTATACTTCGCCCGTCTGTGCCCTTCTCCACCCGTTTGTGCCCTTGTCTGCCTGTCTTTGCTGTTGTCTGCCCGTCTTTGCCCTTCTCCCCCCGTCTTTGCCCTTCGCCCCCTTTCTTTGCCCTTCTCCCTGCGTCTTTTCCCTTCTCCGCCCGTCTTTGCCCTTCTCCGCCCGACTTTGCCTTTCTCCGCCCGTCTTTACCCTTCTCTGGTATTCTCCACAGTTCTCTGCCCATCTTTGCACTTCTCAAGATGTTTTTGTCCTTGTCCGCCTGTCTTTGCCCTTCTCCGGTACTCTCTGCACTTCTCTGACTGTCATTTCACTTCTCCGACCGTCTTTGCAATTCTCCGCCCGTCTTTGCCCTTCTCCGCCTTTACCCTTCTCCGCCCTTCTTTGCACTTCTCTGGTATTCTCCGGACTTCTCAGACTGTCTTTGCCCTTGTCTAAGCCTTTTTGCACTTGTCCACCCGTCTTTGCCCTTCTCTGTCCGTCTTTGCCCTTCTTCCCCCGTCTTTGTTCTTGTCCACCCGTCTATGCCCTCGTTCGCCCGTCTTTGCTCTGGTCCACCCGTCTTTGCCCTCGTCCGCCTGTCTTTGCCCTTGTCCGCCCGTCCTTGCTATTGTCCACCCGTCTTTGCCCTTGTCCGCCCGTCTTTGCCCTTGTCTGGCCGTCTTTGCCCTTGTCCGCCCGTCTTTGTGCTTCTCTGCCCGTCTTTCCTCTTCTCCGCATGTCTTTGCCCTTCTTTGCACTTCTCTATATTCTCCGCCTTTATCAGCCCGTCTTTGCCCTTCTCCGCCCGTCTTTGCCTTTCTTTGCATTTCTCCAATATTCAGAGCCCATCTCCGCATTTTTTGGCCTTGTCCGCCTCTCATTGCCTTTGCCTGCCCCTCTTTGTCCTTCTCTGCACATCTTTGCTCTTCTCCACCCGTCTTTGACCTTCTTTGCACTTCTCTGATATTATCTGCCTTTCTCCGCCTGTCTTTGCCCTTGTCCACCTGTCTTTGCCCTTGTCCACCCGTCTATGCCCTCCTCCGCCCGTCTTTGCCCTTCTCCGCCCGTCTTTGGCCTTCTCCACACATCTTTGTCCTTGTCTGCCCGTCTTTGACCTTGTCTGCTCACTTTTTCCCTTGTCCGCCTGTCTTTGCCCTTTTCCGCCCGTCTTTGCACTTCTCCAAATATCTTTGCCATTGTTCGCCCTTCTTTGCCCTTCTCCATCTGTCTTTGCACTCCTCCGATATTCTCCTCCCTTCTCCGCTGGTCTTTGCTATTCTCCATCTGTCTATGCCTTCTCTGATCGTCTTTGCCCTTCTCCAATCGTCTTTGCCTTTCTCCGCCCCTCCTTGCCCTTTTCCATCCATCTTTGCCCTTGTCCGCCCGTCTTTTAAATATCCGCCCGTCTTTGCCCTTGTCTGCCCATCTTTGCACTTCTCGGCCCGTCCTTGCTCTTCTCCGCACTTCTTTGCCACTCTCCACACTTCTTTGCCACTCTATGCACTTCTTTGCCCTTCTCCGGTTCTCTCTGCATTCCTCCACCCATCTTTGCTCTTCTCTGCCCTCCTTTGCCCTTCTCTACCCGTTTTTGCCCTTCTCTGTAATTCTCCACACATCTCCAACCGTCCTACCACTCCATCGCCCGTCTTTGTCCTCCTCCGCACGTCTTTGCCCTCCTCAATTCTGTCTTTGCCCTCCTCAATCCCGTCTTTGCCCTCGTCCACCAGTATTTGCCTTCTCTGTCCATGTTTGCCCTTCTCCATCTTTCTGTGTCTTTCTTCGGTATTCTCTATCCTTCTCCACCCGTATTTGCTCTTCTCCGTTATTCTCAGCACTTCTCCACCCATCTTTGCCCTCGTCCGCCCGTCTTTGCCCTCGTCTGGCCGTCTTTGCCCTCGTCCACCCGTCTTTCCCTTCTCTACCCGACTTTGCACTTCTCCGGTACTCTCCACAATTCTCTGCCCTTCTCCGACCGTCTTTGCATTTCTCCGACCGTCTTCGCATTTCTCCGCCCGTCTTTGCACTTCTCTGCCCGTCTTTGCACTTCTCCGCCCGTCTTTGCACTTCTCCGCCCGTCTTTGCACTTCTCTGCTCTTCTTTGCACTTCTCCGATATTCTCCGAACTTCTCAGTCTGTCTTTGCCCTTGTCTAAACCTCTTTGCACTTGTCCGCCCGTCTTTGACCTTCTGTGTCCGTCTTTGCCCTTCTCCCCCGGTCTATGTTCTTGTCCGCCCGTCTTTGCCCTTGTCCGCCCGTCTTTGCCCTTCTCCGACCGTCTTTGCTCTTCTTCGCACTTCTTTGCACTTCTTTTCTCGTCTTTCCATTCTCCGCACTTGTTTGCCCTTCTCCACCCGTCTTTATACTCGTCCGCCCGTCTTTGCCCTCGTCCAGCCATCTTTGCCCTCGTCCGCCCATCTTTGCCCTCGTCCGCCCATCTTTGCCCTCGTCCGCCCATCTTTGCCTCGTCCGCCCGTCTTTGCACTTGTCTGCCCGTCTTTATCCTTGTCTGCCGTCTTTGCTCTTGTCTGCCCGTCTTTGCCTTTCTCTGCCCATCTCTGCGTTTCTCCGCCCGTCTCTTCGTTTCTCTGCCCGTCTCTGTGTTTCTCCGCCCGTCTTTGCCCTTCTCCACCCGTCTTTGCCCTTGTCCGCCCGTCTTTGCCCTTGTCCGCCCGTCTTTGCCGTTGTCCTCCCATCTTTGCCCTTCTCCGCCTGTCTTTGCCCTTCTCCGCCAGTAATTGCCCTTCTCCGCCCGTCTCTGCCCTTCTGCGCCCTTCTTTGCACTTCTCCGCCCTTCTTTGCCCCTCTCCGCCCGTCATTGCCCTTCTCCGCCTGTCTTTGCCCTTCTCCGCCAGTAATTGCCCTTCTCCGCCCGTCTCTGCCCTTCTGCGCCCGTCTTTGCCCTTGTCCGCCCATCTTTGCCCTTGTCCACCTGTCTTTGCACTTCTCTGCCCGTCTTTGCCCTTCTCCACCCGTCTTTGCCCTTCTCCGCTCGTCTTTGCCCTTGTCCTCCCGTGTTTGCCACTCTCCGCACTTCTTTGCCACTCTCCGCACTTCTTTGCCCTTCTCCGGTTCTCTCTAAATTCCTCCACCCGTCTTTGCTCTTCTCTGCCCGACTTTGACCTTCTCCGCCCGTCTTTGCTCTTCTCCGTAATTCTCCACACATCTTCACACGTCTTTGCCCTCATCCGCCCATCTTTGCCCTCGTCCACCCGTCTTTGCCCTCCTCCGCCCGTCTTTGTCCTCGTCCACCCATCTTTCCCTCATCTGCCTGTCTTTGCCCTCGTCTGCCCGTTTTTGCCTCCTCCGCCCATGTTTGCACTTCTCCGTCTGTCTGCTCCCTTCTTCAGTATTCTCCGTGCTTCTCCGCCTGTCTTTGCACTTCTCCGCCTGTCTTTGCACTTCTCCGCCAGTCTTTGCCCTTCTCCCACCATCTTTGCACTTCTCCCCCCTTCTTTGCCCTTATCCCACCGTCTTTGCTCTTCTTCGCATGTCTTTGAAATTCTCTGCCCATCTTTGCCCTTCTCCCCACTTGTTTGCCCTTCTCCCCACTTGTTTGCCCTTCTCCGCCCGTCTGTGCCCTTCTCCGCCCATCTGTGCCCTTCTCCACCATTCTGTGCCCTTCTCCGCCCGTCTTTGCCCTTCTCCGCCCGTCTTTGCCCTTCTCCACCCGTCCGTGCACTTCTCCGCCCGTCTTTGCCTCTCTCCCCCCGTCTTTGCCCTTTTCCCCCCCGTCTTTGCCCATTTCCCCCCGTCTTTGCCCTTCTGCCCCCGTCTTTGCCCTTCTGCCCCCGTCTTTGCACTTCTCTGCCTGTCTTTACATTCTCCGCACTTGTTTGCCCTTCACTGCTCGTCTGTGCCCTTCTCTGCCCGCCTGTGCCCTTCTCTGCCTGCCTGTGCCCTTCTCCGCCCATCTGTGCCGTTCTCCGCCCGTCTGTGCCCTTTTCCACCCTTCGGTGATCTTCTCCGCCCTTCCGTGCCCTTCTCCGCCCTTCTGTGCACTTCTCCGCCCTTCTGTGCCCTTCTCCACCCGTCTTTGCAATTCTCCGCCCGTCTGTGCCCTTGTCCAACCGTCTTTGCCCTTGTCCGCCCGTTTTTGCCCTTGTCTGCACGTCTTTGCCCTTGTCCACCCATCTTTGCCTTTGCCCGCCCATCTTTGCACTTCTCTGCCCGTCTTTGCATTTTCCGCACTTGTTTGCCCTTCTCCGCTCGTCTGTGCACTTCTCCTTTATTCTCTGCCCTTGTCCACCCTTCTCTGCCCTTGTCTGCCTGTCTCTACCCTTGTCCGCCCGTCTTTGACCTTGTCCGCCCGTATTTACCCTTCTCCGGTACTCTCCGAACTTCTCTGAATGTCTTTTCACTTCACCGACCGTCTTTGCAATTCTCTGCCCGTCTTTGCCATTCTCCACCCGTCTTTGCCCTTCTCCGCCCTTCTTTGCACGTCTCCGGTACTCTCCGGATTTCTCAGACTGTCTTTGCTCTTGTCTAAACCTTTTTGCACTTGTCCACCCGTCTTTGTCCTTCTCTGTCTGTCTTTGCCCTTCTTCCCCCGTCTTTGTTCTTGTCCGCCTGTCTTTGCTCTTGTCCGCCCCTCTTGGCCCATGTCCACCGGTCTTTGCACTTCTCCACCCGTCTTTTCCCTTCTCCGCCCGTCTTTGCTCTTCTCCGCCCGTCTTTGCCCTTGTCCGCTTGTCTTTGCCCTTCTCCCCCCCTCTTTGCCCTTCTCCACCCGTCTTTGCCACTCTCCACACTACTTTGCCCTTGTCTGCCCCTCTTTGCCACTCTCCGCACTTCTTTGCCACTCTCCACACTTCTTTGCCACTCTCTGCACTTCTTTGCCACTCTCCGGTTCTCTTAGCCTTCCTCCACTCGCCTTTGCCCTTCCCGCTCCTCTTTGCCCTTCTTCGCCCACATTTGCCCTTGTCCACCCATCTTTTCCCTCGTCCGCCCTTTTTTGCCCTTGTACACAAGTCTTTGCCCTCATCCACCCTTCTTTGCCCTTCTCCACCCATCTTTGCCCTCGTCCGACCATCTTTGCAATTCTCCATCCGTATATGCTCTTCTCCTCCCATCTTTGCTTTTCTCTGGTATTCTCCACCCTTCTCCACCCATCTTTGCCCTTGTCCAGTATTCTCCACACTTCTCTGCCCGTCTTTGCCCTTCTGTGGTATTCTCCACACTTCTCCGCCCATGTTTGCCCTTCTTCTCTGCCCGTGTTTGCAACTCTATGCACTTCTTTGCCCTTCTCCGCCCATCTTTGCCCTTCTCCGCCCAACTTTGCTCTTCTCCGCTCGACTTTGCACTTTTCTGCCCGTCTTTGCCCTTCTCCGCACGTCTTTGCCCTTCTCCGCACGTCTTTGCCCTTCTCCGCCCGTCTTTGCCACTCTCTGCACTTCTTTGACCTTCTCTGGTTCTCTCTGCCTTCCTCCACCTGTCTTTGTTCTTCTCTGCCTGACTTTGCCCTTCTCCACCCGTCTTTGCCCTTCTCCGTAATTCTGCTCACATCTCCGCCCGTCATTGCCCTCGTCCGCCCGTCTTTGCCCTCGTCCACAAGTCTTTGCCCTCGTCCAACCGTCTTTGCCTTATTCCGCACATCATTGCTCTACTCCGCCTGTGTTTGCACTCCTCTACCCGTCTTTGCCCTCCTCCACCCGTCTTTGCCCTCCTCCGTCCTTCTTTGCCTTTCTTTGCCCGTCTTTGCCCTCATCCGCCCCTCTTTGCCCTCCTCCACCCGTCTTTGCCCTCTTCCACCCGTATTTGCCTTCTCCTCCCATATTTGCCCTTCTCCGTCTCTCTGTGCCCTTCTTCGATATTCTCCGTCTTTCTCTGCCCGTCTTTGCCCTTCTCGGTTATTCTCAGCACTTCTTCATCTGTCTTTGCCATTCTCCACCCGTCTTTGCCCTTCTCCCCCCGTATTTGCACTTGTGAGACCATCTTTGCCCTTCTCAGCCCGTCTTTGCTCTTCTTTGCCCGTCTGTGCCATTCTCCACCCCTTTGTGTCCTTGTCCGCCCGTCTTTGCCCTTCTCCGCACGTCTTTGCCCTTGTCTGCCCGTCTTTGCCCTTGTCTGCCCGTCTTTGCCCTTGTCTGCCCGTCTTTGCCCTTCTCCGCCCGTCTTTGCCCTTCTCCACCCTTCTTCGCCCTTCTTTGCGCTTTTACGCCCTTCTTTGCCCTTCTCCGGTATTCTCTGACCTTCTCCACCCTCCTTTGCTCTTCTACGGTATTCTCTGACCTTCTGCACCCTCCTTTGCTCTTCTACGGTATTCTCCGATATTCTCTGCCCGTCTTTGCACTTGTCAGCCACTCTTTGCCCTTCTCCGACCGTCTTTGCCTGTCTCCGCCCGTCTTTGCCTTCGTCCGCCCGTCTTTGCCCTCATCCGCCCGTCATTGCTCTCCTCCACCCATCTTTGCCCTCCTCCACCCGTCTTTACCCTCCTCCACCCATTTTTGCCCTCTTCCGCCCGTATTTGCCTTCTCCTCCCATAGTTGCCCTTCTCCGTCTCTCTGTGCCCTTCTTCGGTATTCTCCGTATTTCCCCGCCCGTCTTTGCCCTTCTCGGTTATTCTCAGCACTTCTTCACCTGTCTTCGGCATTCTCTGCCCGTCTTTGCCCTTCTCCCCCTGTCTTTGCACTTGTCCGTCCATCTTTGCCCTTGTCCGCCCGCCTTTGCCCGTGTCCGCCCGTCTTTGCCCTTGTCCGCCCGTCTTTGCGCTTCTCCGCCCATCTTTGCACTTCTCCGCCCATCTTTGCCCTTCTCCACCCGTCTTTTCCCTTCTACACCTGTCTTTGCCCTTCTCCGTACGTTTTTGCCCATCTTCGCCCTTATTTGCACTTCTACGCCCTTCTTTGCCCTTCTCCAGTATTCTCTGCCCTTCTCCAGCCTCCTTTGCACTTCTACGGTGTTCTCCGACATTCTCCGCCCGTCTTTGCGCTTCTCCAACCTTCTTTGCCCTTGTCCGCCCGTCTTTGCCCTTGTCCGCCCGTCTTTGCCCTTGTCCGCCCGTCTTTGCCCTTGTCCACCCTTCTTTGCCTTTGTCCGCCCGTCTTTGCCCTTGTCAGCCCGTCTTTGCCCTTCTCTGGTTTCTCCGCACTTCTCCACCCATCTTTGCCCTTCTCTGGTATTCTCCACAGTTCTCTGCCCATCTTTGCCCTTTTCCGCCCGTATTGCCCTTCTCCAACGGTCTATGCCCTCCTCCGGTATTCTCTGCAAGTCTCCGGTATTACCCGAAATTCTCCACCCGTCTTTGGCCTCCTCCGCCCGTCTTTTGCCTCCTCCACCTGTCTTTGGCCTCCTCTGCCCGTATTTGCCCTTCTCCGACCGCATTTGCTCTTGTCCACCCGTCTTTGCCATTCTCCGCCCGTCTATGCCTTTTTCCATCCCTCATGGCACTGGTCCGCCTGTCTTTGCCCTTGTCCGCCCGTCTTTGCCATTCTCCGCACATCTTTGACCTTCTGCTCCCGTCTTTGCTCATGTCTGCCCCTCTTGGCACCTGTCCATCGGTCTTTGCACTTCTCCGCCCGTCTTTGCCCCTGTCCGCTGGTCTTTGCGGTTGTATGCCCGTCTTTGCCGTTGTCCAACCCTCTTTGCACTTCTCTTCCATTCTTTGCATTTCTCCATCCATCTTTGTCCTTCTCCGTCTGTCTTTGCCCTTCTCCGTCTGTCTTTGCCCTTCTCTGCCCGTCTTTGCACTTCTCTGCCCGTCTTTGCACTTCTCTACCCGTCTTTGCACTTCTCTGCCCGTCTTTGCCCTTCTCCACCCATCTTTGTCCTTGTCCACCCGTCTTTGCCCTTCTCTGCCCGTCTTTGCCCATTCTCCCCCGCCTTTGCCCTTCTCCCCACGTCTTTGCCCTTCTCCCCTCGTCTTTGCCCTTCTCCCCTCGTCTTTGCCCTTCTCCGCCCGTCTTTGCCCTCTTCCGCCCGTCTTTTCCCTCCTCCGCCCGTCTTTTCCCTCCTCCGCCCGTCTTTGCCCTCCTCCGCCCGTCTTTGCCTTTCTTTGCCCGTCTTTGCCCTCATCCGCTTCTCTTTGCCCTCCTCCACCCGTCTTTGTCCTCTTCCGCCCGTATTTGCCTTCTCCTCCCATATTTGCCCTTCTCCGTCTCTCTGTGCCCTTCTTCGGTGTTCTCCATCTTTCTCCACCTGTCTTTGCCCTTCTCGGTTATTCCCAGCACTTCTTCAACCCTCTTTGCCCTTCTCCTTCTTTTAACTTGTGAGACCATCTTTGCCTTTCTCAGCCCGTCTTTGCTCTTCTTTGCCCGTTTGTGCTCTTCTCCACCCGTTTGTGCCCTTGTCTGCCCGTCTTTGCTCTTGTCCACCCGTCTTTGCCATCGTCCGCCCGTCTTTGCCCTTGTCCAACCGTCTTTCCCCTTGTCCACCCGTCTTTGCCCTTGTCTGCCTGTCTTTGCCGTTGTCCGCCCGTCTTTGCCCTTCTCCCCCTGTCTTTGCCCTTCTCCGCCTGTCTTTGCCCTTCTCCCCCCGTCTTTGCCCTTCTCCGCTCGTCTTTGCCCTTCTCCGCCCCTCTTTGCACTTCTTTGCGCTTCTACGCCCTTCTTTGCCCTTCTCCGGTATTCTCTGACCTTCTCCACCCTCCTTTGCTCTTCTACGGTATTCTCTGATATTCTCTGCCTGTCTTTGCCCTCCTCCACCCGTCTTTGCCCTCCTCCGTCCTTCTTTGCCTTTCTTTGCCCGTCTTTGCCCTCATCTGCCCCTCTTTGCCCTCCTCCACCCGTCTTTGCCCTCTTCCACCCGTATTTGCCTTCTCCTCCCATATTTGCCCTTCTCCGTCTCTCTGTGCCCTTCTTCGGTATTCTCCATCTTTCCCCGCCCGTCTTTGCCCTTCTCGGTTGTTCTCAGCACTTGTCGCCCGTCTTTGGAATTCTCCGCCCGTCTTTGTTTATCTCCCCCCGTCTTTGCACTTGTGAGACCATCTTTGCCCTTCTCAGCCCGTCTTTGCTTTTCTTCGCCTGTCTGTGCACTTCTCCACGCCTTTGTTCCCTTGTCCGCCCGTCTCTTCCCTCGTCCGCCCGTCTCTTCCCTCGTCCGCCCGTCTCTTCCCTCATCCACCCGTCTCTTCCCTCGTCCGCCTGTCTTTTCCCTCGTCCGCCCATCTTTTCCCTCGTCCGCCCGTCTTTGCCCTCGTCCGTTCGTCTTTACCCTTCTCCACCTGTCTTTGCCCTTCTCCGCCCGTCTTTGCCTTTGTCCACCCGTCTTTGCCGTTGTCCGCCCATCTTTGCCGCTGTCCGCCCGTCTTTGCCACTCTCCGAACTTCCTTGCCACTCTCCGCACTTCTTTGCCTCTCTCCGCACTTCTTTGCCAATCTCCGGTTCTCTCAGCCTTCCTCCGCTCGTCTTTGCCCTTCCCGCTCGTCTTTGCCCTTCCCTCTCCTCTTTGCCCTTCTTCGCCCACATTTGCCCTTGTCCACCCGTCTTTTCCCTCGTCCACCAATCTTTTCCCTCGTCCGCCCGTCTTTGCCCTCGTCTACAAGTCTTTGCCCTCGTCCGCCAGTCTTTGCCCTCGTCCGCCCATCTTTGCCCTTCTCCACCCATCTTTGCCCTCGTCTGCCCGTCTTTGCAATTCTCCACCCGTCTTTCCCACTCTCCGCACTTCTTTGCCCTTCTCCGGTTCTCTCTGCTTTCCTCCACCCATCTTTGTTCTTCTCTGCCCGTCTTTTCCCTTCTCCGTAATTCTCCACACATCTCCGCCCGTCTTTGCCCTCCTCCGCCCGTCTTTGCCCTCCTCCGCCTGTCTTTGCCCTTCTCCGCCCTTCTTTGCCCTTCTCCGCCCGTCTTTGCCCTCCTCCACCCCTCTTTGCCCTCGTTCGCCCATCTTTGCACTCCTCCGCCCATCTTTGCCCTCCTCCGACCGTCTTTGCCCTCCTCCGCCCGTCTTTGCCCTCCTCCGCCCGTCTTTGCCCTCCTCTGCCCGTCTTTGCCTTTTTTTGCCCGTCTTTGCCCTCATCCGCCCCTCTTTGTCCTCCTCAACCCATCTTTGACTTCTTCCGCCTGTATTTGCCTTCTCCTCCTATATTTACCCTTCTCCGCCCATCTTTGCCCTTCTCGGTTATTCTCAGCACTTCTCCCCCCGTCTTTGACATTATCCGCCCGCCTGTGCCTTTCTCCCCCTGTCTTTGCACTTTTGAGACTGTCTTTGCCCTTCTCTGCCCGTCTTTGTCCTTCTCTGGCAGTCTTTGCCCTTCTCTGGCAGTCTTTGCCCTTCTCTGCCAGTCTTTGTCCTTCTCTGCCAGTCTTTGTCCTTCTCTACGTCTCTTTGCCCTTCTCTGCTCATCTTTGCCCTTCTCTGCCCGTCTTTGCCCTTCTCTGCCCGTCTTTGCCCTTCTCTGCCCGTCTTTGCCCTTCTCTGCCTGTCTTTGCCCTTCTCCGCCCATCTTTGCCACTCTCCGCACTTCTTTGCCACTCTCCACACTTTTTTGCCAATCCCCATACTTCTTTGCCACTCTCCGCATTTCTTTGCAACTCTCCGCACTATCTTGCCACTCTCTGACTTTCTTTGCCCTTCTACCCCCGTCTTTGTTCTTGTCCGCCTGTTTTTGCCTTTGTCAGACCGTCTTTGCCAGAGAAAGTCATGGAGCAGGTGATCTTGAGTGCTCTCATGAAGCACATGCAAGAGAACGGGGTGATCAGGCCCAGTCAACATGGGTTCACAAAAGGCAGGTCTTGCCAGACTAATCTGATTGCCTTCTATGACAAAGTGACTCGGCTGCTGGATGAGGGAAAGGCTGTGGATGTGGTCTTCCTGGACTTCAGTAAAGCCTTTGACACAGTTTCTCACAGCATTCTGCTTGAGAAACTGTCAGCCTCTGGCCTGGACAGGCACACACTCTCCTGGGTGGAAAACTGGTTGGCTGGCCGGGCCCAGAGAGTGGTGGTAAATGGTGTGAAATCCAGCTGGAGGCCGGTGACAAGTGGGGTTCCCCAGGGCTCAGTGCTGGGTCCAGCCCTGTTCAATGTCTTCATCAATGATCTGGATGAAGGCATCGAGTGCACCCTTAGCAAGTTTGCGGACGACACTAAGCTGGGTGGAAGTGTCGATCTGCTGGAGGGTCGGGAGGCTCTGCAAAGGGATCTGAACAGGCTGGACTGCTGGGCAGAGTCCAATGGCATGAGGTTTAACAAGGCCAAATGCCGGGTCCTGCACTTGGGGCACAACAACCCTATGCAGTGCTACAGACTAGGAGAAGTCTGTCTAGAAAGCTGCCTAGAGGAGACGGACCTGGGTGTGTTGGTTGACAGTGACTGAACATGAGTCAGCAGTGTGCCCAGGTGGCCAAGAAGGCCAATGGCATCTTGGCTTGTATCAGAAACGGCGTGACCAGCAGGTCCAGGGAGGTTATCCTCCCTCTGTACTCGGCACTGGTGAGACCGCTCCTCGAATACTGTGTTCAGTTCTGGGCCCCTCACAATAAGAAGGATGTTGAGGCTCTGGAACAAGTCCAGAGAAGTGCAACAAAGCTGGTGAAAGGGCTGGAGAGCAGGCCTTATGAGGAGCGGCTGAGAGAGCTGGGGTTGTTTAGCCTGGAGAAGAGGAGGCTGAGGGGTGACCTCATTGCTCTCTACAACTACCTGAAAGGAGGTGGTAGAGAGGAGGGTGCTGGCCTCTTCTTCCAAGTGACAGGGGACAGGACAAGAGGGAATGGCCTCAAGCTCCGCCAGGGGAGATTTAGGCTGGACATTAGGAAAAAATTCTTTACAGAAAAGGTCATTGGGCACTGGAACAGGCTGCCCAGGGAGGTGGTTGAGTCACCTTCCCTGGAGGTGTTTAAGGCACGGGTGGACGAGGTGCTGAGGGATATGGTTTAGTGTTTGATGGGAACGGTTGGACTCGATGATCCCGTGGGTCTTGCAACCTGGTTGTTCTGTGATTCTGTCTTTGCCCTTCTCCGCCCATCTTTGCACTTGTCTGCCCTTCTTTGCCGTTCTCCGCCCGTCTTTGCACTTGTGCACCCGTCTTTGCTTTTTCCGCATGTCTTTTCAATTGTCCACCTGTCTTTGCTCTTCTCCGCCCGTCTTTGCCCTTCTCCGCCCGTCTTTGCCCTTCTCCGCCCGTCTTTGCCCTTCTCCGCCCGTCTTTGCCCTTCTCCGCCCGTCTTTGCCACTCTCCACACTATCTTGCCACTCTCCGCACTTCTTTGCCCTTCTCTGCCTGCCTTTACTTTTCTCTGGTACTCTACGCAATTCTCCACCCGTCTTTGGCCTTGTCCGCCCGTCTTTGCCCTTGTCCGCCCGTCTTTGCCCTTGTCCGCCCGTCTTTGCCCTTGTCCGCCCGTCTTTGCCCTTCTCCAGTATTCTCCTAATTTCTCCGCCCGTCTTTGCACTTCTCCACCCATCTTTGCACTTCTCCGCCCGTCTTTGCACTTCTCCGCCCGTCTCTGCCCTTCTCCGGTATTCTCCGCACTTTTCTTCCCGTCTTTGCCCTTGTCCGACCGTCTTTGCCCTTCTCCACCCGCTTTGCCCTTCTCCACTGTTCTCCTCAATTCTCTGCCTGTCTTTGCCTTTCTCGACCCGTCTTTGCAATTCTCCGCCTGTCTTTGCCCTTCTCTGCCCGTCCTTGAAATTCTCCGCCTGTCTTTGCCCATCTCTGACCGTCTTTTCCCTTCTCCGGTATTCTCCACACTTCTCCGCCCATCTTTGCCCTTCTCCGCCAATCTTTGCCCATCTTTGCACTTCTCCGATATTCTCCACCCTTCTCTGCCCGTTTTTGCCCTTATCCCCTTATGTTTTCCTTTCTCGACCCGTCCTTGCCCTTCTCTGCCCATCCTTGCCCTTCTCCGCCCGTCCTTGCCTTTCTCCGATATTATCCACTCTTCTCCGCCCGTCTTTGCACTTCTCCGCCCGTCTTTGCACATCTTTGCGCTTCTCCAATATTCTCCACCCTTCTCCGCCCGTCTTTGCCAATCTCTGCCCGTCTTTGCCCTTCTCCGCCTGTCTTTGCCCATCTTTCCACTTCCCTGATATTCTCCTCCCTTCTCCGCCTTTCTTTGCACTTCTCCGCCCTTCTTTACCCTTCTCCACCAGTCTTTGTTTTTTTCACCCGTCTTTACCCCTCTTTCCACTTCTCAAATATTCTCTGCCCTTCTCCGCCCGTTATTACCCTTCTCCGCCCATCTTTGCCCTTCTCCGATATTCTCCACACTTCTTCGCCCGCTTTTGCCCTTCTCCACCCCTCTTTGCCCTTCTCCGCCCCTCTTTGCCCTTCTCCGCCCCTCTTTGCCCTTCTCCGCCCCCTTTGCCCTTCTCCGCCCCTCTTTGCCCTTCTCTTATATTCTCCACAGTTCTCCACCCGACTTTGCCTTTCTCAATCCATCTTTGCCCTTCTCACATATCTTTGCCCATCTTTGCCCTTCTCTTATATTCTCCACAGTTCTCCACCCGACTTTGCCTTTCTCAATCCATCTTTGCCCTTCTCACATATCTTTGCCCATCTTTGCCCTTCTACCCTTTTCTTTGCCCATCTTTGCCCTTCTCCAATATTCTCTGCCCTTCTCCGCCCGTTATTGCCCTTCTCCGCCCATCTTTGCCCTTCTCCGATATTCTCCACACTTCTCTGCCCGCTTTTGAACTTCTCTGCCTGTCTTTGCCCTCCTCCATCCTACTTTGCCCTTCTCTGCCCGTCTTTGCCCTTGTCCGCCCGTCTTTGCCCTTCTCCGCCCGTCTTTGCCCTTCTCTGCCCGTCTTTGCCCTTCTCCGCCCGTCTTTGCCCTTCTCCAGTATTTTCCTCATTTCTCCGCCCGTCTTTGCACTTCTCCGCCCGTCTTTGCACTTCTCCGCCCGTCTTTGCCCGTCTTTGCCCTTCTCCGCCCCCCTTTGCCCTTCTCCAGTATTCTCCTCATTTCTTCACCCGTCTTTGCCCTTCTCCGCCCCCCTTTGCCCTTCTCCAGTATTCTCCTCATTTCTTCACCCGTCTTTGCCCTTCTCCGCCCGTTTTGGCTGTTCTCCGCCTGTCCTTGCCCTTTTCCGTTGTTTTCCACACTTCTCAGCCCGTCTTTGCCTTTCTCTGCCCATCTTTGCACTTCTCTGATATTCTCCGCCCTTCTCCACCCATCTTTGCCCTTCTCCACACCCCTTTGCCCTTCTCCCCCCGTCTTTGCCCTTCTCCCCCGGTCTTTGCCCTTCTCCCCCCGTCTTTGCCCTTCTTTGCACTTCTCCGATATTCTCCTCCCTTCTTTGCCTGTCCTTGCCCTTCTCCACCCGTCTTTGCCCATCTTTGCACTTCTCCGATATTCTCCACCCTTCTCTGCCCGTCTTTGCCCTTCTCCCCTCATGTTTTCCCTTCTCCGCCCGTCTTTGCCCATCTTTGCACTTCTCCAATATTCTCCACAATTCTCCGCCCGACTTTGCCCTTCTCCATCCATCTTTGCCCTTCTCACCCGTCTTTTCCCATCTTTCCTCTTCTCCGATACTCTCCACACTTCTCCGCCCGTCTTTACCCTTCTACCCTTTTCTTTGCCCATCTTTGCCCTTCTCCAATATTCTCTGCCCTCCTCCGTCCATCTTTGCCCTTCTCCACCCGTCTTTGCCACTCTCCGCCTTCCTTTGCCATTCTCCGCCCGTCTTTGCCATTTTCCGCCCGTCTTTGCCCATCTTTCCACTTCCCTGATATTCTCCACCCTTCTCCGCCTTTCTTTGCACTTCTCCGCCCTTCTTTACCCTTCTCCACCAGTCTTTGTTTTTTTCACCCGTCTTTACCCCTCTTTCCACTTCTCAAATATTCTCTGCCCTTCTCTGCCCGTTATTACCCTTCTCCGCCCATCTTTGCCCTTCTCCGATATTCTCCACATTTCTTCGCCTGCTTTTGACCTTCTCCGCCCCTCTTTGCCCTTCTCTGCCCCTCTTTGCCCTTCTCCTATATTCTCCACAGTTCTCCACCCGACTTTGCCTTTCTCCGTCCATCTTTGCCCTTCTCACATATCTTTGCCCATCTTTGCCCTTCTACCCTTTTCTTTGCCCATCTTTGCCCTTCTCCAATATTCTCTGCCCTTCTCCGCCCGTTATTGCCCTTCTCCGCCCATCTTTGCCCTTCTCCGATATTCTCCACACTTCTCTGCCCGCTTATGAACTTCTCTGCCTGTCTTTGCCCTTCTCTGCCCGTCTTTGCCCTTGTCCGCCCGTCTTTGCTGTTCTCCACCTGTCCTTGCCCTTTTCCGTTGTTCTCCACACTTCTCAGCCCGTCTTTGCCTTTCTCTGCCCGTCTTTGCACATCTTTGCACTTCTCTGATATTTTCCGCCCTTCTCCGCACCCCTTTGCCCTTCTCCGCACCCCTTTGCCCTTCTCCGCACCCCTTTGCCCTTCTCCTATATTCTCCACAGTTCTCCACCCGACTTTGCCTTTCTCCGTCCATCTTTGCCCTTCTCAACCATCTTTGCCCATCTTTGCCCTTCTACCCTTTTCTTTGCCCATCTTTGCCTTTCTCCAATATTCTCTGCACTTCTCCGCCTGTCTTTGCCCTTCTCCGCCCGTCTTTGCACTTCTCCGCCCGTCTTTGCCCATCTTTGCGCTTCTCCAATATTCTCCACCCTTCTCCGCCCGTCTTTGCCAATCTCCGCCCGTCTTTGCACTTCTCTGATATTCTCCGCCCTTCTCCACCCGTCTTTGCCCTTCTCCGCACCCCTTTGCCCTTCTCCCCCTGTTTTTGCCCTTCTCCCCCCGTCTTTGCCCTTCTCCCCCCGTCTTTGCCCTTCTCCCCCCGTCTTTGCCCTTCTCCCCCCGTCTTTGCCCTTCTCCCCCCGTCTTTGCCCTTCTCCCCCCGTCTTTGCCCTTCTCCCCCTGTCTTTGCCCTTCTTTGCCCTTCTCCGCCTGTCTTTGCCCTTCTTTGCACTTCTCCGATATTCTCCTCCCTTCTTTGCCTGTCCTTGCCCTTCTCCACCCGTCTTTGCCCATCTTTGCACTTCTCCGATATTCTCCACCCTTCTCTGCCCGTCTTTGCCCTTCTCCCCTCATGTTTTCCCTTCTCCGCCCGTCTTTGCCCATCTTTGCACTTCTCCAATATTCTCCACAATTCTCCGCCCGACCTGTCCCTTCTCCATCCATCTTTGCCCTTCTCACCCGTCTTTTCCCATCTTTCCTCTTCTCCGATACTCTCCACACTTCTCCGCCCGTCTTTACCCTTCTACCCTTTTCTTTGCCCATCTTTGCCCTTCTCCAATATTCTCTGC
Organism: Phaenicophaeus curvirostris; assembly: GCF_032191515.1. NCBI lineage: Eukaryota > Metazoa > Chordata > Aves > Cuculiformes > Cuculidae > Phaenicophaeus > Phaenicophaeus curvirostris. Next base: position 387,903 of record NW_027206666.1, read on the forward strand.
CTTTCTCCGTCCATCTTTGCCCTTCTCACATATCTTTGCAAATCTTTGCCCTTCTACCCTTTTCTTTGCCCATCTTTGCCCTTCTCCAATATTCTCTGCCCTTCTCCGCCCGTTATTGCCCTTCTCCGCCCATCTTTGCCCTTCTCCGATATTCTCCACACTTCTCTGCCCGCTTTTGAACTTCTCTGCCTTTCTTTGCCCTCCTCCATCCTACTTTGCCCTTGTCCGCCCGTCTTTGCCCTTCTCCGCCCGTCTTTGCCCTTCTCTGCCCGTCTCCGCCCCCCTTTGCCCTTCTCCAGTATTCTCCTCATTTCTTCACCCGTCTTTGCCCTTCTCCCCCCGTTTTTGCTGTTCTCCACCTGTCCTTGCCCTTTTCCGTTGTTCTCCACACTTCTCAGCCCATCTTTGCCTTTCTCTGCCCGTCTTTGCACATCTTTGCACTTCTCTGATATTTTCCGCCCTACTCCACCCATCTTTGCCCTTCTCCGCACCCCTTTGCCCTTCTCCGCCCATCTTTGCCCTTCTCCGATATTCTCCACACTTCTCCGCCCGCTTTTGAACTTCTCTGCCCGTCTTTGCCCTTCTCCGCCCGTCTTTGCCCATCTTTGCACTTCTTCGATATTCTCCACACTTCTCCGCCCGTCTTTGCACTTCTACCCTTTTCTTTGCTTAGCTTTGCCCTTCTCCAATATTCTCTGCCCTTCTCCAGCTGTCTTTGCCCTTCTCCTATATTCTCCACAATTCTCCGCCCGACTTTGCCCTTCTCCACCCATCTTTGCCACTCTCCGTCTTCCTTTGCCCTTCTCCGCCCGTCTTTGCCCTTCTCCGCCCGTCTTTGCCCTTCTCCGCCCGTCTTTGCCCTTCTCCGCCCGTCTTTGCCCTTCTCCAGTATTCTCCTCATTTCTTCACCCGTCTTTGCCCTTCTCCGCCTGTCCTTGCCCTTCTCCGGTGTTTTCCACACTTCTCAGCCCATCTTTGCCTTTCTCCGCCCGTCTTTGCACATCTTTGCACTTCTCTGATATTCTCCACCCTTCTCCACCCGTCTTTGCCCTTCTCCACACCCCTTTGCCATTCTCCGCACCCCTTTGCCCTTCTCCAATATTCTCCTCCTTTCTCCACCAATCTTTGCTCTTCTCCTCCCGTTTTTGCCCTGCTCCCACCTTCTTTGACTTTCTCTGAACTTCTCTGAAATTATCTGATCTTTTTTGATCTTCTCTGAATTCTACAGCCTTCTCTGAACTTCCTTTGCCTTCTCCGACCTTCTCTGTCCTTCTACGAACTTCTCCGACCTTCTTCGAACTTCTCCGACTTTTTTGACATTCTCTGAACGTCTTTGACATTTTCTGACCTTCTGTTACCTTCTCTGACATTCTTTGACCTTCTCGGATCTTCTCTGATATTCTTTGACCTTCTCCAAACTTCTCTGACCTTTTCCGAAGTTCTTTGACCTTCTACAAATTTCTCTGACCTTCTCCGACCTTCTTTGATATTCTCTGAACTTCTTTGACTTCCTACTGCTTTCTTCGAATTTCTTTCACCTTCTCTGACCTTCTTTGACCTTGTCAGACCTTCTTTGACCTTCTCCGAACTTCTCCGAACTTCTCTGACCTTCTTGGACTTTCTCCGAACTTCTTTGACCTTCTCCAAAATTCTTTGACATTCTCCAAACTTCTATGAACTCCTCTGACCTTCTCCGAATGCCTTTGAAATTCTCTGACCTTCCTTGATCTTCTCCGACCTTCTCCAAACTTCTTCAACAACTTTTGAAATTCTCTGAATTTCTTTGAGCTTCTCTGTCCTTCTCCGACATTCTTTGAACTTCTCTGACTTTCTCCGACCTACTCCGTACTTATTTGACCTTCTCTGACCTTCTCTGACTTTCTTTTAACTTATCTGACACTCTTTGCCCTTCTCCGCCCGTCTTTGCCCTTCTCCGCCCGTCTTTGCCCTTCTCCGCCCGTCTTTGCACATCTTTGCACTTCTCTGATATTCTCCACCCTTCTCCACCCGTCTTTGCCCTTCTCCGCACCCCTTTGCCCTTCTCCGCACCCCTTTGCCCTTCTCCAATATTCTCCTCCTTTCTCCACCAGTTTTTGCCCTTCTCCTCTCATTTTTGCCCTGCTCCCACCTTCTTTGACTTTCTCTGAACTTCTCTGAAATTATCTGATCTTTTTTGAACTTCTCTGAATTCTACAGCCTTCTCTGAACTTCCTTTGCCTTCTCCGACCTTCTCTGTCCTTATACGAACTTCTCCAACCTTCTTCGAACTTCTCCAACTTTTTTGACATTCTCTGAACTTCTTTGACCTTTTCCAAACTTCTTTTACCTTCTCCGACATTCTTTGACCTTCTCGGATCTTCTCTGGTGTTCTTTGACCTTCTCCAAACTTCTGTGACCTTTTCCGATGTTCTTTGAACTTCTACAAATTTCTCTGACCTTCTCCGACCTTCTTTGATATTCTCTGAACTTCTTTGACTTCCTACCACTTTCTTCGAGTTTCTTTCATCTTCTCTGACCTTCTTTGACCTTGTCAGACCTTCTTTGACCTTCTCCGAACTTCTCTGACCTTCTTGGACTTTCTCCGAACTTCTTTGACCTTCTCCAAAATTCTTTGACATTCTCCAACCTTCTATGAACTCCTCCGACTTTCTCCGAACGCCTTTGAAATTCTCTGACCTTCCTTGATCTTCTCCGACCTTCTCCAAACTTCTTCAACAACTTTTGAAATTCTCTGAATTTCTTTGAGCTTCTCTATCCTTCTCCGACCTTCTCCAACATTCTTTGAACTTCTCTGACCTTCTCCGAACTACTCCGTACTTATTTGACCTTCTCTGACCTTCTCTGACTTTCTTTTAACTTATCTGACCCTCTTTGCCCTTCTCCGCCCGTCTTTGCCCTTCTCCGCCCGTCCTTGCCCTTCTCCTCCTCTCTTTGCCCTTCTTCGATATTCTCCGTCCTTCTCCTCCCATCTTTGCCCTTCTCAGCCCGCCTTTCCCCTTTTCCTCCCATCTTTGCACTGCTTTGCACTTCTCCGATATTATCCGCCCATCTTTGCCCTTCTCCGCCCCTCTTTGCCCTTCTCCGCCCCTCTTTGCCCTTGTTTGCACTTGTCCGATGTTCTCCTCCCTTCTCCACCCGTCTTTGCCCTTCTTTGCCCTTTTCTTAACTTCTCTGCCCAACTTTGCCCTTCTCCACACTTCTTTGCCCTTCTCTGCCCGTCTTAGGCCTTCTCCGCCCGTCGTTGTCTTTCTTTGCACTTCTCCGATATTCTCCACCCATCTTTGCCCTTCTCCGCCCATCTTTGCCCTTCTCCGCCTCCTTTGCCCTTCTCCGCCTCCTTTGCCCTTCTCCGCTCCTCTTTGCCTCCTTTGAAATTCTCCGATAATCTCTGCCCTTCTCCGCCCCTTTGCCCTTCTCCGCCCATCTTTGCCCTTCTCCAATATTCTCCGTCCTTCTCCTACCATCTTTGCTCTTCTCAGCCCGTCTTTGTCCTTCTCCTCCCATCTTTGCCCTTCTTTGCACTTCTCCAATATTCTCCGTCCCTCTCCGCCCGTCTTTGCCCTTCTCTGCTCGTCTTTGCCCTTGTCTGCACTTCTCCAATATTCTCCACCCTTCTCCACCTGTTTTTGAACTTCTCTGCCCATGGTTACCCTTCTCCACCCATTATTGCCCTTCTCCGCCCATCTTTGCACTTCTCGTATATTCTCCACACTTCTCCGCCCGTCTTTGCCCTTCTCCGCCCGTCTTTGCCCTTCTCTGATATTCTCCTCCTTTTTCCACTGGTCTTTGCCCTTCTCCCACCTTCTTTGACTTTCTCCGAACTTCTCCAAAATTATCTGATCTATTTCGAACTTCTCTGAATTCTACTACCTTCTCTGAACTTCCTTTAGCCTCTCCGACCTTCTCTGTCCTTCTACGAACTTCTCCAACCTTCTCTAAACTTCTCTGACTTCTTTGACATTCTCTGAACTTCTTCGACATTTTCCGACCTTCTTTTACCTTCTCCGACATTCTTTGACCTTCTCAGATCTTCTCCGATGTTCTTTGACCTTCTCCAAACTTCTCTGACCTTTTCCGATATTCTTTGACTTTCTCCAAATATCTCCTTCCTTCTCTGACCTTCTTAGAACTTCTTTGATTTTCTCCAAACTTCTTTGACCTTCTCTGAACCTCTTTGATCTTTTCCGACCTTCTCCGACCTTCTTTGACCTTCTCCGACCTTCTTTGACCTTCTCCGACCTTCTTTGACCTTCTCCGACCTTCTCCGACCTTCTCCGAATTGCTCAATGAGGTCGCTGTAGACACAGACGACACAGACTTTCTAAACCTCAATGAGGTCGCTATAGACACAGATGACACAGACTTTCTAAACCTCAATGAGGTCACTAAATTTAATGATGACACAGACGTTCTAAATATCAATGAGGTCCCTATAGACAGTGACGACACAGATTTTCTAAACATCAGTGAGGTCGCTATAGACAGTGATGACACAGATGACACAGACTTTCTAAACCTCAATGAGGTTGCTGTAGACACAGAAAACACAGACTTTCTAAACGACAGTGAGGTCGCTGTAGACACAGACGACCCAGACTTTCTAAACCTCAGTGAGGTCGCTGTGAACACAGACGACACAGAATTTCTAAACATCAATGAGGTCACTATAGACACAGATGACAGTGAGGTCGCTACAGACAGGCGACACAGACTTTCTAAACGACAGTAAGGTCGCTGTAGACACAGGCGACACAGACTTTCTAAATGACAATGAGGTCGCTGTAGACACGCTCTGACTTCCCCGACCATCTTTGACCTTCTCTGAACTTCTCTGATCTTCTCTGACCCTCTTTATACTTCTCCAACTTTCTTTGACCTTCTCCTGGCTTCTTTGACCTTCTCCAAACTTCTCCTAATCCTTTGTCCTTCTGCGACCTTCTCCAAACTTCTCCGACCTTCTCCAAACTTCTCCGACCTTCTCCGACCCTCTCCGACCTTCTCCGACCCTCTCTGACCTTTTCCGACCTTCTTTGACCTTTTCCGACCTTCTTCGACCTTCTCTGACCTTCTCCGAATTGCTCAATGAGGTCGCTGTAGACACAGACGACACAGACTTTCTAAACCTCAATGAGGTCGCTATAGACACAGACGACACAGACTTTCTAAACCTCAATGAGGTTGCTATAGACACAGATGACCCAGACGACCCAGACTTTCTAAACCTCAATGAGGTCGCTGTAGACACAGACGACACAGAATTTCTAAACCTCAATGAGGTCACTGTAGACACAGACGACACAGACTTTCTAAACGTCAATGAGGTCGCTGTAGACACAGGCGACACAGACTTTCTAAACCTCAATGAGGTCGCTATAGACACAGACGACACAGACTTTCTAAACCTCAATGAGGTCGCTATAGACACAGATGACACAGACTTTCTAAGCCTCAATGAGGTCACTAAATGTAATGACGACACAGACTTTCTAAATGTCAATGAGGTCACTATAGACAATGACGACACAGACTTTCTAAACGTCAGTGAGGTCACTATAGACAATGATGACACAGACGACACAGACTTTCTAAACCTCAATGAGGTCGCTGTAGACAGAGACGACAAAGACCTTATGGACGACAGTGAGGTCACTGTAGACACAGATGACACAGACTTTCTAAACGTCAGTAAGGTCACTATAGACACAGACGACCGTGAGGTCGCTATAGACACAGGCAACACAGACTTTCTAAACGACAATGAGGTCGCTGTAGACACGCTCTGACTTCCCCGACCATCTTTGACCTTCTCTGAACTTCTCTGATCTTCTCTGACCCTCTTTATACTTCTCCAACTTTCTTTGACCTTCTCCTGGCTTCTTTGACCTTCCCCAAACTTCTCCTAATCCTTTGTCCTTCTGCGACCTTCTCCGACCTTCTCCAAACTTCTCCGGCCTTCTCCAAACTTCTTTGACCCTCTCTGACCTTCTTTGACCCTCTCTGACCTTCTTTGACCCTCTCTGACCTTCTTTGACCTTCTCCGATCCTCTCTGATCTTCTCTGACCTTCTCCGATCCTCTCTGACCTTTTCCGACCTTCTCCGACCTTATCGGACCTTCTCTGACCTTCTTTTAACTTATCTGACCCTCTCCGAACTTCTCCCACCTTCTCCCACCTTCTCCGACCTTGTCTGACCTTTCTGACCTTCTTTGACATTTTCCGACCTTCTTTGACATTTTCCGACCTTCTCCCATTTTCTCCAACCGTCTTTATCTTTCTCCAACCTTCTTTGACCTTCTCCGAGCTTCTCCGACCTTCTCCGAGCTTCTTTATCTTTCTCCGACCCTCTTTGACCTTCTCCGACCCTCTTTGACCTTCTCCGACCACCTTTGAACTTCTCCGACCACCTTTGAACTTCTCCGACTGTCTTTATCTTTCTCCAACCTTCTTAGGCCTTCTCCAAGCTTCTTTGACCTTCTGCGACCTTCTCCAAGCTTCTTTTACTTTCTCCGACCTTCTCCATGCTTTTTTGACCTTATCTGACCTTCTCCTAACTTCTCCGAAATTCTCCAACCTTCTTCAAATTTCTTTGACCTTCTCCGACCATCTTTTACCTTCTTCGACCTTCTCCAATCTTCTCCAACCTTCTTTATCTTTCTCCAACCTTCTTTGACCTTCTCTGAGCTTCTTTGACCTTCTCCGAAATTCTCTGACCTTCTTTGACCTTCTCCGAAATTCTCTGACCTTCTTTGACCTTCTCCAAAATTCTACGAACTTCTTTGAAATTCTCCAACCACCTTTGACCTTTTCCGACCTTCTTTGAACTTCTCCAACCTCCTTTGACATTCTCTGACCTTCTCCGACCTAATCCGACCTTCTCTGACCTACTCTTAACTTCTCTGACCTTCTCCGATATTCTTCGAACTTCTTTGAACTTCTCCAATCTTCTCCCACCTTCTTTGCCCTTCTCCCACCTTCTTTGCCCTTCTCCCACCTTCTTTGCCCTTCATTTCCCTTGTCCGACCTTCTTTGTAGACCTTGTAGTTGCAGAGAGCAATGAGGTCTCCCCTCAGCCTCCACTTCTCCAGGTTAAACAACCCCAGCTTTCTGAGCCATTTCTCATAAGGCCATGTGTGTACATAAAAAAGAGCTGACTTGTTTTAGAGGAACTAGGAGCCCTACAGACAGACAGAGGATTATAAAAAAGAGCAGGGACTAGCACAAAAATTCAGAAACAGCAAGAGAAGTAAAGGGGAGTGTCAAGATTCAGAGTGAATGGAAAAGCTGGAACAGCAACAGTAAGCAATACAAAGGAATAGAGAAAGAAAGAAAGAGAAAGAAAAGCAAGGCATTTGCAGGTGCAGAAAAAGAACAAGCTACAAGGATCAAGCCAGTAAAATTGTGGGGGAACAGAATGAGGAACGCAGATTGGGACAAAGATGGAAAAGGAAAAAAATAGTATAGGCAGAGAACAGATACTGAAGACTGGGGGGGGGAAAAAAAGAGAGAAAAGAGCACAGAAAAATTAAAGAGTAGGGGTATAGGGATACCTGGGAACAGGAATTGTAGCAGCACGATAAATGAAAGGAACCAAAAAGTCCAGCTCTAAAATGTTCGTTACCTAGTCCCATCACTGTCACAACTAGCAATGTTGCAGTGACAGCACGCATACTGTTATTTCTTGTAAGGATACTTTCAGACATGTAGTAGTGTTGTTCTAGCTGAGAATGCAAGGCAGAGTTAATAAAACACAGCTGCTCCTCAGGCACTATTTATACCTGTGAGGGCTTCACCACACCCCAGTCACAGGTGGTGGGCGGGAAGGCCCAGGGGGTATATAAGCCACAGGCCTTGCCTCTGGAGGTCGTTTAGGTTGTGGTTTATCCTTGAGATTAGAGTTTTGCTGTTGTTTCCATTCATTGTAGCTTTTAGGCAGATTAAGCTAGTTGGGTAAGTGGTGGGTTTTGGCTTTTTTAGTTTTTTTTTTCTTTTTGTTCTTCTAAAGAAGCAGAGGCGTCTGTTGGAGGTATGAGCTTTGGAAGAGTCCAGGCGAAGCAGCACATACAGGTGTAACTATGGGGCTTTTTTGTCAGTAATTTTTGATTGGGTGTTGGAGGGGGCAAGATGTTTTTGGTATCCTTCTTTGTATTTTTTTTCTGGGTGCTTTGCCTCAAGTTTTTGGTTATGGGATGATTTGTTGTTGTTCCTCATTCTGTGTGGCATAACGTATTGGCCCTAGGGGCTCTGCAGTTTGTAATGGGCACCTTGTGGGTGATAATAATCTGGAATGAAGTTTGTTGGCCTAGGGTAGGAAGTAGAGTCTGTGGGCTGGTGGAAGATAGAAGGGGCCAGGGGAGCCCTGGGAAGGGCTCAGGAGCACAGCTCCCAGGGAATAGCAACACAGAAGGGTCAGGAGGGTTAAAATATAGGGCAGGTGCTGTTAAGAAGGAGCAGGGTTCCTTCTCTGATACTTCAGGGGTAGAAAAGGGCTTTAATGGTTTGGGGAAAGGGAGATGGGTTCATCAGTCTTTCTTGGGTCAGTTTGGTGGTCAGATGCAAGTGCCATTCAGATGTCTGTTGTTCTAGTCTCTCTGTAGCCAATGAGGTAATGATGAGGTTGAGACACAAGTTTAAAAGTATTAGTTATCCTAAGAAATGTAATCTCTAGGGCTATGAGATCTCTGCTCCCTTATACCTTTTACTTATTGTGTTCCTCAACTAACTTCTTTGCGTGCATCCTGTCTCCATCCATCTGAATGTCCAGAGAAGAGTAATGTAGCTGGTGAGGGGGCTGGTGAACAAGCCTTATGAGGAGTGGCTGAGAGAGCTGGGGGTGTTTAGCCTGGAGAAGAAGAGGCTGAGGGGAGACCTCATTGCTCTCTGCAGCTACCTGAAAGGAGGTTGTGGAGAGGAGGGAGCTGGCCTCTTCTCCCAAGGGACAGGGGACAGGACAAGAGGGAATAGCCTTAAGCTCTGCCAAGGAAGCTTCAGGCTGTACATCAGGAAAAAATATTTCACTGAAAGGGTTATTGGGGATGGGCAAAGGCTGCCCAAGGAGGTGGTAGAGTCACCTTCCCTGGAGGTGTTTAAAGGACGGGTGGATGAGATGGTGAGGGGCATTGTTTAGTGATTGATAAGAATAGTTGGACTCAATGATCCAATGGGTCTTTTCCAACCTGGTGATCCTATGAATATCAGAGACCTTGCTACTTCAAGGTATGGACTTGCTGCCTATCTACAGTGCAGGATTCTGCCGCTTGTTTCCCTTGCATTTCTCAGGGAAGAGATTGGATATTGTTTTGGCTCGTAACAGTTAGCAGCTGAGCAACTCTTCTTCATCTGGTCTGTGGGCACACAAGCCTCCCTTATTTAGTAGAGTTTTGGATTTTTCCTGAACTTACCAGTGAGGTTTGCTCTATTATTGCTTACAGCAGCTGTTACCTTGTCCCTGTTAATCCATTGTGGTTTTTTACGGTCATTGAGTTTCCAATTTAGGTCTTAGAGTAGTCAATCCCACTGTTGCGAGTTTTTCATTGGCTGACTGCCTCTGTAATTCCAGTCGCCATTGCTGTGTGGTGAGTGTCCTGTGTTTTTATGTCTTCTGTGTTAATAATCTTTACTGGGTTTTGATAAGAATATTTTTTTCAAGTTCTTCTTGTTCACTCCTACGACTAAAGTTTGGTTACTTCCTAAAATGTGGATTTCCGTGGCTCATCTTTCTTTTGTCCTGGGTATCACCACTACTGGTCCTACAACTTAAGTGGTGAGGAGGAGAGGTAAGCAGATAGCAGAGAATTTTGGGGTGCTGGTGAGGTAGTCAGGCTTATTCTCATCATTGTGGGGCTGATGGTGAGGAGGAAGTTGAGTATGTCTAGAAGAGCAAAGTGTTCTTTGGCAACATAGTATTTACTTTTGGTTTGGCAGGCACTGTGTGGGCCACCTTGGGAATGGGAAGAGCATTTGAGATGAGCTGGGTAGTAGGGAGAAGGAGCATGGGGCAGACTTCTCACAGGTGTGAGTAATTCTCTTAATTTAATTACCCTGGGTGATAACAGCTGCAGCATCTGACATAAGAACTGCTGTGGAGCAAGTGAGTGGAAGAACATGGCAGTTAGGCAGAGCAAGTTGTCATGTAAGGTGCTGACATTGATCAATGCAATGCTGGCTGTTGGCACTATTTTAGTTTTCTTGTAGATTGCAAAGTGGATCCTGGCAACTGTAGGATCATTCCAGGAAGCTGATGCTCTTGGAGTTTTTTTTCTGCTGAGGAAGCCTCCTGGTGGTCTGAAAGCTAAGTTGAGGGACGGGGGCAGGGGTGGGGTATGACAGAGGGGAGAAGGCTGGGGATAGCAGGGAGGGGTTTTAAAAGTAGCCTATGGGAGAGGGCTGTGCGGGAAGTGTCCCCTTTGGGCAGGGAGAGCTGGAGGGTGTTACTTCTCAGCCCAAAGCTAGCATGTTCCAGGCAGGGCCGTTCCAGCTTGTCTGTGCTGTGTGCTTTATATTCTGTTTCTCTTTTACGTTTCTTAAGCCTTGATGTCCCCTTTGCTTTAAAGGAATGCAGCATATGACTTGAGCAGCATCTCGAGGGTCTTGAATGCCTGTACTCATGGGTACAATACCAATTAGGCACTGTTCTTCTTGCATCATAACCTAAGTGTGGATTGGCTTCACATTTTCAAAGTTTCTAGTCAGCCATCTTTTCTCATGGCCTCGCAGCCTGTGTTGGCGGCCACAATCGTTAGTCATATGTTTTCAAGGATCCCTGTTGACCTGAGACTTCTTCCATGCATCTTGTGCCTTTAGTCATTTAAAAGGTGATCCTTTCACATACATCCTCCCAGTCTTGGCCACATCCCGTTGTAATGAGGGATCCTTTACGGCATGCCGGACATGCCTCGAGCACCATATCTAGGGTCCTGAATGCTCGTACTCATCAATGCACTGTCGACTGGGCACTGCTTTTCTTGCATTGTGCTCCTAAAGCCTGGATTGGTCTCGTGTTTTGGCACTGTGTTTTTCTGTTAATTTTTCTTGCAGATGCTGAAGAGGAACCCAGTGACTGCAGGATTATTTCTGTTAGCTGATGTGATTTGAGCTGCTTTGTCCAAGGACAGCTTCATTCGTGGCCCTCTGAAAGCTAAGTTGAGAGACGGGAGTTGGGAAGCGGGAGGTGGGATGGGGCTAGCAGGGAGGGGTTTGGAAGGTAGCCTAGGCTGTGCAGGGAGTCCTCTTTGGGCAGGTGAAGGCAGAGGGGTCTACTTCTCAGCCCAAACCCTGTATGGGCAGGGCAGTTCCAGCCTGTATCTGTTGTTGTCTAGTTTGTGTAGTCACCGTGCCATGTCTGAAATTTTCTGCAGGTCTTGATGTCATCTTTTGTGCTCAGGGCATCGCAGGCATGCCTTGGGCGCCATGTCTAGGGTCCCAAATGCTTGTACTGATCAAGGCAGTGTCAACGGAGCACTGCTTTTCTTTCTTCACATTTCTAAAGTGTGGATCGCTCTTGTGTTTTGGAAGCATCTGGTCAGTCGTCTTTTGCTGCAGCTTTACAGCCTGCCTCGTCATCCGGGATAGTTAGTCTTCTGTTTCTTTTCTTTTGTTCCAGGTTCCTGACGTCGGTCTTGTGTATTGGTGTTCTGTGTGTGTTTGTGTCTGGTTGGAGCTGCTCTGCCAGGTGCGTAGAGGAGGCGATAAGCATCAGCAGGGGTATAGTGGCCTGATTGTGTGCTTAACGTTTTGACGTGCCTAGACATTGCAGTCTAGGGGCATCCCTTATTTGCAGAACCAGCAGCCCTAGGTGTGGCGGGTGAGGAGGGTAGTTTCTGCTTGTCTCTGGAGCCACAGAGGGGGTGACCAAAACTGCATGGGAGCAACCAGTGGAGCGGTAACGAAGGGGTTTGAATGTCAAGGGAGCGGCAATTAATGTTTGGGTTTGGTTGTGGACTAGCTTTGCTTGGCTGTAATGTGCAGTAGAGTCTTGGAATTCTTAGGGCGTTGCTGAGCGTCAGGGTGACTTCTTTGCTGTTGTGTTTTTCAGACGTAGCGGGTTGACCTGTGTGCCGAGGGGCACGGATGGAGTTGTGTGCAGTTAGTGTGCCATAGTGAGGTGAGTTGGCTGTGGTGTTGGTAGGGAAATGTAACCATGGCTGTATGATCAGTTACCGTGTGTTGGTTTTGTTCAATGAAGTTATAATCATCCTTGCTGTTTGTATATTCCAGGTGGAGCTCAAGCCTCAACACAACCACAGAAGATGAGGCAAACTGGGCATCTGAGCAGTCAAGGTAATGCAGTGGAGATAGGTGTTGCTTGGGGCAGCCTGTGCTTTAGTATAGTACAAAAGCATGCTTTTTCTGTGGCAGGTGCCAAATGCAGCCTCAGGGGTGTGAAGCTTCTTGCTGATGTGTGGTCTGAGAGGTGAGGAGGTTGTTGTTCAAATAGGTGTGTTAGAGCCCCGTAGTACGCAGCAACTCCATTGAGCATTGGCCTTTGGTTTTGTAGATGCTGTGTGGTCCGCTTTTAGAATGCAAAGAGCAGTTGAGGTGAACAGGGGAGTAGAGAGATGGAGCACGGGACTGATTTCTCAGAAGCACAATAGTAAATTTTCTGTCTGTCTACCTGAAGTGCCCCAGGTGATGATGACTGCAGCATCCAATGTTTGAATTGGCATCAAATAGGTGAGCAGAATGCCTTGGCAGTTTTGCAGTGGGTGTAGTACAAGATGTTGGCAGTGAGCAGTGTGATGACTTGGCACTGTGTTTTCTGTATGTTTTTGGTTTGTTTTTTTTTTTTGCAGATTATAGTCCAGGACAATGTGAGAGTGCAGGATTTTTCCAGTTAGTTGATGCAGTTTGGTTTTTTTCTGCCAAGGATATCTTCAGGCCCTCGGTCCTCAGAAAGTTAAGGGGGCTGTGGTTTTGGTCCGGGAAGAGGGCAGAATGTTGAGAATGGCAGGGAAGGGATTTAGCATAGGGTAGAGGGTTGTGCAGGAAGAGTGCACCTTGTTACACGTTTGGAGAGGGGTTTAATTTTCAGCCCCAAGCTAGCGTGTACCAGGCAGGGCAGTTCCAGCCTATATCTGTCTTGTTGTTTAGACTGTGTAGACTCTGCTGTGTCTTAAATCTTCTGCAGGTCTTGATGTCATCTTTGCATTTGGTCCATGTGTCATCTCTAGACTCTTGGATGTCTGTTCTTAGTAAGGTGCTGATCGGGCACTGCTTTTCTTGCATTGTGATCTTCATGTACAGATAGGTCTTGTATTTTGGCAATTTCTGGTCAGTTGCCTATTGTGTAGGCATCGCAGGACACGTTAGCATCCTCAGCCCTTATTGTTCCATTTTCTTAAATCCCTGTTCTGGCACTTCCTCCATACATACTCTGTTTTGAGGTCTTTAAGAAGGGCTCACATTTGCATCCTTCTAGTTGTGGCTGTGGCTCTTAAAGGGGCCATAGTCTTCCATTTTTCAAGGGCTGACATAATCTTTCTTGCAGCTCCCTACATCTTGTTGCCCAATGCCAGCCCTCTTTTGAGAGTCATTCTTACCAAGTTTCCTTTTTGTTTCTGCATCCTGTCATTGCTTTTCTGTGCAGAGTCAGTCTGTGCACGTTTGAATCTGGCTGGAGCTGCTCTGCCTGAGCTAAAGAATCAGTAGTTAGCAGAAGAACAGCAGTGAAATTCTATCTTTACATATACCCGTCTAGTTAGGCTTTGAAGGGTGAGTTGATACGGTGCATTCCAGAGCAAGTAGCCATAGATACATGGGGTGAGGAGAATCATTTTTGGTCGGTTATGCAGCCACAGAGGGAATGACCAAAGCCATCTCAGATATAACGTTGGAGTGTCTGTAGAGCAGTTTAAATTCTTGGGGCAATAAATCTGGTGTGTATGGTTGTTAAGATTTGATTTTATCTTTTTTTTTTCTGCCTGGCTGTTGTGTGAAGAAGGGTTGATATTCCTGAATCAAAACAGTGTGTGGAATTGTTTAGTTACTATCGAGTCTGGGGGTAAGTTATTGAATGTTGAGTTCTACAGGTGCAGAGGCATCGGGTCTGGCAGCAAGGGGTGACAATTGAACTGGGGGTAGATTCCCATAGCCAGGTGGGTTGGCTGCCGAGTCAACAGTTAGATATGACTTGTACCTACATTACCTACAAATGCCAGCTAGTAATTTTGTTTTGGTTTTATTTTTTGTCTTTCAAGGTGCAATGAGCATCGTTGTCATGTATGATGTCTGTGTCGTCTGTGTCTATTGTGACGTCATTGTTATATATAGTGTATGTCTATTTTGAACATCACTGTCATTTTTAATGTTTCTGTTGTCTCTCTCTATTGTGAAATCATTGTCATGTATAATGTCAGTGTCATCTGTGTTGTCATTTTTCTGTCGTCTGTTTCTATTGTGACATCATTCTCATTTATAATGTCTGTGTCATCATTTTCATGTCTGTCATCTATCTCTGTTGTGAAATCATAGTCAATTATAATGCCTGTGTCGCCTGTGTCCGCAGCGACCTCCCTGACGTTTAGAAAGCCTGTGTCGCCTGTGCCCGCAGCGACCTCCCTGACGTTTAGAAAGCCTGTGTCGCCTGTGCCCGCAGCAACCTCCCTGACGTTTAGAAAGCCTGTGTCTATAAAGACCTCCCTGACGTTTAGAAAGCCTGTCGCCTGTGCCCGCAGCAACCTCCCTGACGTTTAGAAAGCCTGTGTCTATAAAGACCTCCCTGACGTTTAGAAAGCCTGTGTCTATAAAGACCTCCCTGACGTTTAGAAAGCCTGTGTCTATAAAGACCTCCCTGACGTTTAGAAAGCCTGTGTCTATAAAGACCTCCCTGACGTTTAGAAAGCCTGTGTCTATAAAGACCTCCCTGTCGTTTAGAAAGCCTGTGTCTCTAGCGACCTCACTATCGTTTATAAAATCTGTGTCTCTAGCGACCTCACTGTCGTTTATAAAATCTGTGTCTCTAGCGACCTCACTGTTGTTTATAAAATCTGTGTTTCTAGCGACCTCACTGTCGTTTATAAAATCTGTGTCATCTGTGTCTATAGCGACCTCATTGAGGTTTAGAAAGCCTGTGTCGCCTGTGTCTATAAAGACCTCCCTGACATTTAGAAAGCCTGTGTCGCCTGTGTCTATAAAGACCTCCCTGACGTTTAGACAGTCTGTGTCGCCTGTGTCTACAGCGACCTCACTGTCGTCCATAAGGTCTTTGTCGCCTGTGTCTACAGCGACCTCACTGTCGTTCAGAAGGTCTGTGTCATCTGTGTCTATAGCGACCTCAATGAGGTTTAGAAAGTCTGTGTCGTCTGTGTCTATAAAGACCTCCCTGACGTTTAGAACGTCTGTGTTGTCTGTGTCATCTCTGTCTATAGCGACCTCATTGAGGTTTAGAAAGTCTGTGTCGTCTGTGTCTACAGCGACCTCATTGTCGTTTAGAAAGTCTGTGTCATCAGTGTCTATAGCGACCTCATTGAGGTTTAGAAAGTCTGTGTCGTCTGTGTCCGCAGCGACCTCATTGACGTTTAGAAAGTCTGTGTCGCCTGTGTCTATAGTGACCTCATTGCCGTTTAGAACGTCTGTGTCACCTGTGTCCACAGCGACCTCATTGACGTTTAGAACGTCTGTGTCGCCTGTGTCCACAGCGACCTCATTGACGTTTAGAAAGTCTGTGTCGCCTGTATCTACAGCGACCTCATTGATGTTTAGAAAGTCTGTGTCGCCTGTGTCTACAGCGACATCATTAATGTTTAGAATGTCTGTGTCGCCTGTGTCTACAGCGACCTCATTGTCGTTAAGAAAGCCTGTGTTGGCTGTGTCGCCTGTGTCCACAGCGACCTCATTGACGTTTTGAAAGTCTGTGTCGCCTGTGTCCACAGCGACCTCATTGACATTTAGAAAGTCTGTGTCGCCTGTGTCTACAGCGACCTCATTGATGTTTAGAAAGTCTGTATTGTCTGTGTCGTCATTGTCTATAGTGACCTCATTGACGTTTAGAAAGTCTGTGTTGTCTGTGTCGTCATTACATTTAGTGACCTCATTGAGGTTTAGAAATTCTGTGTCGTCTGTGTCTACAGCGACCTCATTGTCATTTAGAAAGTCTGTGCTGTGTCGTCTGTGTCTATAGTGACCTCATTGATGTTTAGAAAGTCTGTGTCTCTAGAGACCTCACTGTCATTTATAAACTCTGTGTCATCTGTGTCTATAGTGACCTCTTTGACGTTTAGAAAACTGTCATCTGTGTCTATAGTGACCTCTTTGACGTTTAGAAAACTGTCGTCTGTGTCTGTAGCGACCTCTTTGACGTTTAGAAAGTCTGTGTCATCTGTGTCTCTAGAGACCTCATTGAGGTTTAGAAAGTCTGTGTCGCCTGTGTCTATAGTGACCTTATTGTGGTTTAGGAATTCTGTGTCGCCTGTGTCTATAGTGACCTCATTGTCGTTTAGAAAGTCTGTGTCATCTGTGTCTCTAGCGACCTCACTGTCATTTAGAAAGTCTGGGTCGTCCTTGTCTCTAGTGACCTCATTGACGTTTAGAACGTCTGTGTCGTCTCTGTCTATAGCGACCTCATTGAGGTTTAGAAATTCTGTGTCGTCTTTTTCTATAGCGACCTCATTGACGTTTAGAAAGTCTGTGTCGTCTCTGTCTATAGCGACCTCAATGAGTTTTAGAAAGTCTGTGTCATCTGGGTCGTCTGTGTCTATAGCGACTTCATTGAGGTTTAGAAAGTCTGTGTCATCTGTGTCTATAGCGACCTCAATGACGTTTAGAATGTCTGTGTCGTCTCTGTCTATAGCGACCTCACTGTCATTTAGAAAGTCTGGGTCGTCCTTGTCTCTAGTAACCTCATTGACGTTTAGAACGTCTGTGTCGCCTGTGTCTACGGCGACCTCACTGTCGTTTAGAAGGTCTGTGCCACCAGTGTCTACAACGACCTCACTGTCGTTCAGAAGGTCTGTGCTGCCAGTGTCTACAGCGACCTCACTGTCATTCAGAATGTCTGTGTCGCCTGTGTCTACAGCGACCTCACTGTCGTTCAGAAGGTCTGTGCCGCCAGTGTCTACAGCGACCTCACTGTCGTTCAGAAGGTCTGTGTCGCCTGTGTCTACCGCGACCTCACTGTCGTTCATAAGGTCTGTGTCGCCTGTGTCTACAGCGACCTCACTGTCGTTTAGAAGGTCTGTGCCACCAGTGTCTACAACGACCTCACTGTCGTTCATAAGGTCTGTGCTGCCAGTGTCTACAGCGACCTCACTGTCATTCAGAATGTCTGTGTCGCCTGTGTCTACAGCGACCTCACTGTCGTTCAGAAGGTCTGTGCCGCCAGTGTCTACAGCGACCTCACTGTCGTTCAGAAGGTCTGTGTCGCCTGTGTCTACAGCTACCTCACTGTCGTTCATAAGGTCTGTGTCGCCTGTCTCTAGTGACCTCGCTGTGGTTTAGAAAGTCTGTGTCGCCTGCGTCTCTAGCGACCTCACTGTCGTTTATAAAGTTTGTGTCGTCTGCGTCTCTAGCGACCTCACTGTCATTCATAAAGTCTGTGTCGTCTGCGTCTCTAGCGACCTCACTGTCATTTAGAAATTCTGTGTCGTCTGTGTCTGTAGTGACCTCATTGATGTTTAGAAAGTCTGTGTCGTCTGCGTCTATAGCAACCTCACTGTCTTTTATAAAGTCTGTGTCGTCTCTGTCGTCTGTCTATTGTGACATCTTTGTCAATTACAATCTCTGTGTCTACTGTGTCTCATGTGACATCATTGTCATTTATAATGTCACTGTCATCGATGTCGTCAATGTCGTCTGTGTTGTTTGTGTATATTGTGACATCATTTTCATTATATCTGTGCCATCTATGTCATCTGTGTCTAATGTGACATCATTGTAAAATATATTGTCTGTGTCGTCTTTGTCTATTGTTACACCCTTGTCACTAATAATGTCTGTGTTGTTGGTGTCGTATGTTTCGTTTTTGTCTATAGTGACTTCATTGATGTTTAGAAAGTTTGTGTCGTCTGTGTCTACAGCGACCTCTCTGTCGTTCACAATGTCTGTGTCGTCTGCGTCTCTAGCGACCTCACTGTCGTTCATAAAGTCTGTGTCGTCTGCGTCTCTAGCGACCTCACTGTCGTTCATAGAGTCTGTGTCGTCTGCGTCTCTAGCGACCTCACTGTCGTTCATAAAGTCTGTGTCGTCTGCGTCTGTAGCGACCTCACTGTCGTTTTTAAAGTCTGTGTCGTCTCTGTCGTCTGTCTATTGTGACATCTTTTTCAATTATAATGTCTGTGTCTACTGTCTCATGTGACATCATTGTCATTTATATTGTCAGTGTCATCGATGTCGTCTGTGTTGTTTGTGTATATTGTGACATCATTTTTATTAATAATATCTGTGTCATCTGTGTTGTCTGTGTCGTCTGTGTCTAATGTGACGTCATTGTAAAATATATTGTCTGTGTCGTCTTTGTCTATTGTGACACCCTTGTCGTTAATAATGTCTGTGTTGTTGGTGTCGTATGTTTCGTCTGTGTCTCTTGTGACATCATTGTCATTTATAATGTCTGTGTCGTCTGTTTCTATTGTGTCATCGTTGTCATGTATAATGTCTGTGTCGTCTGCGTCTATTGTGGCATCATTATCACTTTTAATACCTGTGTCTTTCATTTCACCTGTGTCGTCTCTGGTGTTTGTGTCTATTGTGACATCATTTTTATTTATAATATGTCATCTGTGTTTTCAGTGTCTATTGTGACGTCATTGCCCTTTATAATATCTGTGTCGTCTTTGTTGTGACATCACTGTCATTTCTACGTTCTTTGTCGTCTGTGTCTATTCTGAAATCATTGTCATTTAAAATGTCTCTGTCCTCTGTGTCTATTTTGACATCATTTTCATTTATAATGTCTGTGTCGTCTGTGTCTATTTTAACATCATTTTCATTTATTATGTCTGTCATCTGTGTGTAATGTGACATTATTGTCATTTTTAATGTCTGTGTAGTTGGTGTCATCTTTGTCTATATTGAAATCACTGTCATTTATAATGTCAGTGTAGTCTGTGTCATCTGTTTCTATTGTGATATCGTTTTAATTTATAGTGTCTGTGTCATTTGTTTCTATTTTGTTATAATTTTGATTTACAATGTCTGTGTCGTCTGTGTCTATTGTGACATCATTGTCATTTATAATGTCTGTGTCTTCTGTGTAGTCTGTCGTCTGTGTCTTCTTTGTCTATTGTGACATCCTTGTCATTTATAATGTCTCTGTCATCTGTGTATATTTAGATATCATTTTTTTTATAATGTCTGTGTCGTCTGTCTATGTTTTGACATTTTTGTCATTTATAATGTCTGTGTTGTCTGTGTCTATTTTGATATCTTTGTCATTTATGTTGTCTGTGTCGTCTGTGTCTATTGTGACATCATTGTCATGTATAATGTCTGTGTCTTCTGTGTATATTTTGACATCATTTCGTTTATAATGTCTGTGTATTCTGTTTTCTTTGTCTATTTTGATATATTTGTCATTTATAATGTCTGTGTCTATTGTGACATCATTGTCATTTATGAAGTCTGTGTCATCTTTGTCTATTTTGACATCATTGTCTTTTATAATCTCTGTATCGTCGTATATGTCGTATATGTAATCTGAGAATATTGTGACATCCTTGTAATTTATAATGACTGTGTCGTCTGTGTCTATTGTGACATCGTTGTCATTTATAAAGTCTTTATTGTCTTTGTCGTATGTGTCGTCTGTGCTTCCTGTGCCTATTGTTACATCATTGTAATTTATAATATCTGTGAGAACTGTGTCTATTGTGACTCCTGTGTCTATTGTTACATCATTGTAATTTATATTATCTGTGTCGTCTGAGTCTATTGTGACATCATTTTCATTTTTAAGTTCTGTCGTCTGTGAATGTTGTGACATCATTTTCATTTATCATGTCTGCATCGTCTGTGTCTATTGTGACATTATTGTTTTTATAATGTCTGTCATCTGTGTCATCTGTGCCGATTGCGACATCATTGTCATTTATAATGTCTTTCGTCTGTGTCGTCTGTCTAGTCTGTGTCTATTGAGACATAATTGTCATTTATAAAATCTGTTGTCTATGTCTAATGTGACAGCACTGTCATTTATAGTGTCTCTGTCATCTGTGAATATTGTGACATCTTTGTCATTTATAATGGCTGTGTCATCTCTGTCTATTGAGACATAATTGTCATTTATAAAATCTGTGTCGCCTGTGTCTATTGTGACATCATTGTCATTTATAATATTTTTGTCGTCAGTGTCGTCTGTGTCTTTTGTGACATCATTGTCATTTATAATGTCTGTGTCTTCTGTGTCTATTGTGACATCATTTTCATTTATAATGTCTGTGTCGTCTGTGGCCTCTGTGTCTATTGTGGTATCATTGTCATTTATAATATATGTGTCATGTGTGTCGTCTTTGTCTTTTTTGAAATAATTGTCATTTATGATGTCTGTGTTGTTTGTGTTGTCGGTGTCTATTTTGATTTAATACTCATTAGAAATATCTGTGTCGTTTTTGTCGTCTGTCTTCTGTGTCTACTGTTATATCATTGTCATTTATAATGTCTGTGTCTTCTGTGTCTTTTGTGACATCATTTTCAAATATAATGTCTGAGTCGTTTGTGTCTATTGTGATATCATTGTCTTTTATAATGTCTTTGTCATCTGTGTGGTTTGTGTCATCTTTCCCTATTGTGATATCTTTGTCATTAACCATGTGTGTGTCGTCTCCCTTGTCTCTCTCGTCGTTGTCTATTGTGTCATCATTGTCATTTTTAATGTCTGTGTAATCTATGTGATCTCTGTCTATTGTGACATCTTTGTCCTTTATAATGTCTGTGTTGTCTGTGTCTGTTGTGACATCATTGTCATATATAACGTCTGTGTGGTCAGTGTCATCTATGTCTATTGTGACATTTTCATTTACAGTGGATTTGTCGTCTGTGTCATCTATGACATCTGTGTCTCTTGTGACATCATTGTCATTTATGTCGTCTGTGTCGCCTGTGTCGTCTCTGTCTATTGTGACATAATTTTCATTTATAATGACTTTGTAGTCGCTGTCGTCTCTGTCGTCTGTGTCTATTGTGATATCTTTGTCTTTTTAATGTCTGTGTCATATGTGTCTTATGTGTGTATTGTCACATAATTGCCATTTATACTGTCTGTGTCGTCGGTGTCTATTGTGCCATATTGTCATTTATAAAGTCTGTGTCGTCATTTTCTATTTTGACATCATTTTAATTTATAATGTCTGAGTCTCGTGTGTCGTCTGTGTCTATTGTGCCATCATTCTCAATTATAATGTCTGTGTCATCTGTGTCGTCTATGTCTATTTTGACATCACTGTCATTTATAATGTCTTTGTTGTCTGTGTCATTTATAATTCTGTGTTGCCTTTGTCTTTTGTAAAATCATTGTGATTTATAATGTCTGTGTTTTCTTTGTGTGTTGTGGCATAAATTATGTATATAAGGTCTGTGTCGTCTGTGTCATCTATTTCTATACAGACATCACTGTCATTTAAAATGTCTCTGTCGTCTGTCTATTGTGACTTAACTTTTTTATATAATATCTGTGTTGTCTGTGCCTATTATGACGCAATTTTCAATTATAATGTCTCTGTCGATTGTGTCTTTTATGTTGTTTGTGTTGTCTGTCTACTGTGTCATCATTGTCATTTATAATGTCTGTGTCTATTGTGGTATCATTCTTATTTATAATGTCTGTGTCGAGTGTCCTCTTTGTCTATTTTAATATCTCTTTCATTTACAATATCTGTGTCGTCTGTGTCTATTGTGAAATAATTTTCATTTTTACTGTCTGTTTCTTCTGTGTCGTCTGTTTCTATTTTGACATCATTGTCATTAATAATGTCTGTATCATCTGTGTCGTCTGTGTCTATTTTGACATCATTGTCATTTATAATGTCTGTGACGTCTGTGTCATGTGTGTCTATTATGATATCATTATCATTTATAATGTCTGTATCGTCTGTGTCTATTGTGATATCATTGTCATTTATGTCTTTGTCGACTGTGTCGTCTGTGTCTCTTGTGACATCATTGTCATTTGTAATGTCTGTGTCATCTGTGTCATCTATGTCTTTGGTGACATCCTTGTTTTTTATAATGCATGTTTCGTCTCTGTCCATTGTGACATCATTTTCATTTATAATGTCTTTGTCGTCTGTCTCGTCTCTGTCTGTGGTGACATCGTTGTCATTAATAATGTCTGTGTCTATTGTGACCTCATTGTAACACATAATATCTGTGTCCTCTGTGTTGTCTGAGTCTATGGTGACATAATTGTCATTCATGTCTGTGTCGTCTGAATCGTCTGTCTTCTGTGACTATTGTGACATCATTTTCATTTGTAATGGCTTTGTCGTCTGTGTGTATTGTGACATCATTTTCATTTATAACGTCTGTGTCGTCTGAGTCATCTGTGTCGTCTGAGTCATCTGTGTCGTCTGAGGCGTCTGTGTCTATTTTTAAATCCATGTCATTTATAAAGTCTGTGTCCTCTGTGAATTCTTTGTCTATTTTGAGATCCATGTCACTTATAATGTCTGTGTCTTCTGTGTTGTCTGTGTCTAATGTGACATCATTGTCGTTAAAAATGTCACCGTCGTCTGTATCGTCTGTGTCTATTGTTACAAACTGTCAATTATAATGTCTTTGCCGTCTCTGTCATCTGTGTATATTCTGGCATCCTTGTCATTAATGTCTATGTCGTCTTTTTCGTCTGTGTTGTTTGTGTCATATTTTCTGTGTTTATTGTTACATCGTTGTCATTTATAAAGTCTGTGTTGTCTGAGTCATCTGTTTTGTCTCTGGTGTCTGTGTCTATTTTGAAATAATTGTCATTTATTATGTCTCTGTCGTTTGTGTTTTCGGTGTCTATTTTGATTTAATTGACATTAAAAATATCTGTCGTATGTGTCGTCTGTGTCTACTGTGACATAATTTTCATTTACAATGTCTGTGTCTATTGTGACAAAATTTTCAATTATAATGTCTCTGTAGTTTGTGTCTTTTATGTCGTCTGTGTCTACAGTGACATCATTGTCATTTATCAAGTCTGTTTCGTCTGTGTCGTCTGTTTCATCTGTGTCTATTGTGCCATCATTTTCATTTATAATATCTGTCGTCTGTGTCGTTTTTGTCGTATTTGTCTATCGTGACATCATTGTCATTTATAATGTCTGTGTCATATGTGTCTATTGTCACATCACTGTCATTTATAATGTCTCTATCATCTGTGCCTATTGTGAAATAATTGTTGTTTATAATGTCTCTGTCGTCGGTGTCTATTGTGACATCATTGTCATTTATAATGTCTGTGTTGTCTGTGGCTGTTGTGACATAATTGTTATTTTTTATGTCTGTGTCATCTCTGTCGTCTGTGTCGTCTCTGTCGTCGGTGTCTATCATGACATCATTGTCATTTATAATGTCTGTGTCGTCTGTATCTATTTTGATATCTTTGTCATACATAATGCCTGTGTCATCTGTCAACTGTGTCTATTTTGACATCATAGTAATTTATAACGTCTGTCGTCTGTGTCTATTGTGACATTATTGTCAATTATAATGTCTGTGTCGTCTTTGTTGTGGGTGTCTATTGTTAAATCATTTTCATTTATAATGTCTGTGTCGCCCGTGCCTTCTATGTCTATTGTGACTTCACTGTCATTTATAATGTCTGTGTCGTCTGTGTTTATTGTGACACCATTGTCATTTATAATGTCTGTATCGTTGGTGTCGTCTGTGTAGTCTTTGTCTATTTTGAAATCATTGTCATTCATAATGTCTGTTTCGTCTGTGTCAATTGTGACATCATTTTCATTTATTATGTCTGTGTTGTCTGTGTCTTCTGTGTCGTCTCTGTCTATTGTGACATCATTGTCATTTATATTATCTGTGTCGACTCTCTTGTGACATGATTATCATATATAACGTCTGTGTATATTTTGGCATCATTATCACTTTTAAAACTTGTGTCATCTTTGTTGTCTGTGTCATTTGTGTCTGTTGTGATATCATTTTCATTTATAAAGACTTTGTCATCTCTGTCATCTGTATCTTCAGTGTCTATTGCGACATCGTTGTCTTTTGTAATGTCTGTGTTGTTTGTGTCATCTCTGTCGTCTTTGTCTATTGTGATATCATTGTCCTTTTTAAGTCTGTGTCATATGTGTCTTCTGTGTGTATTGCCACATAATAGCCATTTATACTGTCTGTGTCGTCGGTGGCTATTGTGACTTCATTGTCATTTATAATGTCTGTGTTTTCTGTGTTGTCATTTTCTATTTTGACATCGTTATCATTTATAAAGTCTGGTTGCATTTGTCATCTGTGTCTATTGTAACATTATTCTCATTTATAATGTCAGTGTCATCTGTGTCGTCTCTGTCTATTATGACATCATTGTCATTTATAATGTCTGTCGTGTGTGTCATCTGTGTTGTCTGTGTTAATAGTGACAAAATAGTCGTTTATAATGTCTGTGTCGTCTGTGTTATTTATATTGTCTGTGTCGCTTTTGTCTATTGTGACATCATTGTCATTTATAATGTCTGTGTCGTCTCCGTGTATTGTGGCATTTTTTTCGTATCTAATGTCTGTCGTCTGTGTCATCTATTTCTATAGTGACATCACTGTCATTTAAAATGTCTCTGTCGTCTGTGTCTATTTTGACAAAGTTGTCATATATAATGTCTGTGTTGTCTAGGTCTATTTTGACATCATTGTCATTTATAATGTCTGTGTATTCTGTGTCTATTGTGACGTAATTTTCAATTATAA
This sequence comes from Phaenicophaeus curvirostris, assembly GCF_032191515.1. NCBI lineage: Eukaryota > Metazoa > Chordata > Aves > Cuculiformes > Cuculidae > Phaenicophaeus > Phaenicophaeus curvirostris. The sequence continues at coordinate 412,734 of NW_027206666.1, forward strand.
TGTCTCTGTTGATTGTGTCTTTTATGTTGTCTCTGTCGTCTGTGTCTACCATCACATCATTGTCATTTATAATGTCAGTCGTCTGTGTCGTCTGCATCTAATGATACATCATTGTCATATATAATGTCTGTGTCGTGTATGTCCATTGTGACATCATTTTCGTTTACAATGTCTGTGTCGTCTGTGTCGTCTGTTTCAATTGTGACATCATTGTCAATTATAATATCTGTGTCGTTTGTGTCTATTTTGACATCATTGTCATTTATAATGTCTGTGTCTTCTGTGTCTATTGTGACATCACTGTCCTTTATAATGTCTGTGTCTATTGTGACATCATTGTCATTTATAATGTCTGTATCGTCTGTGTCTGTTGTGATATCATTGTTATATATAATGCCTGTCATCTGTGTCGACTGTGTCTATTGTGACATCTGTCATTTATAGTCTGTCTTCTTTGTCTATTCTGACATCATTTTCATTTATAATATCTCTGTCTTCTGTGTCATCTCTGTCTATTGTGACGTCATCGTTATTTATGTCTGTTATCTGTGTCGTCTGTGTCTATTGCCACATCGTTGTCATTTATGTCTGTGTCATCTGTGTCTGTTTTGATATCGTTGTAATTTATGTCTGTATTGTCTGTGTCTATTGTGACATCATATTCATTTATAATATCTGCCATCTGTGTCGTCTGTGTCTATTCTGACATCATTGTATTTTATAATGTCTGTGTCGTCTGTGTCTATTTTGACATCAATTTCAATTATGTCTGTGTCGTTTGTTTTCTCTGTGTCGTCTGTGTGTACTGTGACATCATTGTCATTTATGGTGTCTTTGTTGTCTGTGTCGTCTCTGTGTATTGTGACATCATTGTCATTTTTAATGTCTGTGTCGTCTCTGTCTATTTTGACATTGTTGTTATTTATAATGTCTGTGTCTATTGTGACGTCATTTTCAATTATAATGTCTGTGTCGTTTGTGCCTTTTCTGTCGTCTGTGTCTACTGTGACTTTATTGTCGTTTATAATGTCAGTGTCGTCTCTGTCGTCTGTTTATATTGTGACACCATTGTCATTTGTACTGTGTTGTCTGTGTAGTCTGTGTCTATTGTGAAAGCATTGTGTTTTATAATGTCAGTGTCGTCTCTGTCTATAGTTACATCATTGTCCTTTATAATGACTGCATCATCTGTGTCATCTCATTCGTCTTTGTCTAATGTGACGTCATTGTGTTTTATAATGTCTGTGTCGTAAGTGTCTGTTGTGACATCTTTGTCATTTATAATGTCTGTGTCATCTGTGTCCTCTGTGCCTTCTGTTTCAATCGTGACAACATTTTAATTTATAATGAATTTGTAGTCTGTCGTCTCTATCGTCTGTGTCTATTAAGACATCATTTTCATTTATAATGTTTGTTTTGTCTGTGTTGTCTATGTCGTCTGTTTCATCTGTGTCTATTGTGACATCATTGTCATTTAAAATGTCTGTGCCTTCTGAGTCATTTGTGTCTGTTGTGGCATCATTGTTATTTATAATGTCTGTGTCATCTCTTTTGTTTTTGTCGTCTTTGTCTATTGCAACATCATTGTCATTTACAATGTCTGTGTCGTCTATTTTGTCTCAGTCGTCTCTGGAGTCGGAGTCTATTGTGACATCATTGGCATTTATAATGTCTGTGTCTATTTTGGCATAATTGTCATTTTTAATGTCTGTGTCATCTCTGTCGACTGTGTCGTCTTTGTCGTCTGTGTCTATCATGACGTTTTCATTTATAATGTCTGTGTCATCTGTGTCTATTATGATATCATTGTCATATATAATGCCTGTGTCTTCTGTGTCTATTCTGACATCAATTTCAATTATAATATCTGTCTTCTGTGTTGTCTCTATTTTGTTATCATCTTTATTTATAATGTCTATGTCGTCTGTTTCGTCTGTGTCTATTGTGACATCGTTGTCATTTATAATGTCTGTTCCTTCTGAGTCATTTCTGTCTATTGTGGCATCATTGTCATTTACAATGTCTGTGTCGTCTGTGTTTATTTTGACATAATTTTCATTTTTAATGTCTGTGTCATCTCTGTCGTCTTTGTCGTCTGTCTATGACATTTTCATTTATAATTTCTGTGTCGTCTGTGTCTATTGTGATATCATTGTGATATATAATGCCTGTATCGTCTGTGTCGACTGTGTCTATTGTGACATCATTGTCATTTATAAAGTCTGTGTCTTCTGTGTCATTTCTGATGTCATTTTCATTTATAATATCTCTGTATTCTGTGTCGTCTCTGTCTATTGTGACATCATAGTTATTTATAATGTCTGTTGTTTGTGTTGTCTGTGTCTATTGTCACATCATTGTCATATATAATGTCTGTGTCATCTTTGTCTATTGTGACATCGTTATAATTTATAATGTCTGTGTCGTCTGTGTCATGGGTCCCTATTGTGACATCGTTTTCATTGATAATGTCTGTGTCGTTTGTATTGTCTGTGTCTACTGTGACATCATTGTCATTTATAATGTCTTTGTCGTCTGTGTGTATTATGACATCATTGGCATTTATAATGTCTGTGTCGTCTGCGTCTATTGTGATGTCATTGTAATTTATAATATCTGTGACCTCTGTGTCATTTGTGTGTACGGTGCCATCATTGTCATTCATGTCTGCGTTGTCTGTGTTGTGTGTGTCATCTTTGTCTCTTTTGATATCGTTGTCATATATAATGTCTGTGTCGTCTGTGTCTATTTTGTCATCATTATCGCATTTAATACCTGTGTCGTCTGTGTCACCATTGTCGTCTGTGTCTATTGTGACATAATTTTTTTAAATTTTTTCTGTCGTCTGTGTCTATTGTCATATTATTGTAATTTATAATGTCTGTGTCATCTGTGTCTATTTTGATATCATTGTCATTTATAATGTCTGCATCGTCTGTGTCATCTGTGTCTATTGTGACATCATTTGCATTTATATTATCTTTGTCATGTGTGTCATCAGTGTCCTCTTTTTCATCTGTGTTTATTGTGACATCATTGTCATTTATAATGTCTGTGTCGTCTGTGTCTATTGTGATATCATTTTCATTTACAATATATGTGTCGTCTGTCTCATCTGTGTCTATTGTGATATCATTGTCATTTATAATGTCTGTGTCGTCTGTATCCTCTTTGTCCTCTGTGTCGTTTGTGTCTTTTGTGAACATCATTGTCATTTATAATGTCTGTGTCGCCTTTGTCGTCTGTGTCTATTATGACATCATTTTTAATTTATAACGTCTATGTCGTATGTTTCGTCTATGTCTTCTGTGTCTACTGGACATAATTTTCATTTAATATATTTGTGCCGTTTGTTTCGCCTGTGTCGTCTGTGTAGTCTGTTTCGTCTCTGATATCTGTCGTCTGTGTCGTCTGTGTCATGTGTTGTCTCTGTCTATTGTGGTACCACTGTTAATTATCATGTCTGTGTCGTCTCTGTCATCTGTGTCGTCTGTCGTCTGTGTCTACTGTGACATCATTGTCATTTATAATGTCTGTGTCGTGTGTGTATATTTTGACATCAATGTCATTTATAATCTCGTTGTCATGTGTGTCGTCTATGTCTATTGTGAAATCATTGTGTTTTATAATGTCTGTGTCTTCTGTGTCTATTGTGACATCATTGTCATTTATAATGTCTGTGTTATCTGTTTCCTCTGTGTCTATTGTGACATCATTGTCATTTATAATGTCTCTGTCATCTGTGTCATCTTTGTCTATTTTGACATCATTGACATATATAATTTCTGTGTCAACTGTGTTGTCTGTGTACATTGTGACATTATTGTCATTTATAATGTCTGTGTTGTCTGTGTCGTCTGTTTCTATTGTGACATCATTGTCATTTATAATGTCTGTGTCATCTGTGTCTATTTTACATCATTGTCATTTATAATATCTGTTTCATCTGGGTCGTCTGTGTGTATTGTGACAACATTTTCATTTATAATGTCTGTGTCTATTTAATATAATTGTCATTTTTTGTCTGTGTCATCTTTGAACTTCTGTGTTGTCTCTGTTGTCTGTGTCTATTGTGACATCATTGTCATTTTTAATATCTGTGTCATCTCTGTCATATTTTTCGTCTTAGTTGTCTGTGCCTATTGTGACATCTTTGTAATTTAAAATGCCTGTGTCGACTGTGTCGTCTGTGTCTATTGTGACATCAATCTCAATTATAATGTATTTGTCGTCTGTGTCATCTGTGTGTATTGTGGCATCATTTTCATTAATAGTATCTGTGTCGTCTGTGTCTATTGTGATATCATTGTCATTTATAATGTCTTTGTTGTCTGTGTCGTCTGTGTTTATTGTGACATCATGTTCATTTATAATGTCTGTGTCATCTGTGTCGTCTGTTTCGTCTGTGTCGACTATGTCTAATGTGACATAATCGGCATTTATAATATCTCTGTCGTCTGTGTCTATTGTGACAGCATAGTCATTTGTAAAGTCTGTGTGGTCTGTCGTCTTTGTGTATTTTGACATCATTTTCATTTTTAATGTCTGTTTCCTCTTTGTCGTCTCTGTTTATTGTTATATGATTGCCATTTATTATGTCTGTCTTGTCTGTTTTGTCTGGGTCTATTGTGACATTATTGTCATTTATAATGTCTTTGTCGTCTGTGTCGTCTTTGTCTATTGTGATATGATTGTCATATATTATGTCACTGTACATTCCGTGTCTATTGTGATGGCATTGTCGTTTATAATGTCTGTGTAGTCTGTGTCGTCTTTGTCGTCTGGGTCTATTGTGACATCATTATCATCTATAATACCTGTGTCTTCTGTGTCATCTGTGTCTTTTTTGACATCGTTGTCATTTATAGTGTCTTGTCATCTGTGTCGTCTTTTCTATTGTAACATCATTGTCATTTATGTCTGTCTTCTGTGTCATCTGTGTCTATTGCGACATCATTGTCATTTATAAAGTCTGTGTTGTCTGCGTCATCTGTGTCTATTGTGATATCATTGTTATTTATAAGGTCTCTGTTGTATGTGTCTATTTTGACATCATTTTCATTTATAATATCTGTCGTTTGTGTTGTCTGTGTCTATTGTGACACCGTTGTCATTTCTATCATCTGTCATCTTTTTCGTCTGTGTCTATTGTGACATCATTTTCCTTTATAATGTCTGTGTCGTCTGTGTAGTCTGATTTGGCTTTGTCTATTGTGACATCATTGTCATTTATAAAGTCTGTGTTGTCTGCGTCATCTGTGTCTATTGTGATATCATTGTTATTTATAAGGTCTCTGTTGTATGTGTCTATTTTGACATCATTTTCATTTATAATATCTGTCGTTTGTGTTGTCTGTGTCTATTGTGACACCGTTGTCATTTCTATCATCTGTCATCTTTTTCGTCTGTGTCTATTGTGACATCATTTTCCTTTATAATGTCTGTGTCGTCTGTGTAGTCTGATTTGGCTTTGTCTACTGTGACATCATTGTCATTTATAATCTGTGTTGTCTTTGTAATCTGTGTCGTCTGTGTTTAATGTGACATCATTTTCATCTATAATATATGTGTCGTCTGTGTCTATTGTGGTATATTTTTTTTATTATGTCTGTGTCATCTGTGTAGTCTCTTTCGTCTTTGTATATTGTAACATCGTTGTCATTTATAATGTCTGTGCCGTCTGTGTCGTCTGCGTCTGTTGTGACATCATTGTCATTTATGTCTGTGTCGTTTGCGTCTATTGTGACATCATTTTCATTTATATTGTCTGTGTTGACTGTGCCGTCTGTTCCTATTTTGACATCTTTGTCCTTTATAATGTCTGTCGACTGCGTGGTCAGTTTCGTCTGTGTCATCTGTTTCTATTGTGACATCACTGTTACTTATATTGTATGTGTCGTTTGTGTCGTCTGTGTCTATTGTGACATCATTTCATATATAATGTCTGTGTCGTCTGTGTCTATTGTGATATGAATATCATTTATTTTGTCTGTGTCGGCTGTGTGTATTGTGACATCATTTTCGTTTATAATGTCTGTGTCGTCTGTCACGTCTGTGTCATCAATGTCTGTTGTAACATCATTGTTATTTATAATGTCTGTGTATTCTGTATATCTTGTGAGATAATAGTCATTTATAATGTGTCTGTTGTCTGTGTCCTCTGCGTCGTCTCTGTCATCTGTGTTGCCTTTGTCTATTGTGACATCATTGTCATTTATAATGTCTGTGTTTTCTGTGTCCTCTGTGTCATCTGTGTCTATTGTGATATTATTGTCATTTATAATGTCTGTGTCGTCTGTGTGTATTGTGACATCATTTTCATTTATAAAGTCTATGTCGTCTGTGTCATCTGTGTGTATTTTGAAACAATTTTCATTTATATCTGTGTTATCTGTTTCGTCTGAGAATATTTTAACATCATTGCCATTTATAATGTCTGTGTCCTCTGAGTTGTCTGTGTAGTCTGTATCATCTGTGTCTAATCTGACAGCATTGGTGTTTATGCTATCTATGTAGTCTTTTTCGTCTGTGTCGTCTGTGTCTATTGTGACGTAGTTGTCATTAATAATGTCAGTGTCCTCTGTGTCTATTGTGACATCATTGTCATTAATAATATCTGTGTCGGTTGTGTCGGCTGTGTTGTCTATGTTTATTGTGTCATCATTGTCATCTATAATGCCTGTGTCGGCTGTGTCTATTGTGACATCATTATCATTTATAATATCTGTGTCGTCTTTGTTGACTCTGTCGTCTTTGTCTATTGTGAGATCATTGTCATTTATAAGGTCTGTGTCATCTGTGTCTTCTGTGTCTGTTGTGATATCATTGTCATTTATAATGTCTGTTTCGTCTGTGTCGTATGTGTCTATTTTGTCATCCTTGTCATTTATAATGTCTGTGTTGTCTTTGTTGTCTTTGTCTATTGTGACATCATTGTAATTTACAATGTCTGTGTCGCATGTGTCTATTGTGACATCATGTCATTTATAATTTCTATTTCTTCTGTTTCTATTGTGTCTTCATTGTCATTTATAATGTCTTTGTTGTCTGTGTTGTCTCTCAAGTCTGTGTCTTCTATGTCGTCTGAGTCGTCTGTGTCTATGGTGACATCATTTTCATTTATAATGACTGTGTGGTCTGTGTCATCTGTCTTAATTTTGACATCATGTTCATTTATAACGTCTTTGTCTTATGTTACGTCTGTGTCAACTGTGTGTATTGTGATATCATTTTCATTTGTAATGTCTCTGTCTTCTGTGTCGTCTGTCATCTGTGTCTATTTTGACATCATTTTCGTGTATAATATCTGTGTCGTCTGTATCATCTGTGTCGTTTGTGTCTATTGTGATATCATTGTCATTTATAATGTCTCTGTAGCCTGTGTAATGTGACATCATTGTCATTTATAATGTCTCTGTAATCTGTGTTGTCTGTGTATATTGTGTCATCATTTTCATTTATAATGTCTGTGTTTTCTGTGTGGTCTGTGTTGTCTCTGTCGTCTGTGTCTATTGTGACATCATTGTCAATTATAAAGATTGTGTCGCCTCTGTCGTCTGTGTCTGTTGTGACATCATTGTCATTTTAATGTCTGTCTCGTCTTTGTCATCTGGCTCTATTGTGACATCATGGTCATGTATTATGTCTGGGTCGTCTGTGTCTATTGTTTCATCATTGTAATTTATAAAGTCTGTGTCATCTGTGTAAATTTTCACATCATTGTTATTTACAATGTCTGTGTCGTTAGTGCCGTCTGTGTCATCTGTGTCTATTGTGACATCATAGTCATTTATAATGTCTGTGTCTTCTGTGTCATCTGTGTCTATTGTGACATCATTGTCATTTATAATGTCTTTGTCGTCTGTGTCAGCTGTGTTGCTGGTGATATAATTGTCATTTATTATTTCTGTGTCATCTGTTTCTTCTCTGTCTACTGTGGCATCGTTTTCCTTCATAATGTCTGTGTCGTCTGTGTCATCTGTGTCTATTGTTGCATCATTGTCATTTATAATGTCTGGGTCGTCTGGGTCTATTGTGACATCATTGTCATTTACAATGTCTGAGTCGTCTTTGTTGTCTGTCTTTTTGTTCTCTGTGCCTATTTTGACATCATTGTAATTTATAATGTCTGTGTCGTCTGTGTCTATTGTGACATAGTTTTAATTTATAAAGTCTGTATCACCTGTGTCTATTTAGATATCATTTTCAATTATGATGTCTTTGTCGTCTATGTCTACTGTGACATCATCGTCATTAATAATGTCTGTGTCTTCTGTGTCTATTGTGACAGCATTGTAATTTATAATGTCTGTGTCGTCTGTGTCTATTGTGAATTCATTGTTATTTATAATATCTGTGTCATCTGTGTCTATTGTGACATCATTATCATTTATAGTGTCTGTGTCTTCTGTGTCGTCTCTGTCTTTTTTTGCATCATGGTCATTTATAATGTCTGTGTCGTCTGTGTCTATTGTTACATTATTGACATTTAAAATATGTGTGTTGTCTCTGTCTGTTGTGAAATCATTGTCATTTGTCATGTCTGTGTCAATTTTGACATCATTGTCATTTATATTGTCTGTGTCGGCTGTGTGTATTGTGACATCATTTTCGTTTATAATGGCTGTGTCGTCTGTGTCATCTGTGTCATCTGTGTCTAAATTGAAATCATTGTCATTTAATATCTGTGTTATCTGTGTCATCTGTGTCTAATTTGATATCCTTGTCATTTATAATGTCTGTGTCTTCTGTGTATATTGTGACATCATTATCATTTATAATGTCTGTGTTGTCAGAATACGCACTGTAGTCTGTGTCGTCTGTGTCTATTGTGACATCTTTGTCATTTATAATGTCTCTGTCGTTTGTGTCACCTGTCATCTGTGTCGTCTGTGTATTTTGTGATATCATTGTCATATATAATATCTGTGTCTTCTGTGTCAATTGAGACATCATTGTAATTTGTAATGTAAGGGGCAAGGCAAGGCGGGGCACGGCGAGGCAATGCAAGGCAAGGCGGGGCAAGGCAAGGCAAGGCGGGGCAAGGCGGGGCAAGGCGAGGCGGGGCAAGGCGGGGTAAGTTGGGGAAAGGCAATGCTGTGCAAGGCAAGGCAAGATGGGGCAAGGCAAGACGGGGCAAGGAGGGGTGGGGTGAGGCGAGGTGGGGAAAGGTGGGGCGGGTCAACGCGGGACATGTCGGGGCAAGGCAATTCGGGGCAAGTCAAGGCAGGGCAAGGTGGGCAAGGCGGGGGAAGGCAAGGCGGGGCGAGGTAAGGCGGGGCAAGGCAAGGTAAGGCGGGGCAAGGCAGGACAAGGCAAGGCAAAACGGGGCAAGGCGGGGCAAGGTAAGGAAAGGCAAGCTAAGGTAAGGTATAGTAAGGATAGTTAGTGTAAGGTAAGGCAAGGATAAGTAAGACAAGGCACGGCAAGGCAAGGTAATGTAAGGGAAGTTAAGGTAAGGTAATATACATTAGGGTAAGGTAAGGTGATCTATGGTAACGTCAGGACGGGTAAGGTAAGGTCAGGCAATTTAAGTTTATGGGAAATTAAGATCAGGTCTGGTCAGGACAGGTCAGGTCAAGGTGACGTCAGATCAGGGTAAGGTCTGGTATGGGTAAGGTAATGTAAGGTAAGATAGGGTAAGGTGATGTAAGGTAAGATAAGGTCAGGTAGGGTAAGTTAACATAAGGTAAGTTTAGGTAAGGTAATGTAAGGTAATTTAAGCTAAGGTAAGATAAGGGTAAGGTAAGTGTAAGGTAAGGGTACGGTAAGGTAGGCTAAGGAAAGGTAACTTAAGTTTAGGTAAGGTAAGGTAATTTCAGGGTAAGGTCAGGTCAGGCTAAGTTCAGGTCAGGTCAGGTTAAGTTCAGGTAAGGGTAAGGTATAGTAAGGTATTGTAAGGTAATTTAGGGTAATGTATGTTTAAGGTACAGACCTTCCCTTCCCCTTCCTTTCCCATACCCTCCCATACCCTTAACTTATCCTTAACTTACCCTTAACTTAAGAGGACTTGACCTTAACTTGCCCTGACCTGAACTTCACTTTCCCTGATGTCACCTTAACTTACACTGACCTGACCTTACCTTGAGGAGACCGGACCTAACCTGACCTTACACGAAGCTAACTTGTCCTTACCTCTCCTGACCTGACCTTAACCTGAAATTTACTTTCCTGGCTTTACCTGCCCCGAACATAAATTTCCCTGACTTTGACATTGACCTGAGCTTGACACCTTGTCCTCACCTTGGCCTGACCTTGACCTGACCATGCCCTTGCCTTTACCTGACCTTACCTTACCTTACGTTACCTTAACTTTTCCTTAACATACCGTACCTTACCTTACCCTATCTTACATTAACTGACACAGACCTGACCTTACCTTGACCTGACCTTACTCAAACCTGACCTGAACTGACCTTACCATAACCTTACCTGAGCTTACCTACAACAACCTTACCTTGCCCTCAACTTGGCCTGACCTTGACCTGACCTTGACCATTACCTTGACCTTACATAACCTTACCTAATCTTAAGTTACCGGGTAAGGTCAGGACAGGTCAGGGTAAGGTCTGTTTAGGTTAAGGTCGGGTAAGATGGGGTTGGGTAGGGTAAGGCAAGGTAAGGTAAGGCAAAGAAGGGTAAGGTAAGGTGAGGTAAGATAAGGTAAAGTAAGGTAAGGTAAGGCAAGGCAAGGTAAGGTAAGGCAAGGCAAGGAAAGGAAAGGTAAGGTAAGAAAAGTTAAGGAAGGGAAGGGAAGGCAAGGTAAGGTAAAGTAAGGTAAGGTAAGGCAATGTAAGGTAAAGTAAGGCAAGGTAAGGCAAGGTAAGGTAAAGTAAGGTAAGGTAAGGCAAGGTAAGGTAAAGTAAGGTAAGGGAAGGTAAGGCAAGGGAAGGTAAGGGAAGGGAAGGTAAGGGAAGGTAAGGTAAGAAAATTTAAGGAAGGCAAGGTAAGGTAAGGCAAGGTAAGGTAAAGTAAGGCAAGGTAAGGTAAAGTAAAGTAAAGGTAAGGTAAGGAAATGTAAGGTAAAATAAGGTAAGGAAAGGGAAGTTAAGGTAAGAAAAGTTAAGGAAGGGATGGGAAGGGAAGGGTAGTTAAGGATGGGAAGGGAAGGGAAGGCAAGGTAAGGTAAGGTAAGGCAAGGAAAGGTAAAGTAAGGTAAGGTAAGGCAAGGTAAGGGAAGGTAAGGTAAGAAAAGTTAAGGAACGGAAGGGAAGGGAAGGCAAGGCAAGGTAAGGCAAGGTAAGGTAAGGTAAGGTAAAGTAAGGTAAGGGAAGGTAAGGTAAGAAAACTTAAGGAAGGGAAGGGAAGGTAAAGTAAGGCAAGGTAAGGTAAAGTAAGGCAAGGTAAGGTAAAGTAAGGCAAGGCAAGGTAAGGTAAAGTAAGGGAAGGGAAGGGAAGGTAAGGTAAGAAAAGTTAAGGAAGGGAAGGGAAGGCAAGGTAAGGCAAGGTAAGGTAAAGTAAGGCAAGGTAAGGTAAAGTAAGGCAAGGTAAAGTAAGTCAATTTAATATAAGTAAGGTAAGGGAATGTAAGGTAAGAAAATTTAAGGAAGGGAAGGCAAGGTAAGGCAAGGTAAGGTAAAATAAGGCAATGTAAGGTAAAGTAATGTAAGGTAAGGTAAGGCAATTTAAGGTAAAGTAAGGCAAGGTAAGGGAAGTTAAGGTAAGAAAAGTTAAGGAAGGCAACGGAAGGGAAGGTAAGGCAAGGTAAGGTAAAGTAAGGTAAGGTAAAGTAAGGAAAGGTAAGGTAAGGAAAGTTAAGGAAGTGAAGGGAAAGCAAGGTAAGGCAAGGTAAGGTAAAGTAAGGCAAGGTAAGGTAAAGTAAGGTAAAGTAAAGTAAAGTAAGGAAAGGTAAGGTAAGGAAAGTTAAGGAAGGGAAGGGAAGGAAAGGTAAGGCAAGGTAAGGTAAAGTAAGGCAAGGTAAGGCAAGGTAAGGTAAAGTAAGGCAAGGTAAGGTAAAGTAAGGCAAGGTAAGGTAAGGCAACTTAAGGTAAAGTAAGGTAAGGTAAGGGAATATAAGGTAAGAAAATTTAAGGAAGGGGAGGGAAGGGAAGGTAAGTCAAGGTAAGGTAAAGTAAGGCAAGGTAAGGTAAAGTAAGGTAAGGTAAGAAAAGTTAAGGAAGGGAAGGCAAGGTGATGCAAGGTAAGGTAAAGTAAGGTAAAGTAAGGAAAGGTAAGGTAAGGAAAGTTAAGGAAGGGAAGGGAAGGCAAGGTAAGGCAAGGTAAGGTAAAGTAATGTAAAGTAAGTTAAAGTAAGGAAAGGTAAAGTAAAGTAAGGTAAAGTAAGGCAAGGTAAGGTAAAGTAAGGCAAGGTAATGTAAAGTAAGGTAAAGTAAGGTAAGGTAATGTAAGGTAAGGCAAGGCAGGGTAAGGTAATGTAAGGTAAGGCAAGGTAAGGCAAGGCAAGGCAAGGGAAGGCCAGGGAAAGTAAATTAAGGTAAAGTAAGGGAAGGTAAGTTAAGAAAAGTTAAGGAAGGGAAGGGAAGGCAAGGTAAGGCAAGGTAAGGTAAAGTAAGGTAAGGCAAGGTAAGGCAAGGTAATGTAAAGTAAGGTAAGGTAAGGGAATATAAGGTAAGAAAAGTTAAGGTAGGGAAGGGAAGGCAAGGTAAGGTAAAGTAAGGCAAGGTAAAGCAAGGTAAGGTAAAGTAAGGCAAGGTAAGGTAAATTAAGGTAAGGTAAGGCAATGTAAGGTAAAGTAAGGTAAGTTAAGGAAAGGGAAGGTAAGGTAAGAAAAGTTAAGGAAGGGAAGGGAAGGCAAGGTAAGGCAAGGAAAGGTAAAGTAAGGCAAGATAAGTTAAGGTAAGGCAAGGTAAGGTAAGACAAGGTAAGGTAAAGTAAGGCAAATTAAGGTAAAGAAAGGTAAGGTAAGAAAAGTTAAGGAAGGGAAGGTAAGGCAAGGTAAGGCAAGGAAATGTAAAGTAAAGCAAGGTAAGGAAAAATAAGGTAAAGTAAGGCAAGGTAAGGTAAAGTAAGGCAAGGTAAGGTAAAGTAAGGTAAAGTAAGGCAAGGTAAGGTAAAGTAAGGTAACGTAAGGTAAGGCAAGGTAAGGTAAAGTAAGGTAAAGTGAGGTAAAGTAAGGCAAGGTAAGGTAAGGCAAGGTAAGGGAAGGGAAGGGAAGGTAAGAAAAGTTAAGGAAGGGAAGGTAAGGCAAGGTAAGGTAAAGTAAGGCAAGTTAAGGTAAGGTAAGAAAAGTTAAGGAAGGGAAGGGAAGGCAAGGTAAGGCAAGGAAATGTAAAGTAAAGCAAGGTAAGGAAAAATAAGGTAAAGTAAGGCAAGGTAAGGTAAAGTAAGGCAAGGTAAGGTAAAGTAAGGCAAAGTGAGGTAAGGTAAGGCAAGGTAAGGTAAGGCAAGGTAAGGTAAAGTAAGGTAAGAAAAGTTAAGGAAGGGAAGGTAAGGTAAGGCAAGGTAAGGTAAGGCAAGGTAAGGTAAAGTAAGGTAAGGGAAGGCAAGGGAAGGGAAGGGAAGGTAAGAAAAGTTAAGGAAGGGAAGGGACGGCAAGGTAAGGTAAAGTAAAGTAAAGGTAAGGTAAGGAAATGTAAGGTAAAATAAGGTAAGGAAAGGGAATTTAATGTAAGAAAAGTTAAGGAAGGGAAGGGAAGGGAAGGGAAAGGAAGGTAAAGTAAGGGAAGGCAAGGGAAGGTAAGAAAAGTTAAGGAAGGGAAGGGAAGGCAAGGTAAGGTAAAGTAAGGCAAGGTAAGGCAAGGTAAGGTAAAGTAAGGCAAGGTAAGGTAAAGTAAGGTAAGGTAAGGCAAGGTAAGGTAAAGTAAGGTAAGGTAAGGCAAGGTAAGGTAAAGTAAGTTAAGGTAAGGCAAGGGAAGGGAAGGGAAGAAAAGTTAAGGAAGGGAAGGGAAGGTAAAGTAATGTAAGGTAAGGCAAGGTAAGGTAAAGTAAGGTAAGAGAAGGTAAGGTAAGAAAAGTTAAGGAAGGGAAGGGAAGGGAAGAAAAGTTAAGGAAGGGAAGGGAAGGCAAGGTAAGGCAAGGTAAGGTAAAGTAAGGTACGGTAAGGCAAGGTAATGTAAAGTAGGGTAAGGTAAGGGAAGGTAAGGTAAGAAAAGTTAAGGTAGGGATGGGAAGGCAAGGTAAGGCAAGATAAGGTAAAGTAAGGCAAGGTAAAGTAAGGTAAGGCAAGGTAAGGTAAAGTAAGGTAAGTTAAGGAAAGGGAAGGTAAGGTAAGAAAAGATAAGGAAGGGAAGGCAAGGTAAGGCAAGGTAAGGTAAAGTAAGGCAAGTTAAGGAAAAGAAAGGTAAGGTAAGAAAAGTTAAGGAAGGGAAGGTAAGGCAAGGTAAGGCAAGGAAAGGAAAGGTAAAGTAAAGCAAGGTAAGGAAAAATAAGGTAAAGTAAGGCAAGGTAAGGCAAGGTAAGGTAAGGTAAGGTAAGGCAAGGTAAGGTAAATTAAGGTAAGGTAAGGCAAGGTAAGTTAAAGTAAGGTAAGGTAAGGCAAGGTAAGGTAAAGTAAGGTAAGGCAAGGTAAGGTAAAGTAAGGTAAGGCAAGGTAAGGTAAATTAAGGTAAGGCAAGGTAAGGTAAGAAAATTTAAGAAAGGGAGGGAAGGGAAGGTAAGGCAAGGTAAGGTAAAGTAAGGTAAGGCAAGGTAAGGTAAATTAAGGTAAGGCAAAGTAAGGCAAGATAAGGCAAGGTAAGGTAAAGTAAGGTAAGAGAAGGTAAGGCAAGGTAAGGTAAATTAAGGTAAGGTAAGGCAAGGTAAAGTAAGTTAAGGCAAGGTTAGACAAGGTAAAGTAAGGTAAGGTAAAGTTAGGCAAGGCAAGGTAAGGCAGGGTAAGGTAAAGTAAGGTAAGGCAATGTAAGGTAACGTAAGGCAAGGTAAGGTAAGAAATTTAAAGAAGGGAAGGGAAGGTAAAGTAAGGTAAGGTAAGGCAAGGTAATGTGAAGTAAGGTAAGGTAAGGCAAGGTAAGGTAAGGTGAGAAAAGGAAGGGAAGGGAAGGTAATGGAAGGGAAGGTAAGGTAAGGCAAAGCAAGGTAAGGTAAGGCAAGGTAAGGTAAAGTATGGTAAGGAAAGGTAACGTAAGGCAAGGTAAGGTAAATAAGGTAAGGTAATTTAAAGTAAGGTAAGACAAGGTAAGGTAACGTAAGGTAAGGCAAGGTAAGTTAAAGTAAGGTAAGGCAAGGTAAGGTAAAGTAAGATAAGGTAAGGCAAGGTAAGGTAAAGTAAGGTAAGGTAAGGCAAGGTAAGGTAAAGTAAGGTAAGTTAAGGCAAGGTAAGGTAAAGTAAGGTAAGGAAAGTTAAGGTAAGGTAAGAAAAGTTAAGGAAGGGAGGGAAGGTGAGGTAAGGCAAGGTAAGGTAAAGTAAGGTAAGGTAAGGTAAGGCAAGGTAAGGTAAGGTAAGGCAATGTAAGGTAAAGTAAGGCAAGGCAAGGTAAGGTAAAGTAAGGCAAGGCAAGGTAAGGCAAGGTAAGGTAAAGTAAGGCAAGGCAAGGTAAGGCAAGGTAAGGTAAAGTAAGGCAAAGCAAGGTAAGGTAAAGTAAGGTAAGGCAAGGTAAGGTAACGTAAGGTAAGGAAAGGTAAAGCAAGGTAAGGAAAGGTAAGGCAAGGTAAGGTAAAGTAAGGTAAGTTAAGGCAAGGTAAGGTAAAGTAAGGTAAGGAAAGTTAAGGTAAGGTAAGAAAAGTTAAGGAAGGGAGGGAAGGTGAGGTAAGGCAAGGTAAGGTAAAGTAAGGTAAGGTAAGGTAAGAAAAGTTAAGGAAGGGAGGGAAGGTGAGGTAAGGCAAGGTAAGGTAAGGTAAGACAAGGTAAGGTAACTTAAGGTAAGGCAAGGTAAATCAAGGTAAGGTAAAGTAAAGTAAGACAATGTAAGAAAAGGTAAGGTAAGGTAAAGTAAGGCAAGGAAAGGTAAGGCAAGGTAAGGTAAGGTAAGGCAATGTAAGGTAAAGTAAGGCAAGGCAAGGTAAGGTAAAGTAAGGCAAGGCAAGGTAAGGCAAGGTAAGGTAAAGTAAGGCAAGGCAAGGTAAGGTAAAGTAAGGCAAAGCAAGGTAAGATAAAGTAAGGTAAGGCAAGGTAAGGTAACGTAAGGTAAGGAAAGGTAAGGCAAGGTAAGGAAAGGTAACCAAAGGTAAGGTAAGGCAAGGTAAGGTAAGGCAAGGTAAGGTAAGGCAAGGTAAAGTAAGGTAAGGCAAGGTAAGGTAAAGTAAGGCAAGGCAAGGTAAGGTAAAGTAAGGTAAGGCAAGGTAAGAAAAGGTAAGGTAAGGCAAGGTAAGTCAAGGTAAGGTAACGTAAGGTAAGGCAAGGTAAGGTAAAGTAAGGCAAGGCAAGATAAGGTAAAGTAAGGCAAGGCAAGGCAAGGTAAGGTTAAGTAATGCAAGGCAAGGTAAAGGAAAAGTAAGGCAAGGCAAGGTAAGGTAAAGTAAGGCAAGGTAAGGTAAAGTAAGGCAAGGGAACGTAAGGTAAGGCAACGTAAGGTAAGGAAACGTAAGGCAACGTAAGGTAAGGCAACGTAAGGCAACGTAAGGTAAGGCAACGTAAGGCAACGTAAGGTAAGGCAACGTAAGGTAAGGCAACGTAAGGCAAGGCAACGAAAGGCAACGTAAGGTAAGGCAACGTAATGCAACGAAAGGCAACGTAAGGTAAGGCAACGTAATGCAACGTTAGGTAAGGCAATGTAAGGCAACGTAAGGCAACGTAAGGTAAGGCAACGTAAGGCAAGGCAACGAAAGGCAACGTAAGGTAAGGCAACGTAATCCAACGTTAGGTAAGGCAATGTAAGGCAACGTAAAGTAAGGCAACGTAAAGTAAGGCAACGTAAGGTAAGGCAACGTAAGATAAGGCAACATAAAGTAAGGCAACGTAAGGTAAGGCAACGTAGGGCAACGTATGGTAAAGGCAACGTAAGGCAACGTAAGGTAAGGCAACGTAAGGCAACGCTAAGTAAGGCAACATAAGGTAAGGCAAAGTAAGGCAACGTAAGGAAAGGCAACTTAAGGCAACGTACAGTAAGGCAACGTAACGTAAGGCTACGTAAGGGAACGTAAGGTAAGGCAACGTAAGGCAACGTAAGTTGAGGCAACGTAAGGTAAGCAAAGTAAGGCAACGTATGGTAAGGCAACGTATGGTAAGGCAACGTAAGGCAAAGCAACGTAAGGCAAAGCAACGTAAGGCAAGGCAACGTAAGGCAAGGCAACGTAAGGTAAGGCAACGTAAGGCAACAAAAGGCAAGGCAAGGTAAGGCAAGGCAAGGTAAGGTAAGGCAAGGTAAGGTAAGGTAACGTAAGGTAAGGCAACGTAAGGCAACGTAAGGTAAGGCAACGTAAGGTAAGGCAACGTAACGTAAGGCAACATAAGGCAACGTAAGGTAAGGTAACGTAAGGTAAGGCAACGTAAGGCAACGTAAGCTAAGGCAACGTAAGCTAAGGCAACGTAAGGCAACGTAAGGTAAGGCAACGTAAGGTAAGGCAATGTAAGGAAACATAAGGTAAGGCAACGTAAGGCAACTTAAGGTAAGTCAACGTACGGTAAGGCTACGTACGGTAAGGCAACGTAAGGTAAGGCAACGTATTGTAAGGTAAAGTAAGGTAAGGCAACGTAAGGTAAGGCAACGTAAGGTAAGGCAACGTAAGGTAAGGTAAGGCAACGTAAGGCGACGTAATTAAGGCAACGTAAGGTAAGGCAACGTAAGGTAAGGTAATGCAACTTAGAGGCAACGTAAGGTAAGGTAAGGCAACGTAAGGTAAGGCAATGTAAGGTAAGGGAAGGAAACGTAAGGTAAGGCAACGTAAAGACAACGTAAGGCAAGGCAACGTAAGGTAAGGCAACGTAAAGCAACGTAATGTAAGGCAAGGCAACGTAAGGCAATGTAAGGCAACGTAAGGTAAGGCAACTTAAGGTAAAGTAAGGCAACGTAAAGGTAAGTCAACGTAAGGCAAAGTAAGGTAAGGTAAGGCAACGTAAGGCAACGTAAGGGAAGGCAACGTAAGGGAAGGTAAGGTAACGTAAGGCAACTTAAGGCAAGGCAAGGGAAGGTAAGGCAAAGTAAGGCATCGTAAGACAAGTTAAGCCAGGGAAACGGAAGGGAAAATAAGGTAAGGCAACGTAAGCTAAGGCAAGGCAACGTAAGGTAAGGCAAGGCAACGTAAGGTAAGGCAACGCAAGGAACGTAAGGTAAGGCAAGGCAACGTAAGCTAAGGCAACGTAAGGCAAGGCAACGTAAGGCAAGGCAACGTAAGGTAAGGCAACGTAAGGCAACAAAAGGCAAGGCAAGGTAAGGCAAGGCAAGGTAAGGTAAGGCAAGGTAAGGTAAGGTAACGTAAGGTAAGGCAACGTAAGGCAACGTAAGGTAAGGCAACGTAAGGTAAGGCAACGTAACGTAAGGCAACATAAGGCAACGTAAGGTAAGGTAACGTAAGGTAAGGCAACGTAAGGCAACGTAAGCTAAGGCAACGTAAGCTAAGGCAACGTAAGGCAACGTAAGGTAAGGCAATGTAAGGAAACATAAGGTAAGGCAACGTAAGGCAACGTAAGGTAAGTCAACGTACGGTAAGGCTACGTACGGTAAGGCAACGTAAGGTAAGGCAACGTATTGTAAGGTAAAGTAAGGTAAGGCAACGTAAGGTAAGGTAAGGCAACGTAAGGCGACGTAATTAAGGCAACGTAAGGTAAGGCAACGTAAGGTAAGGTAATGCAACTTAGAGGCAACGTAAGGTAAGGTAAGGCAACGTAAGGTAAGGCAATGTAAGGTAAGGGAAGGAAACGTAAGGTAAGGCAACGTAAAGACAACGTAAGGCAAGGCAACGTAAGGTAAGGCAACGTAAAGCAACGTAATGTAAGGCAAGGCAACGTAAGGCAATGTAAGGCAACGTAAGGTAAGGCAACTTAAGGTAAAGTAAGGCAACGTAAAGGTAAGTCAACGTAAGGCAAAGTAAGGTAAGGTAAGGCAACGTAAGGCAACGTAAGGGAAGGCAAGGGAAGGTAAGGCAAAGTAAGGCATCGTAAGACAAGTTAAGCCAGGGAAACGGAAGGGAAAATAAGGTAAGGCAACGTAAGCTAAGGCAAGGCAACGTAAGGTAAGGCAAGGCAACGTAAGGTAAGGCAACGCAAGGAACGTAAGGTAAGGCAAGGCAACGTAAGCTAAGGCAACGTAAGGCAAGGCAACGTAAGGTAAGGCAACGCAAGGAACGTAAGGTAAGGCAAGGCAACGTAAGGTAAGGCAACGTAAGGCAAGGCAACGAAAGGCAACGTAAGGTAAGGCAACGTAATGCAACGAAAGGCAACGTAAGGTAAGGCAACGTAATCCAACGTTAGGTAAGGCAATGTAAGGCAACGTAAAGTAAGGCAACGTAAGGTAAGGCAACGTAAGATAAGGCAACGTAAAGTAAGGCAACGTAAGGTAAGGCAACGTAGGGCAACGTATGGTAAAGGCAACGTAAGGCAACGTAAGGTACGGCAACGTAAGGCAACGCTAAGTAAGGCAACATAAGGTAAGGCAAAGTAAGGCAACGTAAGGTAAGGCAACTTAAGGCAACGTACAGCAAGGCAACGTAACGTAAGGCTACGTAAGGGAACGTAAGGTAAGGCATCGTAAGGCAACGTAAGTTGAGGCAACGTAAGGTAAGCAAAGTAAGGCAACGTATGGTAAGGCAACGTATGGTAAAGCAACGTAAGGCAAGGCAACGTAAGGTAAGGCAACGTAAGGCAACAAAAGGCAAGGCAAGGTAAGGTAAGGCAAGGTAAGGCAAGGTAACGTAAGGTAAGGTAACGTAAGGTAAGGCAACGTAAGGTAAGGTAACGTAAGGTAAGGCAACGTAACGTAAGGTAACGTAAGGTAAGGCAACGTAAGGCAACGTAAGCTAAGGCAACGTAAGCTAAGGCAACGTAAGGCAACGTAAGATAAGGCAACGTAAGGTAAGGCAACGTAAGGTAAGGCAATGTAAGGAAACATAAGGTAAGGCAACGTAAGGCAACTTAAGGTAAGTCAACGTACGGTAAGGCTACGTACGGTAAGGCAACGTAAGGTAAGGCAACGTAAGGTAAGGCAACGTATTGTAAGGTAAAGTAAGGTAAGGCAACGTAAGGTAAGGCAACGTAAGGTAAGGCAACGTAAGGTAAGGTAATGCAACTTAAGGCAACGTAAGGCAACGTAAGGTAAGGTAAGGCAACGTAAGGTAAAGCAATGTAAGTTAAGGGAAGGAAACGTAAGGTAAGGCAACGTAAAGACAACGTAAGGCAAGGCAACGTAAGGTAAGGCAACGTAAGGCAACGTAACGTAAGGCAAGGCAACGTAAGGCAACGTAAGTTAAGGCAATGTAAGGCAACGTAAGGTAAGGAAACTTAAGGTAAAGTAAGGCAACGTAAAGGTAAGTCAACGTAAGGCAACGTAAGGTAAGGTAAGGCAACGTAAGGGAAGGCAACGTAAGGCAGCTTAAAGTAAGGCAACGTAAAGTAAGGCAACGTAAGGTAAGGCAACGTAGGGCAACGTATGGTAAAGGCAACGTAAGTTACGGCAACGTAAGGCAATGTATTTAAGGCAACGTAAGGCAACGCTAAGTAAGGCAACATAAGGTAAGGCAAAGTAAGGCAACGTAAGGTAAGGCAACTTAAGGCAACGTACAGTAAGGCAACGTAAGGTAAGGCTACGTGAGGCAACGTAAGGTAACGCAACGTAAGGTAAAGCAACGTAAAGGCGAGGCAACGGAAGGTAAGGCAATGTAAGGCAACGTAAGTTAAGGCAACGTAAGGCAAGGCAACGTAAGGTAATGCAACATAAGGCAACGTAAGGTAAGGCAACGTAGGGCAACGTATGGTAAAGGCAACGTAAGTTACGGCAACGTAAGGCAATGTAAGGTAAGGCAACGTAAGGCAACGCTAAGTAAGGCAACATAAGGTAAGGCAACGTAAGGCAACGTAAGGTAAGGCAACTTAAGGCAACGTACAGTAAGGCAACGTAAGGTAAGGAAATTTAAGGCAACGTAAGGTAAGGCAACGTAAGGCAACGTAAGGTAAGGCAACGTAAGGCAACGTAAGGTAAGGCAACGTAAGTGAATGTAAGGCAAGGCAACGTAAGGTAAGGCAACGTAAGGCAACGTAAGGTAAGGCAACGTAAGGGAATGTAAGGCAAGGCAACGTAAGGTAAAGCAAAATAAGGCAACCTAAGGTAAAGCAACTTAAGGCAAAGCAACGTAAGGTAAGGCAACGTAAAGTAAGGCATCGTAAGGTAAGGAAACGTAAGGTAAGGAAACGTGAAGTAAGGCAACTGAAGGTAAGGCAACAGAAGGTAAGGCAACCTAAGGTAACGCAACGTAAGGTAACGCAACGTAAGGTAAAGCAACGTAAAGGCAAGGCAACGTAAGGTAAGGCAAGGTAAGGCAACGTAAGGCAAGGCAATGTAAGGCAAGGCAACGTAAAGCAAGGCAACGTAAGGCAACGTAAGGCAAGGCAACGTAAGGCAAGGCAACGTAAGGCAATGTAAGGTAAGGCAATGTAAGGTAAGGCAACGTAACGCAAGGCAATGTAACGCAAGGCAACGTAACGCAAGGCAACGTAACGCAAGGCAACGTAACGCAAGGCAACGTAACGCAAGGCAACGTAACGCAAGGCAACGTAAGGTAAGGCAACGTCAGGCAAGGCAACGTCAGGCAAGGCAACGTAAGGCAAGGCAACGTAAGCTAAGGCAAGGCAACGTAAGGTAAGGCAACGCAAGGAACATAAGGTAAGGCAAGGCAACGTAAGGTAAGGAAACGTAAGGCAAAGTAAGGTAAGGTAAGGCAACGTAAGGTAAGGCAGCGTAAGGAAACGTAAATTAAGGCAAAGTAATGGAAGGCAACGTAAGGTAAGGGAACATAAGGCAACGTAAGGTAAGGCAACGTAAGGTAAGGCAACGTAAGGTAAGGCAACGTAAGGCAACGTATGGTAAAGACAACGTAAGGCAAGGCAACGTAAGGTAAGGTAAGGCAACGTAAGGCAACATAAGGTAAAGGCAATGTAAGACAACGTAAGGTAAGGTAAGGCAACATAAGGCAACGTAAGGTAAGGCAACGTTAGGCAACGTAATTAAGGCAACGTAAGGTAAGGCAACGTAAGGCAACGTAAGGCAACGTAAGTTAAGGCAATGTAAGGCAACGTATGGCAACGTAAGGCAACGTAAGGTAAGGCAACGTAAGGCAACGTAAGGTAAGGCAACGTAAGGTAAGGCAACGTAAGGTAAGGCAATGTAAGGCAACGTAAGGTAAGGCAACGTAAGGCAACGTATTGTAAGGCAACGTATTGTAAGGTAAAGTAAGGTAAGGCAACGTAAGGCAATGTAAGGTAAGGCAATGTAAGGTAAGGCAATGTAAGGTAAGGCAATGTAAGGTAAGGCAAAGTAAGGTAAGGTACTGCAACTTAAGGCATCGTAAGGCAACGTAAGGTAAGGCAAGGCAACGTAAGGTAAGGCAATGTAAGGTAAGGTAAGGCAACGTAAGGCAACGTATGGTAAGACAACGTAAGGTAGGGCAACGTAAGGTAAGGTAAGGTAAGGCAACGTAAGGCAACATAAGGTAAAGGCAATGTAAGACAACGTAAGGTAAGATAAGGCAACGTAAGGTAAGGCAACGTTAGGCAACGTAATTAAGGCAACGTAATTAAGGCAACGTAATTAAGGCAACGTTAGGTAAGGCAACGTAAGGTAAGGCAACGTAAGGTAAGGTAAGGCAACGTAAGGTAAGGTAAGGCAACGTAAGGTAAGGTAAGGCAACGTAAGGTAAGGCAAGGCAACGTAAGGTAAGGCAACGTAAGGTAAGGCAACGTAAGGCAACATAAGGTAAGGCAACGTAAGGCAACGTTAGGCAATGCAACGTAAGGTAAGGCAACGTAAGGTAAGGTAAGGCAATGTAAGGGAACGTAAGGTAAGGCAACGTAAGGTAAGGCAACGTAAGGTAAGGCAACGTAAGATAAGGCAACGTAATGCAAGGCAACGTAAGGCAAGGCAACGTAAGGAAAGGCAACGTAAGGTAAAGGCAACATAAGGTAAGGCAACGTAATGTAAGGCAACGTAATGTAAGGCAACGTAAGGCAAGGCAACGTAAGGTAATGCAACGTAAGGCAACGTAAGGTAAAGACAACGTGAGGCAACGTAAGGCAAGGCAATGTAAGGTAAGGCAACGTAAGGGAATGTAAGGCAAGGCAACGTAAGGTAAGGCAACATAAGGCAACCTAAGGTAAAGCAACTTAAGGCAAAGCAACGTAAGGTAAGGCAACGTAAAGTAAGGCATCGTAAGGTAAGGAAACGTAAGGCAACGTAAGGTAAGGAAACGTGAAGTAAGGCAACAGAAGGTAAGGCAATAGAAGGTAAGGCAACGTAAGGTAACGCAACGTAAGGTAACGCAACGTAAGGTAACGCAACGTAAGGTAACGCAACGTAAGGTAACGCAACGTAAGGTAAAGCAACGTAAAGGCAAGGCAACGTAAGGTAAGGCAAGGTAAGGCAACGTAAGGCAAGGCAACGTAAGGCAAGGCAACGTAAAGCAAGGCAACGTAAGGCAACGTAAGGCAAGGCAACGTAAGGCAAGGCAACGTAAGGCAATGTAAGGTAAGGCAATGTAAGGTAAGGCAACGTAACGCAAGGCAACGTAACGCAAGGCAACGTAACGCAAGGCAACGTAACGCAAGGCAACGTAACGCAAGGCAACGTAACGCAAGGCAACGTAAGGCAAGGCAACGTAAGGCAAGGCAACGTAAGGTAAGGCAACGTAAGGCAACGTAAGGTAAGGTAACGTAAGGCAACGTAAGGCAAGGCAACGTAAAGTAAGGCAACGTAAGGCAAAGTTAGGTAAGGCAACGTAAGGCAGCGTAAGTTAAGGCAACGTAAGGTAAGGCAACGTAAGGCAACGTAAGGTAAGGAAACGTAAGGTAAGGCAACGTAAGGCAACATAAGGTAAAGCAACGTAAGGTAAGGCAACGTAAGGCAAGGCAACGTAAGGTAAGGCAACGTAAGGCAACATAAGGCAAAGCAACGTAAAGTAAAGGCAACGTAAGGTAAGGCAACGTAAGGTAAGGCAACGTAAGATAAGGCGACGTAATGTAAGGCAACGGAAGGTAACGTAAGGTAAGGCAACGTAAGGCAAGGCAAGGCAACGTAAGGTAAGGTAACTTAAGGCAACGTAAGTTAAGGCAACGTAAGGTAAGGCAACGTAAGGTACGGCAATGTAAGGCAACGTAAGGCAACGTAAGGTAAGGCAACGTAAGGCAACTTAAGGTAAAGCAACGTAAAGTAAGGCATCGTAAGGTAAGGCAACGTAAGGAAACGTTAGGTAAAGCAACGTAAAGTAAGGCAACGTAAGGTAAGGCAACGTAAGGCAACGTAATGTAAGGCAAAGTAAGGTAAGGCAACATAACGCAAGGCAAGGCAAGGCAACGTAAGGCAAGGCAAGGCAAGGCAACCTAAGGCAAGGCAAGGCAACGTAAGGCAAGGCAAGGCAACGTAAAGTAAGGCAAGGCAACGTAAAGTAAGGCAAGGCAACGTAAAGTAAGGCAAGGCAACGTAAAACAAAGCAAGGCAACGTAAAACAAAGCAAGGCAACGTAAAGTAAGGCAAGGCAACGTAAAGGAAGGCAAGGCAACGTAAAGGAAGGCAAGGCAACGTAAAGGAAGGCAAGGCAACGTAAAGTAAAGCAAGGCAACGTAAAGCAAGGCAAGGCAACGTAAAGCAAGGCAAGGCAACGTAAAGCAAGGCAAGGCAATATAAAGTAAGGCAACGTAAGGCAAGGCAACGTAAAGCAAGGCAAGGCAACGTAAGGCAACGTAAAGTAAGGCAACGTAAGGCAAGGCAACGTAAGGCAAGGCAACGTAAGGCAAGGCAACGTAAGGCAACGGAAGATAAGGCAACGTAAGATAAGGCAACGTAAAGTAAGGCAACGTAAGGCTAAGAAAGGTAAGGCAACGTAAGGTAAGGCAAGGTAAGGCAAGGCAACGTAAGGTAAGGCAACGTAAGGCAACGTAAGGTAAGGCAACATAAAGTAAGGCAACAAAAGGAAACGTAAGGTAAGGAAACGTAAGGCAACGTAAGGTAAGGCAACGTAAGGAAAGGGAACGTAAGGCAACATAAGGCAAGGCAACGTAAGGCAACGTAAATGCAACGTAAGGTAAGGCAACGTAAGGTAAGGCAACGTAAATCAACTTAAGGTAAGGCAAGGCAAGGGATCGTAAGGCAAGGCAACGTAAGGCAACGTAAGGCAAGGCAACGTAAGGCAAGGCAACGTAAGGCAAGGCAACGTAAGGTAAGGCAAAGTAAGGCAAGGCAAAGTAAGGCAAAGTAAGGCAACGTAAGGTAAGGTAACATAAGGAAACGTAAGGTAAGGAAACGTTAGGTAAAGCAACGTTAGGTAAAGCAACGTAAGGTAAGGCAACGTAAGGCAACGTAAGGTAAAGGCAACGTAGGACAACGTAAGGTAAAGGCAACGTAAGTTAAGGCAACGTAAGGCAACGTAAGGTAAGGAAACGTAAGGTAACGCAACTTAAAGTAAGGCAACGTAAGGTAAGGCAACTTAAGGCAACGTACAGTAAGGCAACGTAAGGTAAGGCTACGTAAGGCAACGTAAGGAAAGGCAACATAAGGTAAGGCAACGTAAGGTAAGGGAACGTAAGGCAACGTAAGGCAAGGCAACGTAAGGTAAGGCAACGTAAGGCAAGGTGAATGGAACGTAAGGTAAGGAAACGTAAGTCAACGTAAGGTAAGGCAAGGCAAAGGAACGTAAGGCAAGGCAACGTAAGGAAAGGCAACATAAGGCAAGGCAACGTAAGGTAAGGCAAAGTAAGACAACGTAAAGTAAGGTAACATAAGGAAACGTAAGGTAAGGCAACGTAAGGCAACGTAAGGTAAGGCAACGTAATGTAAAGCAACGTCAGGTAAGGCAACGTAAGGTAAGGCAACGTAAGATAAGGCAACGTAAGGCAAGGCAACGAAAGGCAACGTTAGGTAAGGCAACGTAAGGTAACGTAAGATAAGGCAACGTAAAGTAAGGCAACTTAAGGTAAGGCAACGTAAGGCAACGCAATGTAAGGCAACGTAAGGCAACGTAAAGTAAGGCAACGTAAGGCAAGGCAAAGGCAAGGCAAAGCAAGGCAAGGCAACGTAATGTAAGGCAACCTAAAGTAAGGCAACGTAAGGTAAGGCAAAGTAAAGTAAGGCAACGTAAGGTAAGGCAACGTAAGGCAACGTAAGGTAACGCAACGTAAGGAAAAGCAACGTAAAGGCGAGGCAACGGAAGGTAAGGCAACGTAAGGCAACGTAAGTTAAGGCAACGTAAGGCAACGTAAGGCAAGGCAACGTAAGGTATTTCAACGTAAGGCAACGTAAGCAAGGCAACGTAAGGTAAGGCAACGTAAGGCAACGTAAAGTAAGGCAACGTAAGGCAACGTAAGGTAAGGCAACGTAAGCCAACGTAAGGCAAGGCAACGTAAGGTAAGGCAACATAAGGCGAAGTAAGGAAAGGCAACGTATAGTAAGGCAAGGTAAGGAAACGTAAGGCAACGTAAGGTAAGGCAACGTAAGGGAATGTAAGGCAAGGCAACGTAAGGTAAGGCAAATTAAGGCAACGTAAGTTAAAGCAACGTAAGGTAAGGCAACGTAAAATAAGGCATCGTAAGGTAAGGAAACGTAAGGCAACGTAAGGTAAGGCAACGTAAGGTAAAGTAACGTAAAGGCGAGGCAACGTAAGGAAAGGCAACGTAAGGTAAGGCAACGTAAATCAACGTAAGGTAAGGCAACGTAAGGCAACGTAAGGTAAGGTAACGTAATTGAAGGCAACGTAAGGCAATGTAAGGTAAGGCAAAGTAAGGTAAGGCAACGTAAGGCAAGGCAAGGCAACGTAAGGTAAGGCAACTTAAGGCAACGTAAGTTAAGGCAACGTACGGCAACGTAAGGTAAGGCAACGTACGGCAACGTAAGGTAAGGCAACGTAAGGCAACGTAAGGTAAAGCAACGTAAAGTAAGGCAACGTAAGTTAAGGCAACGTAAGTTAAGGCAACGTAAGGCAACGTAAGGTAAGGCAACGTAAGGTAAGGCAACCTAAGGCAACGTAAGGTACGGCAACCTAAGGCAACGTAAGGTAAGGAAACGTAAGGTAAAGCAACGTTAGGTAAAGCAACGTAAGGTAAGGCAATGTAAGGCAACGTAAAGTAAGGCAACGTAAGGTAAAGGCAACGTAGGACAACGTAAGGTAGAGGCAACGTAAGGTAAGGCAACTTAAGGCAACGTACAGTAAGGCAACGTAAGGTAAGGCTACGTAAGGCAACGTAAGGTAAGGCAACATAAGGTAAGGCAACGTAAAGTAAGGCAACGTAAGGTAAGGCAACGTAAGGTAAAGCAACATAAGGCAACATAAGGTAAGGCAACGTAAAATAAGGCAACGTAAGCTAAGGGAACGTAAGGCAACGTAAGGCAAGGCAACGTAAGGTAAGGCAACGTAAGGCAAGGTGAATGCAACGTAAGGTAAGGCAACGTAAGTCAACGTAAGGTAAGGCAAGGCAAAGGAACGTAAGGCAAGGCAACGTAAGGAAAGGCAACATAAGGCAAGGCAACGTAAGGTAAGGCAAAGTAAGGCAACGTAAGGTAAGGTAACATAAGGAAACGTAAGGTAAGGCAACGTAAGTTAAAGCAATGTAAGGTAAGGCAACGTAAGGTAAGGCAACGTAAGGTAAGGCAACGTAAGACAACGTAAGGTAGGGCAACGTAAGGTAAGTCAACGTAAGGTAAAGCAAAGTAAGGTAAGGCAACGTAAGGCAACGTAAGGTAAGGCAACGTAAGGTAAGGCAACGTAAGGTAAGGCAACGTAAGGTAAGGCAACGTAAGGTAAGGCAACGTAAGGTAAAGCAACGTAAGGTAAAGCAACGTAAGGTAAGGCAACGTAAGGTAAGGCAACGTAAGGTAAGGCAACGTAAGGTAAGGCAACGTAAGTTAAGGCAACGTAAGGTAAGGCAACGTAAGGCAACGTAAGGTAAGGCAACGTAAGTTAAAGCAACGTAAGGTAAAGCAACGTAAGGTAAGGCAACGTAAGGCAAGGTAATGTAAGGCAACGTAAGGCAACGTAAGGTAAGGCAACGTAAGGTAAAGCAACGTCCGGTAAGGCAACGTAAGGTAAGGCAACGTAAGGCAACGTAAGGCAAGACAAGGCAACGTAAGATAAGGCAACGTAAGGCAAGGCAACGAAAGGCAATGTAAGGTAAGGCAACATAATGCAACGTTAGGTAAGGCAACGTAAGGCAACGTAAGATAAGGCAACGTAAAGTAAGGCAACTTAAGGTAAGGCAACGTAAGGCAACGCAAAGTAAGGCAACATAAGGCAACGTAAAGTAAGGCAACGTAAGGCAAGGCAAAGGCAAGGCAAACAAGGCAAGGCAAAGCAAGGCAGGGCAACGTAAGGCAAGGCAACGTAATGTAAGGCAACGTAAAGTAAGGCAACGTAAGGTAAGGAAATGTAAGGCAACGTAAGGTAAGGCAAAGTAAAGTAAGGCAACGTAAGGTAAGGCAACGTAAGGCAACGTAAGGTAACGCAACGTAAGGAAAAGCAATGTAAAGGCGAGGCAACGGAAGGTAAGGCAACGTAAGTTAAGGCAACGTAAGGCAACGTAAGGCAAGGCAACGTAAGGTATTGCAACGTAAGGCAAGGTAAGGCAACGTAAGGTAAGGCAACGTAAGGCAACGTAAGGAAAGGCAACGTAAGGCGAAGTAAGGCAAGGCAACGTAAAGTAAGGCAACGTAAGGCAACGTAAGGTAAGGAAACGTAAGGCAACGTACGGTAAGGCAACGTAAGGTGAGGCAACGTAAGGGAATGTAAGGCAAGGCAACGTAAGGTAAGGCAAATTAAGGCAACGTAAGTTAAAGCAACGTAAGGCAAGGCAACGTAAGGTAAGGCAACGTAAAATAAGGCATCGTAAGGTAAGGAAATGTAAGGCAACGTAAGGTAAGGCAATGTAAGGCAACGTAAGATAAGGCAACGTAAGGTAACGCAACGTAAGGTAAAGCAACGTAAAGGCGAGGCAACGTAAGGAAAGGCAAAGTAAGGTAAGGCAACGTAAATCAACGTAAGGTAAGGCAACGTAAAGTAAGGCAACGTAAGGCAACGTTAGGTAAGGCAACGTAAGGCAACGTAAGGTAAGGTAACGTAATTGAAGGCAACGTAAGGCAACATAAGGTAAGGCAACTTAAGGCAACGTAAGTTAAGGCAACGTACGGCAACGTAAGGTAAGGCAACGTAAGGCAACATAAGGTAAAGCAACGTAAGTTAAGGCAACGTAAGTTAAGGCAACGTAAGGCAACGTAAGGTACGGCAACGTAAGGCAACGTAAGGTAAGGAAACGTAAGGTAAGGCAATGTAAGGCAACGTAAGTTAAGGCAACGTAAGGAAACGTAAGGTAAAGCAATGTAAAGTAAGGCAACGTAAGGAAACGTTAGGTAAAGCAATGTAAAGTAAGGCAACGTAAGGCAACTTAAGGTAAATCAACGTAAAGTAAGGAAACGTAAGGTAAGGCAACGTAAGGCAACGTAAGGTAAGGCAAAGTAAGGTAAGGCAACGTAAAGTAAGGCAAGGCAACTTAAAGTAAGGAAACGCCAGGCAAGGCAACGTAAAGTAAGACAACGTAAGGCAAGGCAAGGCAACGTAAAGTAAGGCAAGGCAACGTAAAGCAAGGCAAGGCAACGTAAAGCAAGGCAAGGCAACGTAAAGCTAGGCAAGGCAACGTAAAGCAAGGCAAGGCAACGTAAAGCAAGGCAAGGCAACGTAAATCAAGGCAAGGCAACGTAAAGCAAGGCAAGGCAACGTAAAGCAAGGCAAGGCAACGTAAATCAAGGCAAGGCAACGTAAAGCAAGGAAAATTAAAGCAAGGCAAGGCAACGTAAAGCAACGTAAGGCAACATAAAGTAAGGCAACGTAAGGCAAGGCAACGCAAAGCAAGGCAAGGTAAAGCAAGGCAAGGCAAGGTAAAGCAAGGCAAGGCAACGTAAAGCAACGTAAGGCAACGTAAAGCAAGGCAACGTAAAGGAAGGCAATGTAAAGCAAGGCAACGTAAAGCAACGTAAAGTAAGGCAACGTAATGCAAGGCAACGTAAAGCAACGTAAAGCAAGGCTACATAAAGCAAGGCAAAGTAAAGCAAGGCAACGTAAAGAAAGGCAACATAAAGCAACGTAAATTAATGCAAAGTAAAGTAAGGCAATGTAAGGCAACGTAAAGCAAGGCAGCGTAAGGTAAGGCAACGTAAAGCAAGGCAGCGTAAGGTAAGGCAAGGTAAAGCAAAGTAAAGTAAGGCAAAGTAAAGCAAGGCAACGTAAAGCAACGTAAAGCAAGGTAACGTAAAGCAACATAAAGCAAGGCAACGTAAAGCAAGGTAACGTAAAGCAACGTAAAGTAAGGCAATGTAAAGTAAGGCAACGTAAGGCAACGTAAAGTAAGGCAACGTAAAGAAGGGCAACGTAAAGTAAGGCAACGTAAATCAAAGTAAAGCAAGGTAACGTAAAGCAACGTAAAGTAAGGCAACGTAAGTAAGGCAACGTAATGTAAGGCAACGTAAAGCTACGTAAAGGAAGGCAACGTAAAGTAAGGCAACGTAAATTAAGGCAACGTAAAGCAACGTAAATCAAGGAAACGTAAAGCAAGGCAACGTAAAGCAACGTAAATCCAGGCAACGTAAATCAAGGCAACGTAAAGCAACGTAAAGCAAGGCAACGTAAAGTAAGGCAAAGTAAGGAAACGTAAAGCAAGGCAACGTAAAGCAAGACAACGTAAAGCAACGTAAAGTAAGGCAACGTAAAGCAATGTAAAGCAAGGCAACGTAAACCAAGAAAAGAAAGACAAGGCAAGGCAACGTAAAGCAAGGCAAGGCAACGTAAAGCAAGGCAACGTAGAGCAACGTAAAGTAAGGCAATGAAAAGCAACGTAAAGCAAGGCAAAGTAAAGCAAGGCAAGGCAACGTAAAGCAAGGCAACGTAAAGCAACGTAAAGCAAGGCAAGGCAAGGCAACCTAAAGCAAGGCAAGGCAAGGCAACGTAAAGCAAAGCAAGGCAAGGCAACGTAAAACAAGGAAACGTAAAGCAACGTAAAGCAAGGCAACGTAAAGCAACGTAAAGCAAGGCAAATTTAAGTATGGCAACGTAAAGCAACGTAAGGCTACGTAAAGTAAGGCAACGTAAAGCAACGTAAAGCAAGGAAACGTAAAGCAGCGTAAAGCAAGGCAACGTAAAGCAAGGCAACTTAAAGCAACGTAAAATAAAGCAACGTAAAGCAACGTAAAGCAAGGCAACGTAAAGCAAGGCAACGTAAAGTAAGGCAACGTAAGTCAACGTAAAGCAAGGGAAGGTATAGCAAAGTAAAGCAAGGCAACTTAAAGTTAGGCAACGTAAGGCAACGTAAAGTAAGGCAACGTAAAGCAGCGTAAAGCAAGGCAACGTAAAGCAACGTAAAGTAAGGCAACGTAAAGTAAGGCAACGTAAAGCAACATAAAGCAAGGCAACGTAAAGCAAGGCAACGTATAGCAACGTAAAGCAAGACAACGTAAAGTAAGGCAACGTAAAGCAACGTAAAGCAAGGCAACGTAAAGCAAGGCAACGTAAAGCAACGTAAAGTAAAGCAACGTAAAGCAACATAAAGCAACATAAATCAAGGCAAAGTAAAGCAAGCTAAAGCAAGGCAACGTAAAGCAATGCAACGTAATGCAACGTAAAGTAAGGCAACGTAAAGTAAGGCAACGTAACGCAACTTAAAGCAAGACAACGTAAAATAAGGCAACGTAAAGCAATGTAAAGCAAGGCAACGTAAAGCAAGGCAATGTAAGGCAACGTAAAGGAAGGCAAGGTAAAGCAAGGCAACGTAAAGCAACGTAAAGCAACGGAACGTAAAGCAAGGCAACGTAAAGTATCGTAAAGCAAGGCATCGTAAAGCAAGACAATGTAAAGCAACGTAAAGCAACGGAACGTAAAGCAAGGCAACGTAAAGGTAGGCAATGTAAGGCAATGTAAAGGAAGGCAACGTAAAGCAAGGCAACGTAAAGCAACGTAAAGCAAGGCAAAGTACGGCAACATAAGGCAAGGCAGCGCAAAGCAAGGCAATGTAAGCAAGACAAGTCAACGTAAAGCAACTTAAGGCAATGTAAAGTAAGGCAACGTAATGCAAGGCAAGGCAACGTAAGGCAAGGCAACATAAAGTAAGGCAACGTAAAGTAAGGAAACGTAAAGCAATGTAAGGCAACGTAAAGTAAGGCACGTAAAGCAACGTAAGGCTACGTAAAGTAAGGCAACGTAAAGCAACGTAAAGCAAGGAAACGTAAAGCAAGGCAAGGTAAAGCAACGTAAAGCAAGGCAACATAAAGCAAGGCAACGTAAAGTAAGGCAACTTAAAGCAACGTAAAATAAAGCAACGTAAAGCAACGTAAAGCAAGGCAACGTAAAGCAAGGCAACGTAAGTCAACGTAAAACAAGGCAACGTATAGCAAAGTAAAGCAAGGCAACTTAAAGTTAGGCAACGTAAGGCAACGTAAAGCAAGGCAACGTAAAGCAAGGCAACGTAAAGCAAGGCAACGTAAAGCTAGGCAACGTAAGGCAATGTAAAGGAAGGCAACGTAAAGCAAGGCAACGTAACGCAACGTAAAGCAAGGCAAAGTAAGGCAACGTAAGGCAAGGCAGCGCAAAGCAAGGCAATGTAAGCAAGACAAGGCAACGTACAGCAACATAAGGCAACGTGAAGTAAGGCAACGTAAATAAGGCAACGTAAAGTAAGGCAACGTAAAGCAACATAAGGCAATGTAAAGTCAGGCAACGTAAGGCAACGTAAAGCAAGGCAACGTATAGCAACGTAAAACAAGGCAAATTTAATTAAGGAAACGTAAGGCAACGTAGAGTAAGGCAACGTAAAGCAACGCAACGTAAAGCATGGCTACGTAAAGCAATGTAAATCAAGGCAAATAAAGAAAGGCAACGTAAAGCAACATAAAGCAAGGCAACATAAAGCAACGCAAAGTAACGCAACGTAAAGCAAGGCAACGTAAAGCAAGGCAACGTAAAGCAACGTAAATCAAGGCAACGTAAAGCAAGGCAACCGTAAAGCAAGGCAACGTAAAGCAACATAAAGCAAGGCAATGTAAAGCAAGGCAACGTAAGGCAACGTAAAGCAACCTAAAGCAAGAAAACGTAAAGCAAGGCAACGTAGAGTAAGGCAACGTAAAGCAACGCAACGTAAAGCATGGCTACGTAAAGCAATGTAAATCAAGGCAAATAAAGAAAGGCAACGTAAAGCAACATAAAGCAAGGCAACATAAAGCAACGCAACGTAACGCAACGTAAATCAAGGCAACGTAAAGCAAGGCAACGTAAAGCAACGTAAAGCAAGGCAAGGCAAGGCAACGTAAAGCAAGGCAACGTAAAGCAACGTAAAGCAAGGCAAGGCAACGTAAAGCAAGGCAACGTAAAGCAACGTAACGCAAGGCAACGTAAACCAACGTAAAGCAAGACAAGGCAAGGCAACGTAAAGCAAGGCAAGGCAACGTAAAGCAAGGAAATGTAAAGCAACGTAAAGCAAGGCAACGTAAAGCAATGGAAGGCAAGGCAACGTAAAGCAAGGCAACGTAATGCAAGGCAACGTAAAGCAACGTATAGCAAGGCAAAGTAAAGCAACGTAAAGCAAGGCAACGTAAAGCAATGTAAAACAAGGCAACGTAAAGCAACGTAAAGGAAGGCAAGGCAAGGCAACGTAAAGCAAGGAAACGTAAAGCAACGTAAAGCAAGGCAAGGCAAGGCAACGTAAAGCAAGGCAAGGCAACGTAAAGCAAGGCAATGTAAAGCAACGTAATGCAAGGCAACGTAAAGCAATGGAAGGCAAGGCAACGTAAAGCAAGGCAACGTAAAGCAACGTAAAGCAAGGCAACGTAAAGCAACGTAAAGCAAGGCAAAGTAAAGCAACGTAAAGCAAGGCAACGTAAAGCAATGTAAAGCAAGGCAACGTAAAGCAACGTAAAGGAAGGCAAGGCAAGGCAACGTCAAGCAAGGCAACGAAAAGCAACGTAAAGCAAGGCAAGGCAAGGCAACGTAAAGGAAGACAACGTAAAGCAACGTAAAGTAAGGCAACGTAAAGCAATGTAAAGCAAGGCAACGTAAACCAAGAAAAGAAAGACAAGGCAAGGCAACGTAAAGCAAGGCAAGGCAAGGCAACGTAAAGCAAGGCAACGTAGAGCAACGTAAAGCAAGGCAATGAAAAGCAACGTAAAGCAAGGCAAAGTAAAGCAAGGCAAGGCAAGGCAACGTAAAGCAAGGCAACGTAAAGCAACGTAAAGCAAGGCAAAGTAAGGCAACATAAGGCAAGGCAGCGCAAAGCAAGGCAATGTAAGCAAGACAAGTCAACGTAAAGCAATTTAAGGCAATGTAAAGTAAGGCAACGTAAGGCAAGGCAAGGCAAGGCAACGTAAGGCAAGGCAACGTAAAGTAAGGCAACGTAAAGTAAGGAAACGTAAAGCAATGTAAGGCAACGTAAAGTAAGGCAACGTAAAGCAACGTAAGGCTACGTAAAGTAAGGCAACGTAAAGCAACGTAAAGCAAGGAAACGTAAAGCAAGGCAAGGTAAAGCAACGTAAAGCAAGGCAACGTAAAGTAAGGCAACTTAAAGCAACGTAAAATAAAGCAACGTAAAGTAAGGCAACGTAAAGCAACGTAAGGCTACGTAAAGTAAGGCAACGTAAAGCAACGTAAAGCAAGGAAACGTAAAGCAAGGCAACGTAAAGCAACGTAAAGCAAGGCAACGTAAAGCAAGGCAACGTAAAGCAAGGCAACTTAAAGCAACGTAAAGCAAGGCAATGTAAAGCAAGGCAACGTAAAGCAAGGCAACGTAAAGTAAGGCAAAGCAAGGCAACGTAAAGTAAAGCAACGTAAAGCAACATAAAGCAACATAAATCAAGGCAAAGTAAAGCAAACTAAAGCAAGGCAACGTAAAGCAATGCAACGTAATGCAACGTAAAGTAAGGCAAAGTAAAGTAAGGCAACGTAAGGCAACGTAAAGCAAGGCAACGTAAAATAAGGCAACGTAAGGCAGCGTTAAGCAAGGCAACGTATAGCAAAGTAAAGCAAGGACACGTAAAGTAAGGCAACGTAAGGCAACGTAAAGTAAGGCAACGTAAAGCAATGTAAAGCAAGGCAACGTAAAGCAAGGCAACGTGAAGCAAGACAACGTAAGGCAACGTAAAGCAAGGCAACGTAAAGCAACGTAAAGCAAGGCAACGTAAAGCAAGGCAACGTAAAGCAACGTAAAGCAAGGCAAAGTAAGGCAACGTAAGGCAAGGCAGCGCAAAGCAAGGCAATGTAAGCAAGACAAGGCAACGTAAAGCAACATAAGGCAATGTAAAGTAAGGCAACGTAAGGCAAGGCAAGGCAAGGCAACGTAAGGCAAGGCAACGTAAAGTAAGGCAACGTAAAGTAAGGAAACGTAAAGCAACGTAAGGGAACGTAAAGCAAGGCAACGTAAACCAAGGCAACGTAAAGCAAGGCAACGTAAAGCAAGGCAACGTAAAGCAAGGCAACGTAAAGTAAGGCAACGTAAAGTAAGGCAACGTAAGGCAACGTAAAGCAACGTAAGGCAAGGCAACGTAAAGCAAGGCAACGTAAAGCAAGGCAACGTAATGCAAGGCAACGTAAAGTAAGGCAACGTAAAGTAAGGCAACGTAAAGCAACGTAAGGCAAGGCAACGTAAAGTAAGGCATCGTAAAGCAACATAAGGCAACGTAAATTAAGGCAACGTAAGGCAAGGCAACGTAAAGTAAGGCAACGTAAAGTAAGGCAACGTAAAGCAACGTAAGGCAAGGCTACGTAAAGTAAGGCAACGTAAGGCAAGGCAACGTAAAGTAAGGCAACATAAAGTAAGGCAACGTAAAGCAAAGTAAGGGAAGGGAACGTAAAGTAAGGCAACGTATAGTAAGGCAACGTAAAGAAACGTAAAGTAAGGCAACGTAAAGTAGAGCAATGTAAGGGAAGGCAACGTAAAGTAAGGCAACGTAAAGTAAGGCAATGTAAAGCAACGTAAGGCAAGGCAACGTAAAGTAAGGCAACGTAAAGTAAGGCAACGTAAAGCAACGTAAGGCAAGGCAACGTAAAATAAGGCAACGTAAAGCAACAAAGGCAAGGCAACGTAAAGTAAGGCAACGTAAAGCAACGTAAAGTAAGGCAACGTAAGGCAACGTAAAGTAAGGTAACGTAAGGCAAGGTAAAGCAAGGCAACTTAAAGCAATGCAATGTAAAGTAAGGCAACGTAAAGCAACGTAAACTAAGGTAACTAAAGTAAGGCAATGTAAAGCAACGTAAAGCAAGGCAACGTAAAGCAAGGCAACGTAAAGCAACGTAAAGAAACGCAACGTAAACCAAGGCAACGTAAAACAACGTAAAGCAAGGAAACGTAAAGCAAGGCAACGTATAGCAACGTAAAGCAAGGCAACGTAAAGAAAGGCAACGTAAGGCAACGTAAAGCAACGTAAAGCAAGGCAACGTAAAGCAACGCAAAGCAAGGCAACGTAAAGGAACGTAAAGCAAGGCAACGTAAAGGAACGTAAAGCAAGGAAACGTAAAGTAAGGCAACGTAAATCAAGGCAAGGTAAAGCAACGTAAAGCAAGGCAACGTAAAGCAACGTAAAGCAAGGGAACGTAAACCAACGTAAAGCAAGGCAAGGCAAGGCAACGTAAAGCAAGACAACGTAAAGTACGTAAAGTAAGGCAACTTAAAACAATGTAAAACAAGGCAACGTAAACCAACGTAAAGCAAGACAAGGCAAGGCAACGTAAAGCAAGGCAAGGCTACGTAAAGCAAGGCAATGTAAAGCAATGTAAGGCAAGGCAACGTAAAGCAATGTAAGGCAAGGCAACGTAAAGCAAGGCAACGTAAAGCAACGTAAAGCAAGGCAACGTAAAGAAATGTAAAGCAAGGCAACGTAAAGCAACGTAAAGGAAGGCAAGGCAAGGCAACATAAAGCAAGGAAACGTAAAGCAACGTGAAGCAAGGCAACGTAAAGTAAGGCAACGTAAAGAAACGTAAAGCAAGGCAACGTAAAGCAACGTAAAGCAAGGCAACGTAAAGCAATGTAAAGCAAGGCAACGTAAAGCAACGTAAAGGAAGGCAAGGCAAGGCAACGTAAAGCAAGGCAACGTAAAACAACGTAAAGCAAGGCAACGTAAAGCAACGTAAATCAAGGCAAGGCAAGGCAACGTAAAGCAAGACAACGTAAAGCAACGTAAAGTAAGGCAACGTAAAGCAATGTAAAGCAAGGCAACGTAAACCAAGAAAAGAAAGACAAGGCAAGGCAACGTAAAGCAAGGCAAGGCAAGGCAACGTAAAGCAAGGCAACGTAGAGCAACGTAAAGAAAGGCAATGAAAAGCAACGTAAAGCAAGGCAAAGTAAAGCAAGGCAAGGCAAGGCAACGTAAAGCAACGTAAAGCAAGGCAAGGCAAGGCAACCTAAAGCAAGGCAAGGGAAGGCAACATAAAGCAAAGCAAGGCAAGGCAACGTAAAGCAAGGAAACGTAAAGCAACGTAAAGCAAGGCAAAGTTAAGTATGGCAACGTAAAGCAACGTAAAGTAAGGCAACGTAAATCAACGTAAGGCTACGTAAAGTAAGGCAACGTAAAGCAACTTAAAGCAAGGAAACGTAAAGCAAGGCAACGTAAAGCAACGTAAAGCAAGGCAACATAAAGCAAGGCAACGTAAAGTAAGGCAACTTAAAGCAACGTAAAATAAAGCAACGTAAAGCAAGGCAACGTAAAGCAAGGCAACGTAAGTCAACGTAAACAAGGCAACGTATATCAAAGTAAAGCAAGGCAACTTAAAGTTAAGCAACGTAAGGCAACGTAAAGTAAGGAAACGTAAAGTAAGGCAACGTAAAGTAAGGCAACGTAAAGCAACGTAAAGCAAGGCAACGTAAAGCAAGGCAACGTAAAGCAACGTAAAGCAAGACAACGTAAAGTAAGGCAATGTAAAGCAACGTAAAGCAAGGCAACGTAAAGCAACGTAAACTAAAGCAACGT
This sequence comes from Phaenicophaeus curvirostris, assembly GCF_032191515.1. Classification (NCBI taxonomy): domain Eukaryota; kingdom Metazoa; phylum Chordata; class Aves; order Cuculiformes; family Cuculidae; genus Phaenicophaeus; species Phaenicophaeus curvirostris. The sequence continues at coordinate 450,687 of NW_027206666.1, forward strand.
AAAGCAACATAAAGCAACATAAATCAAGGCAAAGTAAAGCAACCTAAAGCAAGGCAACTTAAAGCAATGCAACTTAAAGCAACGTAAAGAAAGGCAACGTAAATAAGGCAACGTAAGGCAACGTAAAGCAAGGCAACGTAAAATAAGGCAACGTAAGGAAGCGTAAAGCAAGGCAACGTATAGCAAAGTAAAGCAAGGACACGTAAAGTAAGGCAACGTAAGGCAACGTAAAGTAAGGCAACTTAAAGCAAGGCAACGTGAAGCAAGGCAACGTAAAGCAAGGCAATGTAAGGCAACGTAAAGGAAGGCAAGGTAAAGCAAGGCAACGTAAAGCAACGTAAAGCAATGGAACGTAAAGCAAGGCAAGGTAAAGCAAGGCAACGTAAAGCAACGTAAAGCAACGGAACGTAAAGCAAGGCAACGTAAAGTATCGTAAAGCAAGGCATCGTAAAGCAAGACAACGTAAAGCAACTTAAAGCAAGGCAACGTAAAGCAAGGCAACGTAAAGCAAGGCAACGTAAAGCTAGGCAACGTAAGGCAATGTAAAGGAAGGCAACGTAAAGCAAGGCAACGTAAAGCAACGTAAAGCAAGGCAAAGTAAGGCAACGTAAGGCAAGGCAGCGCAAAGCAAGGCAATGTAAGCAAGACAAGGCAACGTACAGCAACGTAAGGCAACGTGAAGTAAGGCAACGTAAATAAGGCAACGTAAAGTAAGGTAACGTAAAGCAACATAAGGCAATGTAAAGTAAGGCAACGTAAGGTAACGTAAGGCAAGGCAACGTAAAGCAACGTAAGGCAACGTAAAGCAAGGCAACGTAAAGCAAGGCAACGTAAAGTAAGGCAACGTAAAGCAACATAAGGCAATGTAAAGTAAGGCAACGTAAAGTAAGGCAACGTAAAGCAACGTAAGGCAAGGCAACGTAATGCAAGGCAACGTAAAGTAAGGCAACGTAAAGTAAGGCAACGTAAAGTAAGGCAACGTAAAGCAATGTAAGGCAAGGCAACGTAAAGTAAGGCAACGAAAGCAACGTAAGGCAACGTAAAGCAAGGCAACGTAAAGCAAGGCAACGTAAAGCAAGGCAACGTAAAGCAAGGCAACTTAAAGTAAGGCAACGTAAAGTAAGGCAACGTAAAGCAACGTAAGGCAAGGCTACGTAAAGTAAGGCAACGTAAGGCAAGGCAACGTAAAGTAAGGCAACATAAAGTAAAGCAACGTAAAGCAAAGTAAGGGAAGGGAACGTAAAGTAAGGCAACGTATAGTAAGGCAACATAAAGCAAGGTAAAGTAAGGCAACGTAAAGTGGAGCAATGTAAGGGAAGGCAACATAAAGTAAGGCAACGTAAAGTAAAGCAATGTAAAGCAACGTAAGGCAAGGCAACGTAAAATAAGGCAACGTAAAGTAAGGCTACGTAAAGCAACGTAAGGCAAGGCAACGTAAAGTAAGGCAACGTAAAGCAACAAAGGCAAGGCAACGTAAAGTAAGGCAGCGTAAAGCAACGTAAAGTAAGGCAACGTAAGGCAACGTAAAGTAAGGCAACGTAAGGCAACGTAAAGCAAGGCAACGTAAAGCAATGCAACGTAAAGTAAGGCAACGTAAAGCAACGTAAACCAAGGCAACGTAAAGTAAGGCAACGTAAAGCAACGTAAAGCAAGGCAACGTAAAGCAAGGAAACGTAAAGCAACGTAAAGAAAGGCAACGTAAAGCAAGGCAACGTAAAACAACGTAAAGCAAGGCAACGTAAAGCAAGGCAACGTAAAGCAACGTAAATTAAGGCAACGTAAAGTAAGGGAACGTAAGGCAACGTAAAGCAAGGCAACGTATAGCAACGTAAAACAAGGCAAATTTAATTAAGGAAACGTAAGGCAACGTAGAGTAAGGCAACGTAAAGCAACGCAACGTAAAGCATGGCTACGTAAAGCAATGTAAATCAAGGCAAATAAAGAAAGGCATCGTAAAGCAACATAAAGCAAGGCAACATAAAGCAACGCAACGTAACGCAACGTAAAGCAAGGCAACGTAAAGCAAGGCAACGTAAAGCAACGTAAATCAATGCAACATAAAGCAAGGCAACCGTAAAGCAAGGCAACGTAAAGAAAGTAAAGCAAGGCAATGTAAAGCAAGGCAACGTAAGGCAACGTAAAGCAACCTAAAGCAAGAAAACGTAAAGCAAGGGAACGTAGAGTAAGGCAACGTAAAGCAACGCAACGTAAAGCATGGCTACGTAAAGCAATGTAAATCAAGGCAAATAAAGAAAGGCAACCTAAAGCAACATAAAGCAAGGCAACATAAAGCAACGCAACGTAACGCAACGTAAATCAAGGCAACGTAAAGCAAGGCAACGTAAAGCAACGTAAAGCAAGGCAAGGCAAGGCAACGTAAAGGAAGAGAACGTAAAGCAACGTAAAGCAAGGCAACGTAAATCAAGGCAACGTAAAGCAATGCAAAGCAAGGCAACGTAAATCAAGAAAAGCAAGACAAGGCAAGGCAACATAAAGCAAGGCAAGGCAACGTAAAGCAAGGCAACGTAAAGCAACGTAAATCAAGGCAATGTAAAGCAACGTAAATCAAGGCAACGTAAACCAAGAAAAGGAAGACAAGGCAAGGCAAAGTAAAGCAAGGCAAGGCAAGGCAACGTAAAGCAAGGCAACGTAAAGCAACGTAAAGCAAGGCAAGGCAAGGCAACCTAAATCAAGGCAAGGCAAGGCAATGTAAAGCAAAGCAAGATAAGGCAACGTAAAGCAAGGCAACGTAAAGCAACGTAAAGCAAGGCAAGGCAATGTAAAGCAAGGAAACGTAAAGAAACGTAAAGCAAGGCAAGGCAACGTAAAGCAAGGCAACGTAAAGCAACGTAAAGCAAGGCAAGGCAAGGCAACGTAAAGGAAGGCAACGTAAAGCAAGGCAACGTAAACCAAAGTGAAGCAAGGCAAGGCAAGGCAACGTAAAGCAAGACAACGTAAAGCAACGTAAAGCAAGGCAACGTAAAGCAACGTAAAGCAAGGCAACGTAAACCAAGAAAAGGAACACAAGGCAAGGCAAAGTAAAGCAAGGCAATGCAAGGCAACGTAAAGCAAGGCAACGTAAAGCAACGTAAAGCAAGGCAAGGCAAGGCAACCTAAATCAAGGCAAGGCAAGGCAATGTAAAACAAAGCAAGATAAGGCAACGTAAAGCAAGGCAACGTAAAGCAACGTAAAGCAAGGCAAGGCAACGTAAAGCAAGGAAACGTAAAGAAACGTAAAGCAAGGCAATGTAAAGCAACGTAAAGCAAGGCAAAGTTAAGTAAGGCAACGTAAAGCAACGTAAAGCAAGGAAACCTAAAGGAAGGCAACGTAAAGCAACGTAAATAAAGGCAACGTAAAGCAAGGCAACGTAAAGCAACATAAAGCAAGACAACGTAAAGTAAGGCAAAGTAAAGCAACGTAAAGCAAGGCAACGTAAAGCAACGTAAAGCAAGACAACGTAAAGTAAGGCAAAGTAAAGCAACGTAAAGCAAGGCAACGTAAAGCAAGGCAACGTAAAGCAAACTAAGTAAGGCAACGTAAAGTAAGGCAACGTAAGGCAATGTAAAGCAAGGCAACGTAAAGTAAGGCAACGTAAGTCAACGTAAAGTAAGGCAACGTAAAGCAAGTCAACGTAAAGCAAGGCAACGTAAGGCAACGTAAAGTAAGGCAACGTCAAGCAAGGCAACGTAAGGCAACGTAAAGCAAGGCAACGTAAAGCAAGGCAACGTAAAGCAACATAAAGAAAGGCAACGTAAAGCAAGGCAACGTAAAGCAACATAAAGAAAGGCAACGTAAAGCAAGTCAACGTAAAGCAACATAAAGCAAGGCAACTTAAAGCAAGGCAACGTAAGGCAACGTAAGGCAACGTAAAGCAACATAAATCAAGGCAATTTAAAGCAACGTAAGGTAACGTAAAGCAAGGCAACGTAAAGCAAGGCATCGTAAAGCAAAGTAAAGCAAGGGAACGTAAAGCAAGGAAACGTAAAGCAAGGCAATGTAAAGCAAAGTAAATCAAGGCAACGTAAAGGAAGGCAACGTAAGGAAACGTACAGCATCGTAAAGCAAGGCAAAGTAAAGCAAGGCAACGTAAAGAAACGTAAAGCAAGGCAACGTAAAGCAACGTAAAGTAAAGCAACGTAAAGCAAGGCAACGTAAAGCCACGTAAAGCAAGGCAATGTAAAGCAAGGTAAAGCAAGACAAGGCAAGGCAACGTAAAGCAAGGCAAGGCAAGGCAACGTAAAGCAAGACAACGTAAAGCAACGTAAAGCAAGGCAACGTAAAGCAATGTAAAGCAAGGCAAGGTAAGGCAACGTAAAGCAAGGCAACGTAAAGCAATGTAAAGCAAGGCAACGTAAACCAAGAAAAGCAAGACAAGGCAAGGCAACGTAAAGCAAGGCAAGGTAAGGCAACGTAAAGCAAGGACACGTAAAGCAACGTAAAGCAAGGCAAGGCAAGGCAACATAAAGCAAGGCAACGTAATGCAACGTAAAGCAAGACAACGTAAAGGAAGGCAACGTAAAGCAACGTAAAGCAAGGCAACATAAAGCAAGGCAACGTAAAGCTACGTAAAGTAAAGCAACGTAAAGCAACGTAAAGCAACGTAAATCAAGGCAAAGTAAAGCAACGTAAAGCAAGGCAACGTAAACAAGGCAACGTAAAGCAATGTAAAGCAAGGAAACGTAAAGAAACGTAAAGCAAGGCAAGGCAACGTAAAGCAAGGCAACGTAAAGCAACGTAAAGCAAGGCAAGGCAAGGCAACGTAAAGCAAGGCAACGTAAAGCAAGGCAACGTAAACCAAAGTGAAGCAAGGCAAGGCAAGGCAACGTAAAGCAAGGCAACGTAAAGCAAGGCAACGTAAAGCAATGTAAAGCAAGGCAACGTAAACCAAGAAAAGGAAGACAAGGCAAGGCAAAGTAAAGCAAGGCAAGGCAAGGCAACGTAAAGCAAGGCAACGTAAAGCAACGTAAAGCAAGGCAAGGCAAGGCGACCTAAATCAAGGCAAGGCAAGGCAATGTAAAACAGAGCAAGATAAGGCAACGTAAAGCAAGGCAACGTAAAGCAACGTAAAGCAAGGCAAGGCAACGTAAAGCAAGACAACGTAAAGCAACGTAAAGCAAGGCAACGTAAAGCAACGTAAAGCAAGGCAAAGTTAAGTAAGGCAACGTAAAGCAACGTAAAGCAAGGAAACCTAAAGGAAGGCAACGTAAAGCAACGTAAAGCAAGGCAACGTAAAGCAAGGCAACGTAAAGCAACGTAAAGCAAGACAACGTAAAGTAAGTCAAAGTAAAGCAACGTAAAGCAAGGCAACGTAAAGCAAGGCAACGTAAAACAAGACAACGTAAAGCAAAATAATTAAGGCAACGTAAAGTAAGGCAACGTAAGGCAATGTAAAGCAAGGCAACGTAAAGTAAGGCAACGTAAGTCAACGTAAAGTAAGGCAACGTAAAGCAAGTCAACGTAAAGCAAGGCAACGTAAGGCAACGTAAAGCAAGGCAACGTAAGGCAACGTAAAGCAAGGCAACGTAAAGCAAGGCAACGTAAAGCAAGGCAACGTAAAGCAACATAAAGAAAGGCAACGTAAAGCAAGTCAACGTAAAGCAACATAAAGCAAGGCAACTTAAATCAAGGCAACGTAAGGCAACGTAAGGCAACGTAAAGCAACATAAAGCAAGGCAATTTAAAGCAACGTAAGGTAACGTAAAGCAAGGCAACGTAAAACAAGACAACGTAAAGCAAAATAAGTAAGGCAACGTAAAGTAAGGCAACGTAAGGCAATGTAAAGCAAGGCAACGTAAAGTAAGGCAACGTAAGTCAACGTAAAGTAAGGCAACGTAAAGCAAGTCAACGTAAAGCAAGGCAACGTAAGGCAACGTAAACCAAGGCAACGTAAAGCAAGGCAACGTAAGGCAACGTAAAGCAAGGCAACGTAAAGCAAGGCAACGTAAAGCAACATAAAGAAAGGCAACGTAAAGCAAGTCAACGTAAAGCAACATAAAGCAAGGCAACTTAAAGCAAGGCAACGTAAGGCAACGTAAGGCAACGTAAAGCAACATAAAGCAAGGCAATTTAAAGCAACGTAAGGTAACGAAAAAGCAAGGCAACGTAAAGCAAGGCATCGTAAAGCAAAGTAAAGCAAGGGAACGTAAAGCAAGGAAACGTAAAGCAAGGCAACGTAAAGCAAAGTAAATCAAGGCAACGTAAAGGAAGGCAACGTAAGGAAACGTACAGCATCGTAAAGCAAGGCAAAGTAAAGCAAGGCAACGTAAAGAAACGTAAAGCAAGGCAACGTAAAGCAATGTAAAGCAAGGACACGTAAAGTAAGGCAACAAAAGGCAACGTAAAGTAAGGCAACGTAAAGCAATGTAAAGCAAGGCAACGTAAAGCAAGGCAACGTAAAGCAAGACAACGTAAGGCAACGTAAAGCAATGCAACGTAAAGCAACATAAAGCAAGGCAATGTAAGGCAACGTAAAGGAAGGCAAGGTAAAGCAAGGCAACGTAAAGCAACGTAAAGCAACGGAACGTAATGCAAGGCAACGTAACGTATCGTAAAGCAAGGCATCGTAAAGCAAGACAATGTAAAGCAACGTAAAGCAACGGAACGTAAAGCAAGGCAACGTAAAGCTACGTAAAGCAAGGCAACGTAAAGTAACGTAAAGCAAGGCAACGTAAGGCAACGTAAAGCAAGGCAATGTAAAGCAAGGCAACTTAAAGCAACATAAAGCAAGGCAACGTAAAGCAAAGCAACATAAGGCAACGTAAAGCAACATAAATCAAGGCAACTTAAAGCAACGTAAGGTAACTTAAAGCAAGGCAACGTAAAGCAAGGCATCGTAAAGAAACGTAAAGCAAGGGAACGTAATGCAATTAAACGTAAAGCAAGGCAACGTAAAGCAAAGTAAATCAAGGCAACGTAAAGGAAGGCAACGTAAGGCATCGTAAAGCATCGTAAAGCAAGGCAAAGTAAAGCTAGGCAACGTAAAGCAACGTAAAGCAAGGCAAAGTAAAGCAACGTAAAGCAAGTCAACGTAAAGCAATGCAAGGCAAGGCAACGTAAAGCAAGGCAACGTAAAGCAACGTAAAGCAAGGCAAGGCAACGTAAAGCAACGTAAAGCAAGGCAACGTAAAGCAAGGCAACGTAAAGCAACGTAACGGAAAGCAAGGTAACGTAAGGCAACGTAAAGCAAGGCAAGGTAAGGCAACATAAAGCAAGGCAACGTAAAGCAACGTAAAGCAAGGCAACGTAAAGCAAGGCAAGGCAAGGCAACGTAAAGTAAGGCAACGTAAAGCAACGTAAAGCAAGGCAAGGCAAGGCAACGTAAAGCAAATCAAGGCAAGGAAACGTAAAGCAAGGCAACGTAAAGCAACGTAAAACAAGGCAACGTAAAGCAACGTAAATCAAGGCAACGTAAAGCAAGGCAAGGCAACGTAAAGCAAGTCAAGGCAAGGAAACGTAAAGCAAGGCAAGGTAAAGCAACTTAAAACAAGGCAACCTAAAGCAAGGCAACGTAAAGTAAGGCAAAGCAAGGCAACGTAAAGCAAGGCAATGTAAAGCAAGGCAACGTAAAGCAAGGCAACATAAAGCAACGTAAAGCAAGGCAACTTAAAGCAACGTAAAGCAAGGCAAGGCAAGGCAACGTAAAGCAAGGCAACGTAAAGCAATGTAAAGCAAGGCAACTTAAAGGAACGTAAAGCAAGTCAAGGCAAGGCAACGTAAAGCAAGGCAACGTAAAGCAACGTAAAGCAAGGCAACGTAAACCAACGTAAAGCAAGGCAAGGCAAGGCAACGTAAAGGAAGAGAACGTAAAGCAACGTAAAGCAAGGCAACGTAAAGCAATGTAAAGCAAGGCAACGTAAATCAAGAAAAGCAAGACAAGGCAAGGCAACATAAAGCAAGGCAAGGCAAGGCAACGTAAAGCAAGGCAACGTAAAGCAACGTAAATCAAGGCAATGTAAAGCAACGTAAATCAAGGCAACGTAAACCAAGAAAAGGAAGACAAGGCAAGGCAAAGTAAAGCAAGGCAAGGCAAGGCAACGTAAAGCAAGGCAACGTAAAGCAACGTAAAGCAAGGCAAGGCAAGGCAACCTAAATCAAAGCAAGGCAAGGCAATGTAAAGCAAAGCAAGATAAGGCAACGTAAAGCAAGGCAACTTAAAGCAACGTAAAGCAAGGCAAGGCAATGTAAAGCAAGGAAACGTAAAGAAACGTAAAGCAAGGCAAGGCAACGTAAAGCAAGGCAACGTAAAGCAACGTAAAGCAAGGCAAGGCAAGGCAACGTAAAGCAAGGCAACGTAAAGCAAGGCAACGTAAACCAAAGTGAAGCAAGGCAAGGCAAGGCAACGTAAAGCAAGACAACGTAAAGCAACGTAAAGCAAGGCAACGTAAAGCAACGTAAAGCAAGGCAACGTAAACCAAGAAAAGGAACACAAGGCAAGGCAAAGTAAAGCAAGGCAAGGCAAGGCAACGTAAAGCAAGGCAACGTAAAGCAACGTAAAGCAAGGCAAGGCAAGGCAACCTAAATCAAGGCAAGGCAAGGCAATGTAAAGCAAACCAAGATAAGGCAACGTAAAGCAAGGCAACGTAAAGCAACGTAAAGCAAGGCAAGGCAACGTAAAGCAAGGCAACGTAAAGCAACGTAAAGCAAGGCAAAGTTAAGTAAGGCAACGTAAAGCAACGTAAAGCAAGGAAACCTAAAGGAAGGCAACGTAAAGCAACGTAAATCAAGGCAAAGTAAAGCAAGGCAACGTAAAGCAACATAAAGCAAGACAACGTAAAGTAAGGCAAAGTAAAGCAACGTAAAGGAAGGCAACGTAAAACAAGGCAACGTAAAGCAACGTAAAGCAAGACAACGTAAAGTAAGGCAAAGTAAAGCAACGTAAAGCAAGGCAACGTAAAGCAAGGCAACGTAAAGCAAAGTAAGTAAGGCAACGTAAAGTAAGGCAACGTAAGGCAATGTAAAGCAAGGCAACGTAAAGTAAGGCAACGTAAGTCAACGTAAAGTAAGGCAACGTAAAGCAAGTCAACGTAAAGCAAGGCAACGTAAGGTAACGTAAAGAAAGGCAACGTAAAGCAAGGCAACGTAAGGCAACGTAAAGCAAGGCAACGTAAAGCAACATAAAGAAAGGCAACGTAAAGCAAGTCAACGTAAAGCAACATAAAGCAAGGCAACTTAAAGCAAGGCAACGTAAGGCAACGTAAGGCAACGTAGAGCAACATAAATCAAGGCAATTTAAAGCAACGTAAGGTAACGTAAAGAAAGGCAACGTAAAGTAAGGCATCGTAAAGCAAAGTAAAGCAAGGGAACGTAAAGCAAGGAAAGGTAAAGCAAGGCAATGTAAAGCAAAGTAAATCAAGGCAACGTAAAGGAAGGCAACGTAAGGAAACGTACAGCATCGTAAAGCAAGGCAAAGTAAAGCAAGGCAACGTAAAGAAACGTAAAGCAAGGCAACGTAAAGCAACGTAAAGTAAAGCAACGTAAAGCAAGGCAACGTAAAGCCACGTAAAGCAAGGCAATGTAAAGCAAGGTAAAGCAAGACATGGCAAGGCAACGTAAAGCAAGGCAAGGCAAGGCAACGTAAAGCAAGACAACGTAAAGCAACGTAAAGCAAGGCAACGTAAAGCAATGTAAAGCAAGGCAAGGTAAGGCAACGTAAAGCAAGGCAAAGTAAAGCAATGTAAAGCAAGGCAACGTAAACCAAGAAAAGCAAGACAAGGCAAGGCAACGTAAAGCAAGGCAAGGTAAGGCAACGTAAAGCAAGGACACGTAAAGCAACGTAAAGCAAGGCAAGGCAAGGCAACATAAAGCAAGGCAACGTAAAGCAACGTAAAGCAAGACAACGTAAAGGAAGGCAACGTAAAGCAACGTAAAGCAAGGCAACATAAAGCAAGGCAACGTAAAGCTACGTAAAGTAAAGCAACGTAAAGCAACGTAAAGCAACGTAAATCAAGGCAAAGTAAAGCAACGTAAAGCAAGGCAACGTAAACAAGGCAACGTAAAGCAATGTAAAGCAAGGAAACGTAAAGAAACGTAAAGCAAGGAAAGGCAACGTAAAGCAAGGCAACGTAAAGCAACGTAAAGCAAGGCAAGGCAAGGCAACGTAAAGCAAGGCAACGTAAAGCAAGGCAACGTAAACCAAAGTGAAGCAAGGCAAGGCAAGGCAACGTAAAGCAAGACAACGTAAAGCAACGTAAAGCAAGGCAACGTAAAGCAATGTAAAGCAAGGCAACGTAAACCAAGAAAAGGAAGACAAGGCAAGGCAAAGTAAAGCAAGGCAAGGCAAGGCAACGTAAAGCAAGGCAACGTAAAGCAACGTAAAGCAAGGCAACGTAAAGCAACGTAAAGCAAGGCAAGGCAAGGCAACCTAAATCAAGGCAAGGCAAGGCAATGTAAAGCAGAGCAAGATAAGGCAACGTAAATCAAGGCAACGTAAAGCAACGTAAAGCAAGGCAAGGCAACGTAAAGCAAGACAACGTAAAGCAACGTAAAGCAAGGCAACGTAAAGCAACGTAAAGCAAGGCAAAGTTAAGTAAGGCAACGTAAAGCAACGTAAAGCAAGGAAACCTAAAGGAAGGCAACGTAAAGCAACGTAAAGCAAGGCAACGTAAAGCAAGGCAACGTAAAGCAACGTAAAGCAAGACAACGTAAAGTAAGTGAAAGTAAAGCAAAGTAAAGCAAGGCAACGTAAAGCAAGGCAACTTAAAGCAATGTAAAATAAAGCAACGTAAAGCAAGGCAACGTAAAGCAAGGCAACGTAAAACAAGACAACGTAAAGCAAAATAAGTAAGGCAACGTAAAGTAAGGCAACGTAAGGCAATGTAAAGCAAGGCAACGTAAAGTAAGGCAACGTAAGTCAACGTAAAGTAAGGCAACGTAAAGCAAGTCAACGTAAAGCAAGGCAACGTAAGGCAACGTAAAGCAAGGCAACGTAAAGCAAGGCAACGTAAGGCAACGTAAAGCAAGGCAACGTAAAGCAAGGCAACGTAAAGCAACATAAAGAAAGGCAACGTAAAGCAAGTCAACGTAAAGCAACATAAAGCAAGGCAACTTAAAGCAAGGCAACGTAAGGCAACGTAAGGCAACGTAAAGCAACATAAAGCAAGGCAATTTAAAGCAACGTAAGGTAACGTAAAGCAAGGCAACGTAAAACAAGACAACGTAAAGCAAAATAAGTAAGGCAACGTAAAGTAAGGCAACGTAAGGCAATGTAAAGCAAGGCAACGTAAAGTAAGGCAACGTAAGTCAACGTAAAGTAAGGCAACGTAAAGCAAGTCAACGTAAAGCAAGGCAACGTAAGGCAACGTAAAGCAAGGCAACGTAAGGCAACGTAAAGCAAGGCAACGTAAAGCAAGGCAACGTAAAGCAACATAAAGAAAGGCAACGTAAAGCAAGTCAACGTAAAGCAACATAAAGCAAGGCAACTTAAAGCAAGGCAACGTAAGGCAACGTAAGGCAACGTAAAGCAACATAAAGCAAGGCAATTTAAAGCAACGTAAGGTAACGTAAAGCAAGGCAACGTAAAGCAAGGCATCGTAAAGCAAAGTAAAGCAAGGGAACGTAAAGCAAGGAAACGTAAAGCAAGGCAACGTAAAGCAAAGTAAATCAAGGCAACGTAAAGGAAGGCAACGTAAGGAAACGTACAGCATCGTAAAGCAAGGCAAAGTAAAGCAAGGCAACGTAAAGAAACGTAAAGCAAGGCAACGTAAAGCAAGGCAACGTAAGGCAACGTAAAGCAACGTAAAGCAAGGCAACGTAAAGCCACGTAAAGCAAGGCAACGTAAAGCAAGGTAAAGCAAGACAAGGCAAGGCAACGTAAAGCAAGGCAAGGCAAGGCAACGTAAAGCAAGACAACGTAAAGCAAGGTAAAGCAAGGCAACGTAAAGCAATGTAAAGCAAGGCAACGTAAAGCAAGGCAAGGCTAGGCAACGTAAAGCAAGGCAACGTAAAGCAATGTAAAGCAAGGCAACGTAAAGTAAGGCAACGTAAGTCAACGTAATGTAAGGCAACGTAAAGCAACGTAAAGTAAGGAAACGTATAGTAAAGTAAAGCAAGCCAACGTAAAGTTAGGCAGCGTAATGCAACGTAAAGAAAGGCAACGTAAAGCAAGTCAACGTAAAGCAAGGCAACGTAAGGCAACGTAAAGCAAGGCAACGTAAAGTAAGGCAACGTAAGTCAACGTAAAGTAAGGAAACGTAAAGCAAGTCAACGTAAAGCAAGGCAACGTAAGGCAACGTAAAGCAAGGCAAAGTAAAGCACGGCAACGTAAGGCAACGTAAAGCAAGGCAACGTAAAGCAACGCAACGTAAAGCAACATAAAGAAAGGCAACGTAAAGCAAGTCAACGTAAAGCAACATAAGCAAGGCAACTTAAAGCAAGGCAACGTAAGGCAACGTAAGGCAACGTAAAGCAACATAAAGCAAGGCAATTTAAAGCAACGTAAGGTAACGTAAAGCAAGGCAACGTAAAGCAAGGCATCGTAAAGCAAAGTAATGCAAGGGAACGTAAAGCAAGGAAACGTAAAGCAAGGCAACGTAAAGCAAAGTAAATCAAGGCAACGTAAAGGAAGGCAACGTAAGAAAACGTACAGCATCGTAAAGCAAGGCAAAGTAAAGCAAGGCAACGTAAAGAAACGTAAAGCAAGGCAACGTAAAGCAAGGCAACGTAAAGCAACGTAAAGTAAAGCAACGTAAAGCAAGTCAACGTAAAGCAACATAAATAAAGGCAAAGTAAAGCAACCTAAAGCAAGGCAACGTAAAGCAATGCAACGTAAAGCAACGTAAAGTAAGGCAACGTAAAGTAAGGCAACGTAAGCAACGTAAAGCAAAGCAACGTAAAATAAGGCAACGTAAGGCAGCGTAAAGCAAGGCAACGTATAGCAAAGTAAAGCAAGGACACGTAAAGTAAGGCAACGTAAGGCAACGTAAAGTAAGGCAACGTAAAGCAACGTAAAGCAAGGCAACGTAAAGCAAGGCAACGTAAAGCAAGGCAACGTAAGGCAACGTAAAGCAAGGCAACGTAAACAACATAAAGCAAGGCAACGTAAAGCAAGGCAATGTAAGGCAACGTAAAGGAAGGCAAGGTAAAGCAAGGCAACGTAAAGCAACGTAAAGCAACGGAACGTAAAGCAAGGCAACGTAAAGTATCGAAAGCAAGGCATCGTAAAGCAAGACAATGTAAAGCAACGTAAAGCAACGGAACGTAAAGCAAGGCAACGTAAAGCTACGTAAAGCAAGGCAACGTAAAGCAACGTAAAGCAAGGCAACGTAAGGCAACATAAAGCAAGGCAATGTAAAGCAAGGCAACTTAAAGCAACATAATGCAAGGCAACGTAAAGCAAAGCAACATAAGGCAACGTAAAGCAACATAAATCAAGGCAACTTAAAGCAAGGTAAGGTAACTTAAAGCAAGGCAACGTAAAGCAAGGCATCGTAAAGAAACGTAAAGCAAGGGAACGTAATGCAATTAAACGTAAAGCAAGGCAACGTAAAGCAAAGTAAATCAAGGCAACGTAAAGGAAGGCAACGTAAGGCATCGTAAAGCATCGTAAAGCAAGGCAAAGTAAAGCTAGGCAACGTAAAGCAACGTAAAGCAAGGCAAAGTAAAGCAACGTAAAGCAAGTCAACGTAAAGCAATGCAAGGCAAGGCAACGTAAAGCAAGGCAACGTAAAGCAACGTAAAGCAAGGCAAGGCAACGTAAAGCAACATAAAGCAAGGCAACGTAAAGCAACGTAACGGAAAGCAAGGTAACGTAAGGCAACGTAAAGCAAGGCAAGGTAAGGCAACATAAAGCAAGGCAACGTAAAGCAACGTAAAGCAAGGCAACGTAAAGCAAGGCAAGGCAAGGCAACGTAAAGTAAGGCAACGTAAAGCAACGTAAAGCAAGGCAAGGCAAGGCAACGTAAAGCAAATCAAGGCAAGGAAACGTAAAGCAAGGCAACGTAAAGCAACGTAAAACAAGGCAACGTAAAGCAACGTAAATCAAGGCAACGTAAAGCAAGGCAAGGCAACGTAAAGCAAGTCAAGGCAAGGAAACGTAAAGCAAGGCAACGTAAAGCAACTTAAAACAAGGCAACCTAAAGCAAGGCAACGTAAAGTAAGGCAAAGCAAGGCAACGTAAAGCAAGGCAATGTAAAGCAAGGCAACGTAAAGCAAGGCAACATAAAGCAACGTAAAGCAAGGCAACTTAAAGCAACGTAAAGCAAGGCAAGGCAAGGCAACGTAAAGCAAGGCAACGTAAAGCAATGTAAAGCAAGGCAACGTAAAGCAACGTAAAGCAAGTCAAGGCAAGGCAACGTAAAGCAAGGCAACGTAAAGCAACGTAAAGCAAGGCAACGTAAACCAACGTAAAGCAAGGCAAGGCAAGGCAACGTAAAGGAAGAGAACGTAAAGCAACGTAAAGCAAGGCAACGTAAAGCAATGTAAAGCAAGGCAACGTAAATCAAGAAAAGCAAGACAAGGCAAGGCAACATAAAGCAAGGCAAGGCAAGGCAACGTAAAGCAAGGCAACGTAAAGCAACGTAAATCAAGGCAATGTAAAGCAACGTAAATCAAGGCAACGTAAACCAAGAAAAGGAAGACAAGGCAAGGCAAAGTAAAGCAAGGCAAGGCAAGGCAACGTAAAGCAAGGCAACGTAAAGCAACGTAAAGCAAGGCAAGGCAAGGCAACCTAAATCAAGGCAAGGCAAGGCAATGTAAAGCAAAGCAAGATAAGGCAACGTAAAGCAAGGCAACTTAAAGCAACGTAAAGCAAGGCAAGGCAATGTAAAGCAAGGAAACGTAAAGAAACGTAAAGCAAGGCAAGGCAACGTAAAGCAACGTAAAGCAAGGCAAGGCAAGGCAACGTAAAGCAAGGCAACGTAAAGCAAGGCAACGTAAACCAAAGTGAAGCAAGGCAAGGCAACGTAAAGCAAGGCAACGTAAAGCAACGTAAAGCAAGGCAACGTAAACCAAGAAAAGGAAGACAAGGCAAGGCAAAGAAAAGCAAGGCAAGGCAAGGCAAAGAAAAGCAAGGCAAGGCAAGGCAACGTAAAGCAAGGCAACGTAAAGCAACGTAAAGCAAGGCAAGGCAAGGCAACCTAAATCAAGGCAAGGCAAGGCAATGTAAAGCAAAGCAAGATAAGGCAACGTAAAGCAAGGCAACGTAAAGCAACGTAAAGCAAGGCAAGGCAACGTAAAGCAACGTAAAGCAAGGCAAAGTTAAGTAAGGCAACGTAAAGCAACGTAAAGCAAGGAAACCTAAAGGAAGGCAACGTAAAGCAACATAAATCAAGGCAAAGTAAAGCAAGGCAACGTAAAGCAACATAAAGCAAGACAACGTAAAGTAAGGCAAAGTAAAGCAACGTAAAGCAAGGCAACGTAAAGCAAGGCAACGTAAAGCAACGTAAAGCAAGACAACGTAAGGTAAGGCAAAGTAAAGCAACGTAAAGCAAGGCAACGTAAAGCAAGGCAACGTAAAGCAAAGTAAGTAAGGCAACGTAAAGTAAGGCAACGTAAGGCAATGTAAAGCAAGGCAACGTAAAGTAAGGCAACGTAAGTCAACGTAAAGTAAGGCAACGTAAAGCAAGTCAACGTAAAGCAAGGCAACGTAAGGCAACGTAAAGCAAGGCAACGTAAAGCAAGGCAACGTAAGGCAACGTAAAGCAAGGCAACGTAAAGCAAGGCAACGTAAAGCAACATAAAGAAAGGCAACGTAAAGCAAGTCAACGTAAAGCAACATAAAGCAAGGCAACTTAAAGCAAGGCAACGTAAGGCAACGTAAGGCAACGTAGAGCAACATAAATCAAGGCAATTTAAAGCAACGTAAGGTAACGTAAAGCAAGGCAACGTAAAGTAAGGCATCGTAAAGCAAAGTAAAGCAAGGGAACGTAAAGCAAGGAAACGTAAAGCAAGGCAATGTAAAGCAAAGTAAATCAAGGCAACGTAAAGGAAGGCAACGTAAGGAAACGTACAGCATCGTAAAGCAAGGCAAAGTAAAGCAAGGCAACGTAAAGAAACGTAAAGCAAGGCAACGTAAAGCAACGTAAAGTAAAGCAACGTAAAGCAAGGCAACGTAAAGCCACGTAAAGCAAGGCAATGTAAAGCAAGGTAAAGCAAGACATGGCAAGGCAACGTAAAGCAAGGCAAGGCAAGGCAACGTAAAGCAGGATAACGTAAAGCAACGTAAAGCAAGGCAACGTAAAGCAATGTAAAGCAAGGCAAGGTAAGGCAACGTAAAGCAAGGCAACGTAAAGCAATGTAAAGCAAGGCAACGTAAACCAAGAAAAGCAAGACAAGGCAAGGCAACGTAAAGCAAGGCAAGGTAAGGCAACGTAAAGCAAGGACACGTAAAGCAACGTAAAGCAAGGCAAGGCAAGGCAACATAAAGCAAGGCAACGTAAAGCAACGTAAAGCAAGACAACGTAAAGGAAGGCAACGTAAAGCAACGTAAAGCAAGGCAACATAAAGCAAGGCAACGTAAAGCTACGTAAAGTAAAGCAACGTAAAGCAACGTAAAGCAACGTAAATCAAGGCAAAGTAAAGCAACGTAAAGCAAGGCAACGTAAACAAGTCAACGTAAAGCAATGTAAAGCAAGGAAACGTAAAGAAACGTAAAGCAAGGCAAGGCAACGTAAAGCAAGGCAACGTAAAGCAACGTAAAGCAAGGCAAGGCAAGGCAACGTAAAGCAAGGCAACGTAAAGCAAGGCAACGTAAACCAAAGTGAAGCAAGGCAAGGCAAGGCAACGTAAAGCAAGACAACGTAAAGCAACGTAAAGCAAGGCAACGTAAAGCAATGTAAAGCAAGGCAACGTAAACCAAGAAAAGGAAGACAAGGCAAGGCAAAGTAAAGCAAGGCAAGGCAAGGCAACGTAAAGCAAGGCAACGTAAAGCAACGTAAAGCAAGGCAAGGCAAGGCAACCTAAATCAAGGCAAGGCAAGGCAATGTAAAGCAGAGCAAGATAAGGCAACGTAAAGCAAGGCAACGTAAAGCAACGTAAAGCAAGGCAAGGCAACGTAAAGCAAGACAACGTAAAGCAACGTAAAGCAAGGCAACGTAAAGCAACGTAAAGCAAGGCAAAGTTAAGTAAGGCAACGTAAAGCAACGTAAAGCAAGGAAACCTAAAGGAAGGCAACGTAAAGCAACGTAAAGCAAGGCAACGTAAAGCAAGGCAACGTAAAGCAACGTAAAGCAAGACAACGTAAAGTAAGTGAAAGTAAAGCAAAGTAAAGCAAGGCAACGTAAAGCAAGGCAACTTAAAGCAATGTAAAATAAAGCAACGTAAAGCAAGGCAACGTAAAGCAAGGCAACGTAAAACAAGACAACGTAAAGCAAAATAAGTAAGGCAACGTAAAGTAAGGCAACGTAAGGCAATGTAAAGCAAGGCAACGTAAAGTAAGGCAACGTAAGTCAACGTAAAGTAAGGCAACGTAAAGCAAGTCAACGTAAAGCAAGGCAACGTAAGGCAACGTAAAGCAAGGCAACGTAAAGCAAGGCAACGTAAGGCAACGTAAAGCAAGGCAACGTAAAGCAACGTAAATCAAGGCAACGTAAAGCAAGGCAAGGCAACGTAAAGTAAGTCAACGTAAAGCAACATAAAGCAAGGCAACTTAAAGCAAGGCAACGTAAGGCAACGTAAGGCAACGTAAAGCAACATAAAGCAAGGCAATTTAAAGCAACGTAAGGTAACGTAAAGCAAGGCAACGTAAAGCAAGGCATCGTAAAGCAAAGTAAAGCAAGGGAACGTAAAGCAAGGAAACGTAAAGCAAGGCAACGTAAAGCAAAGTAAATCAAGGCAACGTAAAGGAAGGAAACGTAAGGAAACGTACAGCATCGTAAAGCAAGGCAAAGTAAAGCAAGGCAACGTAAAGCAAGGCAACGTAAGGCAACGTAAAGCAACGTAAAGCAAGGCAACGTAAAGCCACGTAAAGCAAGGCAACGTAAAGCAAGGTAAAGCAAGACAAGGCAAGGCAACGTAAAGCAAGGCAAGGCAAGGCAACGTAAAGCAAGACAACGTAAAGCAACGTAAAGCAAGGCAACGTAAAGCAATGTAAAGCAAGGCAACGTAAACCAAGAAAAGCAAGACAAGGAAAGGCAACGTAAAGCAAAGCAAGGTAAGGCAACGTAAAGCAAGGCAACGTAAAGCAACGTAAAGCAAGGCAACGTAAAGCAAGGCAAGGCAAGGCAACGTAAAGCAAGAAAACGTAAAGTAACGTAAGAAAGGCAACGTAAAGTAAGGCAACGTAAGGCAATGTAAAGCAAGGCAACGTAAAGTAAGGCAACGTAAGTCAACGTAAAGTAAGGCAACGTAAAGCAACGTAAAGTAAGGAAACGTATAGTAAAGTAAAGCAAGCCAACGTAAAGTTAGTCAGCGTAAGGCAACGTAAAGAAAGGCAACGTAAAGCAAGTCAACGAAAAGCAAGGCAACGTAAGGCAACGTAAAGCAAGGCAACGTAAAGCAAGGCAACGTAAAGCAATATAAAGAAAGGCAACGTAAAGCAAGTCAACGTAAAGCAACATAAAGCAAGGCAACTTAAAGCAAGGCAACATAAGGCAACGTAAGGCAACGTAAAGCAACATAAAGCAAGGGAATTTAAAGCAACGTAAGGTAACGTAAAGCAAGGCAACGTAAAGCAAGGCATCGTAAAGCAAAGTAAAGCAAGGGAACGTAAAGCAAGGAATCGTAAAGCAAGGCAACGCAAAGCAAAGTAAATCAAAGCAACGTAAAGGAAGTCAACGTAAGGAAACGTACAGCATCGTAAAGCAAGGCAAAGTAAAGCAAGGCAACGTAAAGAAACGTAAAGCAAGGCAACGTAAAGCAAGGCAACGTAAGGCAACGTAAAGCAACGTAAAGCAAGGCAACGTAAAGCCACGTAAAAAAGGCAACGTAAAGCAAGGTAAAGCAAGACAAGGCAAGGCAACGTAAAGCAAGGCAAGGCAACGTAAAGCAAGGCAACGTAAAGCAACGTAAAGCAAGGCAACGTAAAGCAATGTAAAGCAAGGCAACGTAAACCAAGAAAAGCAAGAAAAGGCAAGGCAACCTAAAGCAACATAAAGCAAGGCAACTTAAAGCAACGTAAAGCAAGACAACGTAAAGCATCGTAAAGCAAGGCAACGTAAAGCATCGTAAAGCAAGGCAACGTAAAGCAAGGCAAGGCAAGGCAATGTAAAGCAAGGCAACGTAAAGCAAGACAAGGCAAGGCAACGTAAAGCAAGGCAACGTAAAGCAACGGAATGCAAGGCAACGTAAAGCAACTTAAAGCAAGGTAACGTAAAGAAACATAATGCAAGACAAGTCAAGGAAACGTAAAGCAAGGCAAGGCAAGGCAACGTAAAGCAACGTAAAGCAAGGAAACGTAAAGCAACATAAAGCAAGGCAACGTAAAGCAAGGCAAGGCAAGGCAACGTAAAGCAAGGCAAGGCAAGGCAACGTAAAGCAAGGCAACGTAAAGCAACGTAAGGCAAGGCAACGTAAAGCAAGGCAACGTAACGAAACGCAACGTAAAGCAACGTAAAGCAACGTAAAGCAAGGTAAAGCAATGTAAAGGAAGGCAACGTAAAGCAACGTAAAGCAAACCAACGTAAAGCAACGTAAAGAAAGGTAAAGCAAGGTAAAGTCAGTTAAAGCAACGTAAAGCAACGTAAAGCAAGGCAACGTAAAGCAGGGTAAAGCAAGGTAAAGCAACGTAAAGCAACGTAAAGCAAGGACACATAAATCAACGTAAAGCAAGGAAACGTAAATCAAGGTAAAGAAAGCTGAAGCAAGGTAAAGCAACGTAAAGCAACGTAAAGCAAGGCAACGTAAAGAAAGGTAAAGCAAGGTAAAGCAAGGTAAAGCAACGTAAAGCAACGTAAAGCAAGGCAACGTAAAGCAACGTAAAGTAAGGCTAAGTAAAGCAACGTAAAGCAAGGCAATGTAAAGCAAGGCAAATTAAAGCAAAGTAAAATAAAGCAACGTAAAGCAAGGCAACGTAAAGCAAGGCAACGTAAAGCAAGGCAACGTAAAGCAAGAAAACGTAAAGCAACATAAAGTAAGGCAACGTAAAGCAACGTAAACTAAGGAAACATATAGCAAAGTAAAGCAAGGCAACGTAAAGTTAGGCAACGTAAGGCAACGTAAAGAAAGGCAACGTAAAGCAAGTCAACGTAAAGCAAGGCAACGTAAGGCAACGTAAAGCAAGGCAACGTAAAGCAAGGCAACGTAAGGCAACGTAAAGCAAGGCAACGTAAAGCAAGGCAACGTAAAGCAACATAAAGAAAGGCAACGTAAACCAAGGCAACGTAAAGCAACATAAAGCAAGGCAACATAATGCAAGGCAACGTAAGGCAACGTAAGGCAACGTAAAGCAACATAAAGCAAGGCAACATAAAGCAAGGCATCGTAAAGCAAATTAAAGCAAGGGAACGTAAAGCAAGGCAATGTAAGGCAACGTAAAGCAACGTAAAGCAAGGCAACGTAAAGCAAGACAAGGCAAGGCAACGTAAAGCAAGGCAAGGCAAGGCAACGTAAAGCAAGACAACGTAAAGCAACGTAAAGCAAGGCAACGTAAAGCAATGTAAAGCAAGGCAACGTAAACCAAGAAAAGCAAGACAAGGAAAGGCAACGTAAAGCAAAGCAAGGTAAGGCAACGTAAAGCAAGGCAACGTAAAGCAACGTAAAGCAAGGCAACGTAAAGCAAGGCAAGGCAAGGCAACGTAAAGCAAGACAACGTAAAGCAACGTAAGTAAGGCAACGTAAAGTAAGGCAACGTAAGGCAATGTAAAGCAAGGCAACGTAAAGTAAGGCAACGTAAAGCAACGTAAAGTAAGGAAACGTATAGTAAAGTAAAGCAAGCCAACGTAAAGTTAGGCAGCGTAAGGCAACGTAAAGAAAGGCAACGTAAAGCAAGTCAACGTAAAGAAAGGCAACGTAAGGCAACGTAAAGCAAGGCAACG
Organism: Phaenicophaeus curvirostris; assembly: GCF_032191515.1. Classification (NCBI taxonomy): domain Eukaryota; kingdom Metazoa; phylum Chordata; class Aves; order Cuculiformes; family Cuculidae; genus Phaenicophaeus; species Phaenicophaeus curvirostris. The sequence goes on from NW_027206666.1 coordinate 471,594, forward strand.
TAAAGCAAGGCAACGTAAAGCAATATAAAGAAAGGCAACGTAAAGCAAGTCAACGTAAAGCAACATAAAGCAAGGCAACTTAAAGCAAGGCAACATAAGGCAACGTAAGGCAACGTAAAGCAACATAAAGCAAGGGAATTTAAAGCAACGTAAGGTAACGTAAAGCAAGGCAACGTAAAGCAAGGCATCGTAAAGCAAAGTAAAGCAAGGGAACGTAAAGCAAGGAATCGTAAAGCAAGGCAACGCAAAGCAAAGTAATTCAAGGCAACGTAAAGAAGGCAACGTAAGGAAACGTACAGCATCGTAAAGCAAGGCAAAGTAAAGCAAGGCAACGTAAAGAAACGTAAAGCAAGGCAACGTAAAGCAAGGCAACGTAAGGCAACGTAAAGCAACGTAAAGCAAGGCAACGTAAAGCCACGTAAAAAAGGCAACGTAAAGCAAGGTAAAGCAAGACAAGGCAAGGCAACGTAAAGCAAGGCAAGGCAACGTAAAGCAAGACAACGTAAAGCAACGTAAAGCAAGGCAAAGTAAAGCAATGTAAAGCAAGGCAACGTAAACCAAGAAAAGCAAAACAAGGCAAGGCAACCTAAAGCAACGTAAAGCAAGGCAACTTAAAGCAACGTAAAGCAAGACAACGTAAAGCATCGTAAAGCAAGGCAACGTAAAGCAACGTAAAGCATGGCAACGTAAAGCAAGGCAAGGCAAGGCAATGTAAAGCAAGGCAACGTAAAGCAAGGCAAGGCAAGGCAACGTAAAGCAAGGCAACGTAAAGCAACAGAAAGCAAGGCAAGGCAACGTAAAGCAAGGCAACGTAAAGCAACGGAATGCAAGGCAACGTAAAGCAACGTAAAGCAAGGTAACGTAAAGAAACATAATGCAAGACAAGTCAAGGAAACGTAAAGCAAGGCAAGGCAAGGCAACATAAAGCAAGGCAACGTAAAGCAACGTAAAGCAAGGAAACGTAAAGCAACATAAAGCAAGGCAACGTAAAGCTAGGCAAGGCAAGGCAACGTAAAGCAAGGCAAGGGAAGGCAACGTAAAGCAAGGCAACGTAAAGCAACGTAAGGCAAGGCAACGTAAAGCAAGGCAACGTAACGAAACGCAACGTAAAGCAATGTAAAGCAACGTAAAGCAAGGTAAAGCAATGTAAAGGAAGGCAACGTAAAGCAACGTAAAGCAAACCAACGTAAAGCAACGTAAAGCAAGGTAAAGCAAGGTAAAGTCAGTTAAAGCAACGTAAAGCAACGTAAAGCAAGGCAACGTAAAGCAGGGTAAAGCAAGGTAAAGCAACATAAAGCAACGTAAACTAGGACACATAAATCAACGTAAAGCAAGGAAACGTAAAGCAAGGTAAAGAAAGCTAAAGCAAGGTAAAGCAACGTAAAGCAACGTAAAGCAAGGCAACGTAAAGAAAAGTAAAGCAAGGTAAAGCAAGGTAAAGCAACGTAAAGCAACGTAAAGCAAGGCAACGTAAAGCAACGTAAAGTAAGGCAAAGTAAAGCAACGTAAAGCAAGGCAATGTAAAGCAAGGCAAATTAAAGCAAAGTAAAATAAAGCAACGTAAAGCAAGGCAACGTAAAGCAAGGCAACGTAAAGCAAGAAAACGTAAAGCAACGTAAAGTAAGGCAACGTAAAGTAAGGCAACGTAAGGCAATGTAAAGCAAGGCAACGTAAAGCAAGGCATCGTAAAGCAAAGTAAAGCAAGGGAACGTAAAGCAAGGCAACGTAAGGCAACGTAAAGCAACGTAAAGCAAGGCAACGTAAAGCCACGTAAAAAAGGCAACGTAAAGCAAGGTAAAGCAAGACAAGGCAAGGCAACGTAAAGCAAGGCAAGGCAAGGCAACGTAAAGCAAGACAACGTAAAGCAACGTAAAGCAAGGCAACGTAAAGCAATGTAAAGCAAGGCAACGTAAACCAAGAAAAGCAAGACAAGGCAAGGCAACGTAAAGCAACGTAAAGCAAGGCAACTTAAAGCAACGTAAAGCAAGACAACGTAAAGCATCGTAAAGCAAGGCAACGTAAAGCTTCGTAAAGCAAGGCAACGTAAAGCAAGGCAAGGCAAGGCAACGTAAAGCAAGGCAAGGCAAGGCAACGTAAAGCAAGGCAACGTAAAGCAACAGAAAGCAAGGCAAGGCAACGTAAAGCAAGGCAACGTAAAGCAACGGAAATCAAGGCAACGTAAAGCAACGTAAAGCAAGGTAACGTAAAGAAACATAATGCAAGACAAGTCAAGGAAACGTAAAGCAAGGCAAGGCAAGGCAACATAAAGCAAGGCAACGTAAAGCAAGGCAAGGCAAGGCAACGTAAAACAAGGCAAGGCAAGGCAACGTAAAGCAAGGCAACGTAAAGCAACGTAAGGCAAGGCAACGTAAAACAAGGCAACGTAACGAAACGCAACGTAAAGCAACGTAAAGCAACGTAAAGCAAGGTAAAGCAATGTAAAGGAAGGCAACGTAAAGCAACGTAAAGCAAACCAACGTAAAGCAACGTAAAGCAAGGTAAAGCAAGGTAAAGTCAGTTAAAGCAACGTAAAGCAACGTAAAGCAAGGCAAAGTAAAGCAGGGTAAAGCAAGGTAAAGCAAAGTAAAGCAACGTAAAGCAAGGACACATAAATCAACGTAAAGCAAGGCAACGTAAAGCAAGGTAAAGAAAGCTAAAGCAAGGTAAAGCAACGTAAATCAACGTAAAGCAAGGCAACGTAAAGAAAGGTAAAGCAAGGTAAAGCAACGTATAGCAACGTAAAGCAACGTAAAGCAAGGCAACGTAAAGCAACTTAAAGTAAGGCAAAGTAAAGCAACGTAAAGCAAGGCAACGTAAAGCAAGGCAAATTAAAGCAAAGTAAAATAAAGCAACGTAAAGCAAGGCAACGTAAAGCAAGGCAACGTAAGTCAACGTAAAGTAAGGCAACGTAAAGCAACGTAAACTAAGGAAACGTATAGCAAAGTAAAGCAAGGCAACGTAAAGTTAGGCAACGTAAGGCAACGTAAAGAAAGGCAACGTAAAGCAAGTCTACGTAAAGCAAGGCAACGTAAGGCAACGTAAAGCAAGGCAACGTAAAGCAAGGCAACGTAAAGCAACATAAAGAAAGGAAACGTAAAGCAAGGCAACGTAAAGCAACATAAAGCAAGGCAACATAAAGCAAGGCAACGTAAGGCAACGTAAGGCAACGTAAAGCAACATAAAGCAAGGCAACGTAAAGCAAGGCATCGTAAAGCAAAGTAAAGCAAGGGAACGTAAAGGAAGGCAACGTAAGGAAACGTACAGCATCGTAAAGCAAGGCAAAGTAAAGCAAGGCAACGTAAAGAAACGTAAAGCAAGGAAACGTAAATCAAGGCAACGTAAGGCAACGTAAAGCCACGTAAAGCAAGGCAACGTAAAGCCACGTAAAGCAAGGCAACGTAAAGCAACGTAAAGCAAGGCAACGTAAAGCAACGTAAAGCAAGGCAAGGCAACGTAAAGCAAGACAACGTAAAGCAACGTAAAGCAAGGCAACGTAAAGGAATGTAAAGCAAGGCAACGTAAACCAAGAAAAGCAAGACAAGGCAAGGCAACGTAAAGCAAGGCAAGGTAAGGCAACATAAAGCAAGGCAACGTAAAGCAACGTAAAGCAAGGCAACGTAAAGCAAGGCAAGGCAAGGCAACATAAAGCAAGGCAACGTAAAGCAACGTAAAGCAAGGCAAGGCAAGGCAACGTAAAGCAAGTAAAGGCAAGGCAACATAAATCAAGTCAAGGCAAGGAAACGTAAAGCAAGGCAACGGAAAGCAACGTAAAACAAGGCAACGTAAAGCAACGTAAAGCAAGGCAACGTAAAGGAACGTAAAGCAAGGCAACTTAAAGCAACGTAAAGCAAGACAATGTAAAGCATCGTAAAGCAAGGCAACGTAAAGCATCGTAAAGCAAGGCAACGTAAAGCAAGGCAAGGCAAGGCAACGTAAAGCAAGGCAACGTAAAGCAACAGAAAGCAAGGCAAGGCAACATAAAGCAAGGCAACGTAAAGCAACGTAAAGCAAGGAAACGTAAAGCAACGTAAAGCAAGGTAACATAAAGAAACATAATGCAAGACAAGTCAAGGAAACGTAAAGCAAGGCAAGGCAAGGCAACGTAAAGCAAGGCAACGTAAAGCAACGTAAAGCAAGGCAACGTAAAGCAACATAAAGCAAGGCAACGTAAAGCAACATAAAGCAAGGCAACGTAAAGCAAGGCAAGGCAACGTAAAGCAAGGCAACGTAAAGCAATGTAATTCAAGGCAACGTAAAGAAAGGCAACGTAACGAAACGCAACGTAAAGCAACGTAAAGGAAGGCAACGTAAAGCAACGTAAAGCAAACCAACGTAAAGCAACGTAAAGCAAGGTAAAGCAAGGTAAAGTCAGTTAAAGCAACGTAAAGCAACGTAAAGCAAGGCAACATAAAGCAGGGTAAAGCAACGTAAAGCAAGGTAAAGCAACGTAAAGCAAGGACACATAAATCAACGTAAAGCAAGGCAACGTAAAGCAAGGTAAAGGAAGGCAACGTAAAGCCACGTAAAGCAAGGCAACGTAAAGCAACGTAAAGCAAGGCAACGTAAAGCAACGTAAAGCAAGGCAAGGCAAGGCAACGTAAAGCAAGACAACGTAAAGCAATGTCAAGCAAGGCAACGTAAAGGAATGTAAAGCAAGGCAACGTAAACCAAGAAAAGCAAGACAAGGCGAGGCAACGTAAAGCAGGGCAAGGTAAGGCAACATAAAGCAAGGCAACGTAAAGCAACGTAAAGCAAGGCAACGTAAAGCAAGGCAAGGCAACATAAAGCAAGGCAACGTAAAGCAACGTAAAGCAAGGCAAGGCAAGGCAACGTAAAGCAAGTCAAGGCAAGGCAACGGAAAGCAAGGCAACGGAAAGCAACGTAAAACAAGGCAACGTAAAGCAACGTAAAGCAAGGCAACGTAAAGCAACGTAAAGCAAGGCAACTTAAAGCAACGTAAAGCAAGACAACGTAAAGCATCGTAAAGCAAGGCAACGTAAAGCATCGTAAAGCAAGGCAACCTAAAGCAAGGCAAGGCAAGGCAACGTAAAGCAAGGCAACGTAAAGCAACAGAAAGCAAGGCAAGGCAACGTAAAGCAAGGTAACATAAAGAAACATAATGCAAGACAAGTCAAGGAAACATAAAGCAAGGCAAGGCAAGGCAACGTAAAGCAACGTAAAGCAAGGTAAAGCAACTTAAAGGAAGGCAACGTAAAGCAATGTAAAGGAAACCAACGTAAAGCAACGTAAAGCAAGGTAAAGCAAGGTAAAGTCTGTTAAAGCAACGTAAAGCAACGTAAAGCAAGGTAAAGCAAGGTAAAGATAGCTAAAGCAACGTAAAGCAACGTAAAGCAAGGCAACGTAAAGAAAGGTAAAGCAAGGTAAAGCAACGTAAAGCAACGTAAAGCAAGGCAACGTAAAGCAAGGCAACGTAAAGCAAGGTAAAGCAACATAAAGCAACGTAAAGCAAGGCAACATAAAGCAAGGCAATGTAAAGCAAGATAAAGCAAGGTAAAGCAACGTAAAGCAAGGCAACGTAAAGCAACGTAAAGGAAGGCAAGGTAAAACAACGTAAAGCAAGGCAACGTAAAGCAAGGTAAAGCAAGGTAAAGCAACGTAAAGCAAGGTAAAGCAAGGCAATGTAAAGCAACGTAAAGCAACGTAAAGCAAGGTAAACAAGGTAAAGCTAGGTAAAGCAACGTAAAGCAAGGCAACGTAAAGCAAGGTAAAGCAAGGTAAAGCAAGGTAAAGCAAGGCAACATACAGCCAGGTAAAGCAAGACAACGTAAAGCAACGTAAAGCAAGGTAAAGCAACGTAAAGCTACGTAAAGCAACGTAAAGCAAGGCACCGTAATGCAAGGTAAAGCAAGGCAACGTAAAGCAACGTAAAGCAACGTAGAGCAAGGCAACGTAAAGCAACGTACAGCAAGGCTACGTAAAGCAACGTAAAGCAAGGGAAAGCAAGGCAACGTAAAGCAAGGCTACGTAAAGCAACGTAAAGCAACGTAAAGCAAGGTAAAGAAAGGCAACGTAAAGCAAGGTAAAGCATGGCAACGGAAAGCAACGTAAAGCAACGTAAAGCAACGTAAAGCAAGGTAAAGCAAGGCAACGTAAAGCAACGTAAAGCAATGTAAAGTAAGGTAAATCAAGGCAACGTAAAGCAACGTAAAGCAAGGCAACGTAAAGCAAGGTAAAGAAAGGCAAAGCAACGTAAGGCAAGGTAAAGCAAGGCAACGTAAAGTAAGGCAAAGCAAGGCAAAGCAACGTAAAGCAAGGTAAAGCAAGGCAAGCTAAATCTTGGCAAAGCAACACAAAGCAAGGTAAAGCAAGGCAAGGTAAAGCAAGACAAAGCAACGTAAAGCAACGTAAAGCAAGGTAAAGCAACGTAAAGTAAGATAAAGCAAGGTAAAGCAACGCAACGTAAAGCAAGGTAAAGCAATGCAAGGTAAAGCAGGGTAAATCAAGGTAAAGCATGGCAACGTAAAGCAACGTAAAGCAAGGTAAAGCAAGGCAAGGCAAAGCAAGGTAAAGCAACGTAAAGCAAGGCAACATAAAGCAACATAAAGCAAGGTAAAGCAAGGCAAGGTAAAGCAAGGTAAAGCAAGGCAAGGTAAAGCAAGGCATCGTAAAGGAACGTAAAGCAAGGAAACGTAAAATAAGGCAACGTAAAGCAAGGCAACATAAAGCAACGTAAAGCAAGGCAACGTAAAGCAACGTAAAGCAAGGCAACGTAAAGCAACGTAAAGCAAGCCAACGTAAAGCAAGCCAAAGTAAAGCAAGCCAACGTAAGGAAACGTAAAGTAAGGCAACGTAAATCAAGGCAACGTAAGGCAAGGTAAGGTAAAGCAAGGCAACGTAAAGCAAGGCAATGTAAGGCAACGTAAAGCAAGGCAATGTAAAGCAACGTAAAGCAAGGCAACGTAAGGCAACGTAAAGTAAGGCAAAGTAAAGCAATGCAATGTAAAGCAACATAAAGCAAGGCAACGTAAAGCAAAGCAACGTAAGGAAACGTAAAGCAAGGGAACGTAAAGCAAGGAAACGTAAAGCAAGGCAACGTAAAGCAAAGTAAATCAAGGAAACGTAAAGGAAGGCAACGTAAGGCAACGTAAAGCATCGTAAAGCAAGGCAAAGTAAAGCAAGGCAATGTAAAGCAACGTAAAGCAAGGCAACGTAAAGCAAGGCAAGGCAAGGCAACGTAAAGGAAGGCAACGTAAAGCAACGTAAATCAAGGCAAGGCAACATAAAGCAAAGTAAAGCAAGGCAACGTAAAGCAAGGCAACGTAAAGCAACGTAACGCAAAGCAACGTAAAGTAAGGCAACGTAAAGCAAGGCAACGTAAAGCAACGTAAAGCAAGGTAACGTAAAGCAACGTAAAGCAAGGCAACGTAAAGCAACATAAAGCAAGGAAACGTAAAGCAACGTAAAGCAAGGCAACATAAAGCAAGGCAAGGCAACGTAAAGCAAGGCAACGTAAAGCAACGTAAAGCAAGGCAAGGCAACGTAAAGCAAGTCAAGGCAAGGCAACGTAAAGCAAATCAAGGCAAGGAAACGTAAAGCAAGGCAACGTAAAGCAACTTAAAACAAGGCAACGTAAAGCAACGTAAAGCAAGGCAACGTAAAGTAAGGCAAAGCAAGGCAACGTAAAGCAAGGCAACGTAAAGCAACGTAAAGCAAGGCAACGTAAAGCAACGTAAAGCAAGGCAACGTAAAGCAACGTAAAGCAAGGCAAGGCAAGGCAACGTAAAGTAAGGCAAAGCAAGGCAACGTAAAGCAAGGCAACGTAAAGCAACGTAAAGCAAGGCAACGTAAAGCAACGTAAAGCAAGGCAAGGCAAGGCAACGTAAAGCAAGTAAAGGCAAGGCAACGTAAAGCAAGTCAAGGCAAGGAAACGTAAAGCAAGGCAACGTAAAGCAACGTAAAACAAGGCAACGTAAAGCAACGTAAAGCAAGGCAACGTAAAGCAACATAAAGCAAGGCAACTTAAAGCAACGTAAAGCAAGACAACGTAAAGCATCGTAAAGCAAGGCAACGTAAAGCATCGTAAAGCAAGGCAACCTAAAGCAAGGCAAGGCAAGGCAACGTAAAGCAAGGCAACGTAAAGCAACGTAAAGCAAGGCAAGGCAAGGCAACGTAAAGCAAGGCAACGTAAAGCAACAGAAAGCAAGGCAAGGCAACGTAAAGCAAGGCAACGTAAAGCAACGGAAATCAAGGCAACGTAAAGTAACGTAAAGCAAGGTAACATAAAGAAACATAATGCAAGACAAGTCAAGGAAACGTAAAGCAAGGCAAGGCAAGGCAACGTAAAGCAAGGCAACGTAAAGCAAGGCAACGTAAAGCAACATAAAGCAAGGCAACGTAAAGCAAGGCAAGGCAAGGCAACGTAAAGCAAGGCAAGGCAAGGCAACGTAAAGCAAGGCAACGTAAAGCAACGTAAGGCAAGGCAACGTAAAGCAAGGCAACGTAACGAAACGCAACGTAAAGCAACGTAAAGCAACGTAAAGCAAGGTAAAGCAACGTAAAGTTAGGCAACGTAAGGCAACGTAAAGAAAGGCAACGTAAAGCAAGTCTACGTAAAGCAAGGCAACGTAAGGCAACGTAAAGCAAGGCAAAGTAAAGCAAGGCAACGTAAAGCAACATAAAGAAAGGCAACGTAAAGCAAGGCAACGTAAAGCAACATAAAGCAAGGCAACATAAAGCAAGGCAACGTAAGGCAACGTAAGGCAACGTAAAGCAACATAAAGCAAGGCAACGTAAAGCAAGGCATCGTAAAGCAAATTAAAGCAAGGGAACGTAAAGGAAGGCAACGTAAGGAAACGTACAGCATCGTAAAGCAAGGCAAAGTAAAGCAAGGCAACGTAAAGAAACGTAAAGCAAGGAAACGTAAAGCAAGGCAACGTAAGGCAACGTAAAGCAACGTAAAGCAAGGCAACGTAAAGCCACGTAAAGCAAGGCAACGTAAAGCAACGTAAAGCAAGGCAACGTAAAGCAACGTAAAGCAAGGCAAGGCAAGGCAACGTAAAGCAAGACAACGTAAAGCAACGTAAAGCAAGGCAACGTAAAGGAATGTAAAGCAAGTCAACGTAAACCAAGAAAAGCAAGACAAGGCAAGGCAACGTAAAGCAAGGCAAGGTAAGGCAACATAAAGCAAGGCAACGAAAAGCAACGTAAAGCAAGGCAACGTAAAGCAAGGCAAGGCAAGGCAACATAAAGCAAGGCAACGTAAAGCAACGTAAAGAAAGGCAAGGCAAGGCAACGTAAAGCAAGTAAAGGCAAGGCAACATAAATCAAGTCAAGGCAAGGAAACGTAAAGCAAGGCAACGGAAAGCAACGTAAAACAAGGCAACGTAAAGCAACGTAAAGCAAGGCAACGTAAAGGAACGTAAAGCAAGGCAACTTAAAGCAACGTAAAGCAAGACAATGTAAAGCATCGTAAAGCAAGGCAACGTAAAGCATCGTAAAGCAAGGCAACGTAAAGCAAGGCAAGGCAAGGCAACGTAAAGCAAGGCAACGTAAAGCAACAGAAAGCAAGGCAAGGCAACATAAAGCAAGGCAACGTAAAGCAACGGAAAGCAAGGAAACGTAAAGCAACGTAAAGCAAGGTAACATAAAGAAACATAATGCAAGACAAGTCAAGGAAACGTAAAGCAAGGCAAGGCAAGGCAACGTAAAGCAAGGCAACGTAAAGCAACGTAAAGCAAGGCAACGTAAAGCAACATAAAGCAAGGCAACGTAAAGCAACATAAAGCAAGGCAACGTAAAGCAAGGCAAGGCAACGTAAAGCAAGGCAACGTAAAGCAATGTAATTCAAGGCAACGTAAAGAAAGGCAACGTAACGAAACGCAACGTAAAGCAACGTAAAGGAAGGCAACGTAAAGCAACGTAAAGCAAACCAACGTAAAGCAACGTAAAGCAAGGTAAAGCAAGGTAAAGTCAGTTAAAGCAACGTAAAGCAACGTAAAGCAAGGCAACATAAAGCAGGGTAAAGCAAGGTAAAGCAAGGTAAAGCAACGTAAAGCAAGGACACATAAATCAACGTAAAGCAAGGCAACGTAAAGCAAGGTAAAGGAAGGCAACGTAAAGCCACGTAAAGCAAGGCAACGTAAAGCAACGTAAAGCAAGGCAACGTAAAGCAAGGCAAGGCAAGGCAACGTAAAGCAAGACAACTTAAAGCAATGTCAAGCAAGGCAACGTAAAGGAATGTAAATCAAGGCAACGTAAACCAAGAAAAGCAAGACAAGGCAAGGCAACGTAAAGCAGGGCAAGGTAAGGCAACATAAAGCAAGGCAACGTAAAGCAACGTAAAGCAAGGCAACGTAAAGCAAGGCAAGGCAACATAAAGCAAGGCAACATAAAGCAACGTAAAGCAAGGCAAGGCAAGGCAACGTAAAGCAAGTCAAGGCAAGGCAACGGAAAGCAAGGCAACGGAAAGCAACGTAAAACAAGGCAACGTAAAGCAACGTAAAGCAAGGCAACGTAAAGCAACGTAAAGCAAGGCAACTTAAAGCAACGTAAAGCAAGACAACGTAAAGCATCGTAAAGCAAGGCAACGTAAAGCATCGTAAAGCAAGGCAACCTAAAGCAAGGCAAGGCAAGGCAACGTAAAGCAAGGCAACGTAAAGCAACAGAAAGCAAGGCAAGGCAACGTAAAGCAATGTAACATAAAGAAACATAATGCAAGACAAGTCAAGGAAACATAAAGCAAGGCAAGGCAAGGCAACGTAAAGCAACGTAAAACAAGGCAACGTAAAGCAACATAAAGCAAGGCAACGTAAAGCAAGGCAAGGCAACGTAAAGCAAGGCAACGTAAAGCAATGTAAGTCAAGGCAACGTAAAGCAAGGCAACGTAACGAAACGCAACGTAAAGCAACGTAAAGCAACGCAAAGCAAGGTAAAGCAACTTAAAGGAAGGCAACGTAAAGCAACGTAAAGGAAACCAACGTAAAGCAACGTAAAGCAAGGTAAAGCAAGGTAAAGTCTGTTAAAGCAACGTAAAGCAACGTAAAGCAAGGTAAAGCAAGGTAAAGATAGCTAAAGCAACGTAAAGCAACGTAAAGCAAGGCAACGTAAAGAAAGGTAAAGCAAGGTAAAGCAACGTAAAGCAACGTAAAGCAAGGCAACGTAAAGCAAGGTAAAGCTGGGTAAAGCAAGGTAAAGCAACATAAAGCAACGTAAAGCAAGGCAACATAAAGCAAGGCAATGTAAAGCAAGATAAAGCAAGGTAAAGCAACGTAAAGCAAGGCAACGTAAAGCAACGTAAAGGAAGGCAAGGTAAAACAACGTAAAGCAAGGCAACGTAAAGCAAGGTAAAGCAAGGTAAAGCAACGTAAAGCAAGGTAAAGCAAGTCAATGTAAAGCAACGTAAAGCAACGTAAAGCAAGGTAAACAAGGTAAAGCTAGGTAAAGCAACGTAAAGCAAGGCAACGTAAAGCAAGTTAAAGCAAGGTAAAGCAAGGTAAAGCAAGGCAACATACAGCCAGGTAAAGCAAGACAACGTAAAGCAACGTAAAGCAACGTAAAGCAAGGCACCGTAATGCAAGGTAAAGCAAGGCAACGTAAAGCAACGTAAAGCAACGTAGAGCAAGGCAACGTAAAGCAACGTACAGCAAGGCTACGTAAAGCAACGTAAAGCAAGGGAAAGCAAGGCAACGTAAAGCAAGGCTACGTAAAGCAACGTAAAGCAACGTAAAGCAAGGTAAAGAAAGGCAACGTAAAGCAAGGTAAAGCATGGCAACGGAAAGCAACGTAAAGCAATGTAAAGCAACGTAAAGCAAGGTAAAGCAGGGCAACGTAAAGCAACGTAAAGCAATGTAAAGTAAGGTAAATCAAGGCAACGTAAAGCAACGTAAAGCAAGGCAACGTAAAGCAAGGTAAAGAAAGGCAAAGCAACGTAAGGCAAGGTAAAGCAAGGCAACGTAAAGTAAGGCAAAGCAAGGCAAAGCAACGTAAAGCAAGGTAAAGCAAGGCAAGCTAAATCTTGGCAAAGCAACACAAAGCAAGGTAAAGCAAGGCAAGGTAAAGCAAGACAAAGCAACGTAAAGCAACGTAAAGCAAGGTAAAGCAACGTAAAGTAAGATAAAGCAAGGTAAAGCAACGCAACGTAAAGCAAGGTAAAGCAATGCAAGGTAAAGCAGGGTAAATCAAGGTAAAGCATGGCAACGTAAAGCAACGTAAAGCAAGGTAAAGCAAGGCAAGGCAAAGCAAGGTAAAGCAACGTAAAGCAAGGCAACATAAAGCAACATAAAGCAAGGTAAAGCAAGGCAAGGTAAAGCAAGGTAAAGCAAGGCAAGGTAAAGCAAGGCATCGTAAAGGAACGTAAAGCAAGGCAACGTAAAGGAACGTAAAGCAAGGAAACGTAAAGTAAGGCAACGTAAAGCAAGGCAACATAAAGCAACGTAAAGCAAGGCAACGTAAAGCAACGTAAAGCAAGGCAACGTAAAGCAACGTAAAGCAAGCCAACGTAAAGCAAGCCAAAGTAAAGCAAGCCAACGTAAGGAAACGTAAAGTAAGGCAACGTAAATCAAGGCAACGTAAGGCAAGTTAAGGTAAAGCAAGGCAACGTAAAGCAAGGCAACGTAAGGCAACGTAAAGCAAGGCAATGTAAAGCAACGTAAAGCAAGGCAACGTAAGGCAACGTAAAGCAAGGCAAAGTAAAGCAATGCAATGTAAAGCAACATAAAGCAAGGCAACGTAAAGCAAAGCAACGTAAGGAAACGTAAAGCAAGGGAACGTAAAGCAAGGAAACGTAAAGCAAGGCAACGTAAAGCAAAGTAAATCAAGGAAACGTAAAGGAAGGCAACGTAAGGCAACGTAAAGCATCGTAAAGCAAGGCAAAGTAAAGCAAGGCAATGTAAAGCAACGTAAAGCAAGGCAACGTAAAGCAAGGCAAGGCAAGGCAACGTAAAGGAAGGCAACGTAAAGCAACGTAAAGCAAGGCAAGGCAACATAAAGCAAAGTAAAGCAAGGCAACGTAAAGCAAGGCAACGTAAAGCAACGTAACGCAAAGCAACGTAAAGTAAGGCAACGTAAAGCAAGGCAACGTAAAGCAACGTAAAGCAAGGTAACGTAAAGCAACGTAAAGCAAGGCAACGTAAAGCAACATAAAGCAAGGCAACGTAAAGCAACGTAAAGCAAGGCAACATAAAGCAAGGCAAGGCAACGTAAAGCAAGGCAACGTAAAGCAAGGCAAGGCAACGTAAAGCAAGTAAAGGCAAGGCAACGTAAAGCAAATCAAGGCAAGGAAACGTAAAGCAAGGCAACTTAAAGCAACTTAAAACAAGGCAACGTAAAGCAACGTAAAGCAAGGCAACGTAAAGTAAGGCAAAGCAAGGCAACGTAAAGCAAGGCAACGTAAAGCAACGTAAAGCAAGGCAACGTAAAGCAACGTAAAGCAAGGCAACGTAAAGCAACGTAAAGCAAGGCAAGGCAACGTAAAGTAAGGCAAAGCAAGGCAACGTAAAGCAAGGCAACGTAAAGCAACGTAAAGCAAGGCAACGTAAAGCAACGTAAAGCAAGGCAAGGCAAGGCAACGTAAAGCAAGTAAAGGCAAGGCAACGTAAAGCAAGTCAAGGCAAGGAAACGTAAAGCAAGGCAACGTAAAGCAACGTAAAACAAGGCAACGTAAAGCAACGTAAAGCAAGGCAACGTAAAGCAACATAAAGCAAGGCAACTTAAAGCAACGTAAAGCAAGACAACGTAAAGCATCGTAAAGCAAGGCAACGTAAAGCATCGTAAAGCAAGGCAACCTAAAGCAAGGCAAGGCAAGGCAACGTAAAGCAAGGCAACGTAAAGCAACGTAAAGCAAGGCAAGGCAAGGCAACGTAAAGCAAGGCAACGTAAAGCAACAGAAAGCAAGGCAACGTAAAGCAACGGAAATCAAGGCAACGTAAAGTAACGTAAAGCAAGGTAACATAAAGAAACATAATGCAAGACAAGTCAAGGAAACGTAAAGCAAGGCAAGGCAAGGCAACGTAAAGCAAGGCAACGTAAAGCAAGGCAACGTAAAGCAACATAAAGCAAGGCAACGTAAAGCAAGGCAAGGCAAGGCAACGTAAAGTAAGGCAAGGCAAGGCAACGTAAAGCAAGGCAACGTAAAGCAACGTAAGGCAAGGCAACGTAAAGCAAGGCAACGTAACGAAACGCAACGTAAAGCAACGTAAAACAACGTAAAACAAGGTAAAGCAACGTAAAGGAAGGCAACGTAAAGCAACGTAAAGCAAACCAACGTAAAGCAACGTAAAGCAACGTAAAGCAAGGTAAAGCAAGGTAAAGTCAGTTAAAGCAACGTAAAGCAACGTAAAGCAAGGCAACGTAAAGCAGGGTAAAGCAAGGTAAAGCAACGTAAAGCAACGTAAAGCAAGGACACATAAATCAACGTAAAGCAAGGCAACGTAAAGCAAGGTAAAGAAAGCTAAAGCAAGGTAAAGCAACGTAAAGCAACGTAAAGCAAGGCAACGTAAAGAAAGGTAAAGCAAGGTAAAGCAAGGTAAAGCAAGGTAAAGCAACGTAAAGCAAGGTAAACAAGGTAAAGCTAGGTAAAGCAACGTAAAGCAAGGCAACGTAAAGCAAGGTAAAGCAAGGTAAAGCAAGGTAAAGCAAAGCAACATAAAGCTAGGTAAAGCAAGACAACGTAAAGCAACGTAAAGCAACGTAAAGCAACGTAAAGCAACGTAAAGCAACGTAAAGCAAGGCACCGTAATGCAAGGTAAAGCAAGGCAACGTAAAGCAACGTAAAGCAACGTAGAGCAAGGCAACGTAAAGCAACGTACAGCAAGGCTACGTAAAGCAACGTAAAGCAAGGGAAAGCAAGGCAACGTAAAGCAAGGCTACGTAAAGCAACGTAAAGCAACGTAAAGCAAGGTAAAGAAAGGCAACGTAAAGCAAGGTAAAGCATGGCAACGGAAAGCAACGTAAAGCAACTTAAAGCAACGTAAAGCAAGGTAAAGCAAGGCAACGTAAAGCAACGTAAAGCAACGTAAAGTAAGGTAAATCAAGGCAACGTAAAGCAACGTAAAGCAAGGCAACGTAAAGCAAGGTATAGAAAGGCAAAGCAACGTAAGGCAAGGTAAAGCAAGGCAACGTAAAGTAAGGCAAAGCAAGGCAAAGCAACGTAAAGCAAGGTAAAGCAAGGCAAGCTAAATCTTGGCAAAGCAACACAAAGCAAGGTAAAGCAAGGCAAGGTAAAGCAAGACAAAGCAACGTAAAGCAACGTAAAGCGAGGTAAAGCAACGTAAAGTAAGATAAAGCAAGGTAAAGCAACGCAACGTAAAGCAACGTAAAGCAAGGTAAAGCAATGCAAGGTAAAGCAAGGTAAATCAAGGTAAAGCATGGCAACGTAAAGCAACGTAAAGCAAGGTAAAGCAAGGCAAGGCAAAGCAAGGTAAAGCAACGTAAAGCAAGGCAACATAAAGCAACATAAAGCAAGGTAAAGCAAGGCAAGGTAAACCAAGGTAAAGCAAGGCAAGGTAAAGCAAGGCATTGTAAAGCAAGGTAAAGCAAGGCAAAGTAAAGCAAGGCATCGTAAAGGAACGTAAAGCAAGGCAACGTAAAGGAACGTAAAGCAAGGAAACGTAAAGTAAGGCAACGTCAAGCAAGGCAACATAAAGCAACGTAAAGCAAGGCAACGTAAAGCAACGTAAAGCAAGGCCACGTAAAGCAACGTAAAGCAAGCCAACGTAAAGCAAGCCAACGTAAAGCAAGCCAACGTAAGGAAACGTAATGTAAGGCAACAAAAATCAAGGCAACGTAAAGCAAGGTAAGGTAAAGCAAGGCAACGTAAAGCAAGGCAACGTAAGGCAACGTAAAGCAAGGCAATGTAAAGCAACGTAAAGCTAGGCAACGTAAGGCAACGTAAAGCAAGGCAAAGTAAAGCAAGGCAACGTAAAGTAACATAAAGCAAGGCAACTAAAGCAAAGCAACGTAAGGAAACGTAAAGCAAGGGAACGTAAAGCAAGGAAACGTAAAGCAAGGCAACGTAAAGCAAAGTAAATCAAGGCAACGTAAAGGAAGGCAACGTAAGGCAACGTAAAGCATCGTAAAGCAAGGCAAAGTAAAGCAAGGCAATGTAAAGCAACGTAAAGCAAGGCAACGTAAAGCAACGTAAAGCAAGGCAACGTAAAGCAAGTCAGCGTAAAGCAATGCAAGGCAAGGCAACGTAAAGGAAGGCAACGTAAAGCAACGTAAAGCAAGGCAAGGCAACGTAAAGCAAAGTAAAGCAAGGCAACGTAAAGCAAGGCAACGTAAAGCAACGTAACGCAAAGCAACGTAAAGTAAGGCAACGTAAAGCAAGGCAACGTAAAGCAACGTAAAGCAAGGTAACGTAAAGCAACGTAAAGCAAGGCAAGGTAAAGCAACATAAAGCAAGGCAACGTAAAGTAACGTAAAGCAAAGCAACATAAAGCAAGGCAAGGCAACGTAAAGCAAGGCAACGTAAAGCAACGTAAAGCAAGGCAAGACAAGGCAACGTAAAGCAAGTCAAGGCAAGGCAACGTAAAGCAAATCAAGGCAAGGAAACGTAAAGCAAGGCAACGTAAAGCAACTTAAAACAAGGCAACGTAAAGCAACGTAAAGCAAGGCAAAGTAAAGTAAGGCAAAGCAAGGCAACGTAAAGCAACGTAAAGCAAGGCAAGGCAAGGCAACGTAAAGCAAGACAACGTAAAGGAACGTAAAGCAAGGCAACGTAAAGCAATGTAAAGCAAGGCAACGTAAACCAAGAAAAGAAAGACAAGGCAAGGCAACGTAAAGCAAGGCAAGGCAAGGCAACGTAAAGCAAGTCAAGGCAAGGCAACGTAAAGCAAATCAAGGCAAGGAAACGTAAAGCAAGGCAACGTAAAGCAACTTAAAACAAGGCTACGTAAAGCAACGTAAAGCAAGGCAAAGTAAAGTAAGGCAAAGCAAGGCAACGTAAAGCAACGTAAAGCAAGGCAAGGCAAGGCAACGTAAAGCAAGACAAAGTAAAGGAACGTAAAGCAAGGCAACGTAAAGCAATGTAAAGCAAGGCAACGTAAACCAAGAAAAGAAAGACAAGGCAAGGCAACGTAAAGCAAGGCAAGGCAAGGCAACGTAAAGCAAGTCAAGGCAAGGCAACGTAAAGCAAATCAAGGCAATGAAACGTAAAGCAAGGCAACGTAAAGCAACTTAAAACAAGGCAACGTAAAGCAACGTAAAGCAAGGCAAAGTAAAGTAAGGCAAAGCAAGGCAACGTAAAGCAACGTAAAGCAAGGCAAGGCAAGGCAACGTAAAGCAAGACAAAGTAAAGCAACGTAAAGCAAGGCAACGTAAAGCAATGTAAAGCAAGGCAACGTAAACCAAGAAAAGAAAGACAAGGCAAGGCAACGTAAAGCAAGGCAAGGCAAGGCAACGTAAATCAAGGCAATGTAAAGCAAGGCAAGGCAAGGCAACCTAAAGGAAGTCAAGGCAAGGCAACATAAAGCAAGTCAAGGCAAGGAAAAGTAAAGCAAGGCAACGTAAAGCAACTTAAAACAAGGCAACGTAAAGCAACGTAAAGCAAGGCAACTTAAAGCAACGTAAAGCATGCTAGGCAAGGCAACGTAAAGCAAGGCAACGTAAAGCAACGTAAAGCAAGGCAACGTAAACCAACGTAAAGCAAGGCAAGGCAAGGCAACGTAAAGGAAGAGAACGTAAAGCAACGTAAAGCAAGGCAACGTAAAGCAATGTAAAGCAAGGCAACGTAAACCAAGAAAAGCAAGACAAGGCAAGGCAACGTAAAGCAAGGCAAGGCAAGGCAACGTAAAGCAAGGCAATGTAAAGCAACGTAAATTAAGGCAATGTAATGCAACGTAAAGCAAGGCAAGGCAAGGCAACGTAAAGGAAGAGAACGTAAAGCAACGTAAAGCAAGGCAACGTAAAGCAATGTAAAGCAAGGCAACGTAAACCAAGAAAAGCAAGACAAGGCAAGGCAACGTAAAGCAAGGCAAGGCAAGGCAACGTAAAGCAAGGAAATGTAAAGCAACGTAAATTAAGGCAATGTAAAGCAACGTAAAGCAAGGTAAGGCAAGGCAACGTAAAGCAAGGCAACGTAAACCAACGTGAAGCAAGGCAAGGCAAGGCAACGTAAAGCAAGACAACGTAAAGCAACTTAAAGCAAGGCAACGTAAAGCAATGTAAAGGAAGGCAACGTAAACCAAGAAAAGAAAGACAAGGCAAGGCAACGTAAAGCAAGTCAACGTAAAGCAACGTAAAGCAAGGCAATGAAAAGCAACGTAAAGCAAGGCAAAGTAAAGCAAGGCAAGGCAAGGCAACGTAAAGCAAGGCAACGTAAAGCAATGTAAAGCAAGGCAAGTCAAGGCAACTTAAAGCAAAGCAAGGCAAGGCAACGTAAACAAGGAAACGTAAAGCAACGTAAAGCAAGGCAACGTAAAGCAACGTAAAGCAAGGCAAAGTTAAGTAAGGCAAAGTAAAGCAACGTAAAGCAAGGAAACGTAAAGTAAGGCAACGTAAAGCAACGTAAAGAAAGGTAAAGTAAGGAAACGTAAAGCAACGTAAAGCAAGGAAACCTAAAGCAAGGCAACGTAAAGCAACGTAAAGCAAGGCAACGTAAAGCAAGGCAACGTAAAGCAAGGCAACGTAAAGCAAGGCAACGAAAAGCAACGTAATGTAAGGCAACGTAAAGTAAGGCAACGTAAGGCATTTTAAAGTAAGGCAACGTAAAGTAAGGTAACGTAAGTCAACGTAAAGTAAGGAAACGTAAACCAACGTAAAGTAAGGCAACGTATAGCAAAGTAAAGCAAGGCAACGTTAAGTTAGGCAACGTAAGGCAACGTAAAGTAAGGCAACGTAAAGAAATGCAACGTAAAGCAAGTCAACGTAAAGCAAGGCAACGTAAAGCAAGGCAACGTAAGGCAACGTAAAGCAAGGCAACGTAAAGCAAGGCAACGTAAGGCAACGTAAAGCAAGGCAACGTAAAGCAAGGCAACGTAAAGCAACATAAAGAAAGGCAACGTAAAGCAAGGCAACATAAAGCAACATAAAAAAGGCAACGTAAAGCAAGGCAACGTAAGGCAACGTAAGGCAACGTAAAGCAACATAATGCAAGGCAACCTTAAGGAACGCAAGGTAACGTAAAGCAAGGAAACGTAAAGCAAGGCATCGTAAAGCAACGTAAAGCAAGGGAACGTAAAGCAAGGAAACGTTAAGCAAGGCAACGTAAAGCAAAGTAAATCAAGGCAACGTAAAGGAAGGCAACGTAAGGCAACGTAACGCATCGTAAAGCAAGGCAAAGTAAAGCAAGGCATCGTAAAGCAACGTAAAGCAACTTAAAGCAAGGTAAACAAGGTAAAGCAAGGTAAAGCAACGTAAAGCAAGTCAACGTAAAGCAAGGCAACGTAAAGCAAGGGAAAGCAAGGTAAAGCAAGGTAAAGCAAGGCAACGTAAAGCAACGTAAAGCAAGACAACGTAAAGCAACGTAAAGCAAGACAACGTAAAGCAACGTAAAGCAAGGTAAATCAACGTAAAGCATCGTAAAGCATGGTAAAGCAAGGCAATGAAATGCAAGGTAAAGCAAAGCAACGTAAAGCAACGTAAAGCAACGTAGAGCAAGGCAACGTAAAGCAACGTACAGCAAGGCAACTTAAAGCAACGTAAAGCAACGTAAAGCAAGGTAAAGCAAGGCAACGTAAAGCAAGGCTACGTAAAGCAACGTAAAGCAACGTAAAGCAAGGTAAAGAAAGGCAAAGTAAAGCAAGTTAAATCATGGAAACGTAAAGCAACGTAAAGCAAGGTAAAGCAAGGAAACGTAAAGCAACGTAAAGCAACGTAAAGCAAGGTAAATCAAGGCCACGTAAAGCAACGTAAAGCAAGGCAACGTAAAGCAAGGTAAAGAAAGGCAAAGCAACGTAAGGCAAGGTAAAGCAAGGCAACGTAAATTAAGGCAAAGCAAGGCAAAGCAACATAAAGCAAGGTAAAGCAAGGAAAGCTAAATCTTGGCAAAGCAAAATAAAGCAAGGTAAAGCAAGGCAATGTAAAGCAAGACAAAGCAACGTAAAGCAAGGTAAAGCAAGGTAAAGCAACGTAAACCAAGGCAACGTAAAGCAACGTAAATAAGGCAACGTAAAGCAACGTAAAGCAAGGCAACGTAAACCAAGGCAACTTAAAGCAACGTAAAGCAAGGCAACGTAAAGCAAGGCCTTGTAAAGCAACGTAAAGCAAGCCAACGTAAAGCAAGCCAACGTAAGGCAACGTAAAGCAAGGCAACGTAAAGCAAGGCAACGTAAAGCAACGTAAAGCAAGGCAACGTAAGGCAACGTAAAGCAAGGCAAAGTAAAGCAAGGCAACGTAAAGCAACATAAAGCAAGGCAACGTAAATCAAAGCAACGTAAGGATACGTAAAGCAAGGGAACGTAAAGCAAGGAAACGTAAAGCAAGGCAACGTAAAGCAAAGTAAATCAAGGCAACGTAAAGGAAGGCAACGTAAGGCAACTTAAAGCGTCGTAAAGCAAGGCAAAGTAAAGCAAGGCAATGTAAAGCAACGTAAAGCAAGGCAACGTAAAGCAACGTAAAGCAAGGCAACGTAAAGCAACGTAAAGCAAGGCAACGTAAAGCAATGTAAGGCAAGGCAACGTAAAGCAAGGCAACGTAAAGCAACGTAACGCAAAGCAACGTAAACTAAGGCAACGTAAAGCAAGGCAACGTAAAGCAACGTAAAGCAAGGCAAGGCAATGCAACGTAAACCAAGGCAACGTAAAGCAACGTAAAGCAAGGCAAGGCAAGGCAACGTAAAGCAAGTAAAGGCAAGGCAACGTAAAGCAAATCAAGGCAAGGAAACGTAAATCAAGGCAACGTAAAGCAACGTAAAGCAAGGCAACGTAAATCATGGCAACGTAAGGCAACGTAAAGCCACGTAAAGCAAGGCAACGTAAAGCAACGTAAAGAAAGGCAACGTAAAGCAATGTAAAGCAAGGCAAGGCAAGGCAACGTAAAGCAAGGCAACGTAAAGCAACGTAAAGCAAGGCAACGTAAAGCAATGTAAAGCAAGGCAACGTAAACCAAGAAAAGCAAGACAAGGCAAGGAAACGTAAAGCAATGCAAGGCATTGCAACGTAAAGCAAGGCAACATAAATCAAGGCAATGTAAAGCAAGGCAAGGCAAGGCAACCTAAAGGAAGTCAAGGCAAGGCAACGTAAAGCAAGGCAACGTAAAGCAACTTAAAACAAGGTAACGTAAAGCAACGTAAAGCAAGGCAACGTAAAGCAAGGCAACGTAAAGCAACGTAAAGCAAGGAAACGTAAAGCAACGTAAAGCAAGGCAAGGCAAGGCAACGTAAAGCAAGGCAACGTAAAGCAATGTAAAGCAAGGCAACGTAAAGCAACGTAAAGCAAGGCAAGGCAAGGCAACGTAAAGCAAGGCAACGTAAAGCAACGTAAATCAAGGCAACGTAAACCAACGTAAAGCAAGGCAAGGCAAGGAAACGTAAAGCAAGACAACGTAAAGCAACGTAAAGCAAGGCAACGTAAAGCAATGTAAAGCAAGGCAAAGTAAACCAAGAAAAGCAAGACAAGGAAAGGCAACGTAAAGCAAGGCAAGGCAAGGCAACGTAAAGCAAGGAAACGTAAAGCAACGTAAATCAAGGCAAAATAAAGCAACGTAAAGCAAGGCAACGTAAAGCAAGGCAAGGCAAGGCAACGTAAAGCAAAGCAAGGCAAGGGAACGTAAAGCAAGGCAACGTAAAGCAACGTAAAGCAAGGCAACGTAAAGGAACGTAAAGCAAGGCAAAGTTAAGTAAGGCAACGTAAAGCAACGTAAAGCAAGGCAACATAAAGTAAGTCAACGTAAAGGAACGTAAGGAAACGTAAAGTAAGGCAACGTAAGGCAACGTAAAGCAAGGCAACGTAAAGCAACGTAAAGCAAGGCAACGTAAAGCAAGGCAACGTAAAGCAACGTAAAGCCAGGCAAAGTAAAGCAAGGCAAGGCAAGGCAACATAAAGCAAGGCAACGTAAAGCAACATAAAGCAAGGCAAGTCAAGGCAACGTAAAGCAAGGCAAGGCAACGTAGAGCAAAGCAAGGCAGGCAACGTAAAGCAAGGCAACGTAAAGCAACGTAAAGCAAGGCAACGTAAAGCAACGTAAAGCAAGGCAAAGTTAAGTACGGCAAGGTAAAGCAACGTAAAGAATGGCAAAGTAAAGTAAGGCAACGTAAAGCAACGTAAGGCAACGTAAAGCCACGTAAAGCAAGGCAACGTAAAGCAATGTAAAGCAAGGCAACGTAAACCAAGAAAAGAAAGACAAGGCAAGGCAACGTAAAGCAAGGCAAGGCAAGGCAACGTAAAGCAAGTCAAGGCAAGGCAACGTAAAGCAAATCAAGGCAAGGAAACGTAAAGCAAGGCAACGTAAAGCAACTTAAAACAAGGCTACGTAAAGCAACGTAAAGCAAGGCAAAGTAAAGTAAGGCAAAGCAAGGCAACGTAAAGCAACGTAAAGCAAGGCAAGGCAAGGCAACGTAAAGCAAGACAAAGTAAAGGAACGTAAAGCAAGGCAACGTAAAGCAATGTAAAGCAAGGCAACGTAAACCAAGAAAAGAAAGACAAGGCAAGGCAACGTAAAGCAAGGCAAGGCAAGGCAACGTAAAGCAAGTCAAGGCAAGGCAACGTAAAGCAAATCAAGGCAATGAAACGTAAAGCAAGGCAACGTAAAGCAACTTAAAACAAGGCAACGTAAAGCAACGTAAAGCAAGGCAAAGTAAAGTAAGGCAAAGCAAGGCAACGTAAAGCAACGTAAAGCAAGGCAAGGCAAGGCAACGTAAAGCAAGACAAAGTAAAGCAACGTAAAGCAAGGCAACGTAAAGCAATGTAAAGCAAGGCAACGTAAACCAAGAAAAGAAAGACAAGGCAAGGCAACGTAAAGCAAGGCAAGGCAAGGCAACGTAAATCAAGGCAATGTAAAGCAAGGCAAGGCAAGGCAACCTAAAGGAAGTCAAGGCAAGGCAACATAAAGCAAGTCAAGGCAAGGAAAAGTAAAGCAAGGCAACGTAAAGCAACTTAAAACAAGGCAACGTAAAGCAACGTAAAGCAAGGCATCGTAAAGTAAGGCAAAGCAAGGCAACGTAAAGCAACGTAAAGCAAGGCAACTTAAAGCAACGTAAAGCATGCTAGGCAAGGCAACGTAAAGCAAGGCAACGTAAAGCAACGTAAAGCAAGGCAACGTAAACCAACGTAAAGCAAGGCAAGGCAAGGCAACGTAAAGGAAGAGAACGTAAAGCAACGTAAAGCAAGGCAACGTAAAGCAATGTAAAGCAAGGCAACGTAAACCAAGAAAAGCAAGACAAGGCAAGGCAACGTAAAGCAAGGCAAGGCAAGGCAACGTAAAGCAAGGCAATGTAAAGCAACGTAAATTAAGGCAATGTAATGCAACGTAAAGCAAGGCAAGGCAAGGCAACGTAAAGGAAGAGAACGTAAAGCAACGTAAAGCAAGGCAACGTAAAGCAATGTAAAGCAAGGCAACGTAAACCAAGAAAAGCAAGACAAGGCAAGGCAACGTAAAGCAAGGCAAGGCAAGGCAACGTAAAGCAAGGAAATGTAAAGCAACGTAAATTAAGGCAATGTAAAGCAACGTAAAGCAAGGTAAGGCAAGGCAACGTAAAGCAAGGCAACGTAAACCAACGTGAAGCAAGGCAAGGCAAGGCAACGTAAAGCAAGACAACGTAAAGCAACTTAAAGCAAGGCAACGTAAAGCAATGTAAAGGAAGGCAACGTAAACCAAGAAAAGAAAGACAAGGCAAGGCAACGTAAAGCAAGTCAACGTAAAGCAACGTAAAGCAAGGCAATGAAAAGCAACGTAAAGCAAGGCAAAGTAAAGCAAGGCAAGGCAAGGCAACGTAAAGCAAGGCAACGTAAAGCAATGTAAAGCAAGGCAAGTCAAGGCAACTTAAAGCAAAGCAAGGCAAGGCAACGTAAACAAGGAAACGTAAAGCAACGTAAAGCAAGGCAACGTAAAGCAACGTAAAGCAAGGCAAAGTTAAGTAAGGCAAAGTAAAGCAACGTAAAGCAAGGAAACGTAAAGTAAGGCAACGTAAAGCAACGTAAAGAAAGGTAAAGTAAGGAAACGTAAAGCAACGTAAAGCAAGGAAACCTAAAGCAAGGCAACGTAAAGCAACGTAAAGCAAGGCAACGTAAAGCAAGGCAACGTAAAGCAAGGCAACGTAAAGCAAGGCAACGAAAAGCAACGTAATGTAAGGCAACGTAAAGTAAGGCAACGTAAGGCATTTTAAAGTAAGGCAACGTAAAGTAAGGTAACGTAAGTCAACGTAAAGTAAGGAAACGTAAACCAACGTAAAGTAAGGCAACGTATAGCAAAGTAAAGCAAGGCAACGTTAAGTTAGGCAACGTAAGGCAACGTAAAGTAAGGCAACGTAAAGAAATGCAACGTAAAGCAAGTCAACGTAAAGCAAGGCAACGTAAAGCAAGGCAACGTAAGGCAACGTAAAGCAAGGCAACGTAAAGCAAGGCAACGTAAGGCAACGTAAAGCAAGGCAACGTAAAGCAAGGCAACGTAAAGCAACATAAAGAAAGGCAACGTAAAGCAAGGCAACATAAAGCAACATAAAAAAGGCAACGTAAAGCAAGGCAACGTAAGGCAACGTAAGGCAACGTAAAGCAACATAATGCAAGGCAACCTTAAGGAACGCAAGGTAACGTAAAGCAAGGAAACGTAAAGCAAGGCATCGTAAAGCAACGTAAAGCAAGGGAACGTAAAGCAAGGAAACGTTAAGCAAGGCAACGTAAAGCAAAGTAAATCAAGGCAACGTAAAGGAAGGCAACGTAAGGCAACGTAACGCATCGTAAAGCAAGGCAAAGTAAAGCAAGGCATCGTAAAGCAACGTAAAGCAACTTAAAGCAAGGTAAACAAGGTAAAGCAAGGTAAAGCAACGTAAAGCAAGTCAACGTAAAGCAAGGCAACGTAAAGCAAGGGAAAGCAAGGTAAAGCAAGGTAAAGCAAGGCAACGTAAAGCAACGTAAAGCAAGACAACGTAAAGCAACGTAAAGCAAGACAACGTAAAGCAACGTAAAGCAAGGTAAATCAACGTAAAGCATCGTAAAGCATGGTAAAGCAAGGCAATGAAATGCAAGGTAAAGCAAAGCAACGTAAAGCAACGTAAAGCAACGTAGAGCAAGGCAACGTAAAGCAACGTACAGCAAGGCAACTTAAAGCAACGTAAAGCAACGTAAAGCAAGGTAAAGCAAGGCAACGTAAAGCAAGGCTACGTAAAGCAACGTAAAGCAACGTAAAGCAAGGTAAAGAAAGGCAAAGTAAAGCAAGTTAAATCATGGAAACGTAAAGCAACGTAAAGCAAGGTAAAGCAAGGAAACGTAAAGCAACGTAAAGCAACGTAAAGCAAGGTAAATCAAGGCCACGTAAAGCAACGTAAAGCAAGGCAACGTAAAGCAAGGTAAAGAAAGGCAAAGCAACGTAAGGCAAGGTAAAGCAAGGCAACGTAAATTAAGGCAAAGCAAGGCAAAGCAACATAAAGCAAGGTAAAGCAAGGAAAGCTAAATCTTGGCAAAGCAAAATAAAGCAAGGTAAAGCAAGGCAATGTAAAGCAAGACAAAGCTACGTAAAGCAAGGTAAAGCAAGGTAAAGCAACGTAAACCAAGGCAACGTAAAGCAACGTAAATAAGGCAACGTAAAGCAACGTAAAGCAAGGCAACGTAAACCAAGGCAACTTAAAGCAACGTAAAGCAAGGCAACGTAAAGCAAGGCCTTGTAAAGCAACGTAAAGCAAGCCAACGTAAAGCAAGCCAACGTAAGGCAACGTAAAGCAAGGCAACGTAAAGCAAGGCAACGTAAAGCAACGTAAAGCAAGGCAACGTAAGGCAACGTAAAGCAAGGCAAAGTAAAGCAAGGCAACGTAAAGCAACATAAAGCAAGGCAACGTAAATCAAAGCAACGTAAGGATACGTAAAGCAAGGGAACGTAAAGCAAGGAAACGTAAAGCAAGGCAACGTAAAGCAAAGTAAATCAAGGCAACGTAAAGGAAGGCAACGTAAGGCAACTTAAAGCGTCGTAAAGCAAGGCAAAGTAAAGCAAGGCAATGTAAAGCAACGTAAAGCAAGGCAACGTAAAGCAACGTAAAGCAAGGCAACGTAAAGCAACGTAAAGCAAGGCAACGTAAAGCAATGTAAGGCAAGGCAACGTAAAGCAAGGCAACGTAAAGCAACGTAACGCAAAGCAACGTAAACTAAGGCAACGTAAAGCAAGGCAACGTAAAGCAACGTAAAGCAAGGCAAGGCAATGCAACGTAAACCAAGGCAACGTAAAGCAACGTAAAGCAAGGCAAGGCAAGGCAACGTAAAGCAAGTAAAGGCAAGGCAACGTAAAGCAAATCAAGGCAAGGAAACGTAAATCAAGGCAACGTAAAGCAACGTAAAGCAAGGCAACGTAAATCATGGCAACGTAAGGCAACGTAAAGCCACGTAAAGCAAGGCAACGTAAAGCAACGTAAAGAAAGGCAACGTAAAGCAATGTAAAGCAAGGCAAGGCAAGGCAACGTAAAGCAAGGCAACGTAAAGCAACGTAAAGCAAGGCAACGTAAAGCAATGTAAAGCAAGGCAACGTAAACCAAGAAAAGCAAGACAAGGCAAGGAAACGTAAAGCAATGCAAGGCATTGCAACGTAAAGCAAGGCAACATAAATCAAGGCAATGTAAAGCAAGGCAAGGCAAGGCAACCTAAAGGAAGTCAAGGCAAGGCAACGTAAAGCAAGGCAACGTAAAGCAACTTAAAACAAGGTAACGTAAAGCAACGTAAAGCAAGGCAACGTAAAGCAAGGCAACGTAAAGCAACGTAAAGCAAGGCAACGTAAAGCAACGTAAAGCAAGGCAAGGCAAGGCAACGTAAAGCAAGGCAACGTAAAGCAATGTAAAGCAAGGCAACGTAAAGCAACGTAAAGCAAGGCAAGGCAAGGCAACGTAAAGCAAGGCAACGTAAAGCAACGTAAAGCAAGGCAACGTAAACCAACGTAAAGCAAGGCAAGGCAAGGAAACGTAAAGCAAGACAACGTAAAGCAACGTAAAGCAAGGCAACGTAAAGCAATGTAAAGCAAGGCAAAGTAAACCAAGAAAAGCAAGACAAGGAAAGGCAACGTAAAGCAAGGCAAGGCAAGGCAACGTAAAGCAAGGAAACGTAAAGCAACGTAAATCAAGGCAAAATAAAGCAACGTAAAGCAAGGCAACGTAAAGCAAGGCAAGGCAAGGCAACGTAAAGCAAAGCAAGGCAAGGGAACGTAAAGCAAGGCAACGTAAAGCAACGTAAAGCAAGGCAACGTAAAGGAACGTAAAGCAAGGCAAAGTTAAGTAAGGCAACGTAAAGCAACGTAAAGCAAGGCAACATAAAGTAAGTCAACGTAAAGGAACGTAAGGAAACGTAAAGTAAGGCAACGTAAGGCAACGTAAAGCAAGGCAACGTAAAGCAACGTAAAGCAAGGCAACGTAAAGCAAGGCAACGTAAAGCAACGTAAAGCCAGGCAAAGTAAAGCAAGGCAAGGCAAGGCAACATAAAGCAAGGCAACGTAAAGCAACATAAAGCAAGGCAAGTCAAGGCAACGTAAAGCAAGGCAAGGCAACGTAGAGCAAAGCAAGGCAGGCAACGTAAAGCAAGGCAACGTAAAGCAACGTAAAGCAAGGCAACGTAAAGCAACGTAAAGCAAGGCAAAGTTAAGTACGGCAAGGTAAAGCAACGTAAAGAATGGCAAAGTAAAGTAAGGCAACGTAAAGCAACGTAAGGCAACGTAAAGTAAGGCAATGTTAAGCAACGTAAAGCAAGGAAACGTAAAGCAAGGCAACGTAAAGCAACGTAAAGCAAGGCAACGTAAAGCAAGGCAACGTAAAGCAACGTAAAGTAAAGCAACGTAAAGCAACGTAAAGCAACGTAAAGCAACGTGAAGCAAGGCAACGTAAAGGAAGGCAACGTAAAGCAAGGCAACGTAAAGTAACGTAAAGTAAGGCAATGTAAAGTAAGGCAACGTAAGGCAATGTAAAGCAAGGCAACGTAAAGGAAGGCAACATAAGTCAACGAAAATTAAGGCAACGTATAGCAAATTAAAGCAAGGCAACGTAAAGTTAGGCAACATAAGGCAACGTAAATTAAGGCAACGTAAAGCAACATAAAGCAAGGCAACGTAAAGCAAGGCAACGTAAAGCAACGTAAAGCAAGGAAACGTAAAGCAAGGCAACGTAAAGCAACGTAAAGCAAGGCAACGTAAAGCAACGTAAAGCAAGACAACGTAAAGTAAGGCAACGTAAAGCAACGTAAAGCAAGGCAACGTAAAGCAACGTAAAGTAAAGCAACGTAAAGCAACGTAAAGCAAGGCAAAGTAAAGCAACGTAAAGCAAGGCAATGTAAAGGAAGGCAACGTAAAGCAACGTAAAGTAAGGCAACGTAAAGCAACGTAAAGTAAGGCAACATAAAGTAATGCAACGTAAGGCAACGTAAAGCAAGGCAACGTAAAATAAGGCAACGTAAGGCAGCGTAAAGCAAGGCAACGTATAGCAAAGTAAAGCAAGGACACGTAAAGTAAGGCAACGTAAGGGAACGTAAAGTAAGGCAACGTAAAGCAACGTAAAGCAAGGCAACGTAAAGCAAGTCAACGTAAAGCAACGTAAAGCAAGGCAACGTAAAGTAAGACAACGTAAGGCAACGTAAAGTAAGGCAACGTAATGCAACGTAAAGCAACGCAACGTAAAGCAAGGTAATGTAAGGCAACGTAAAGGAAGGGAAGGTAAAGCAAGGCAACGTAAAGCAACGTAAAGCAAGGCAAAGTAAAGTATCGTAAAGCAAGGCAACGTAAAGCAACGTAAAACAAGGCAACGTAAAGCAACGTAAAGCAAGGCAACGTAAAGTAAGGCAACGTAAGGCAAGGCAACGTAAAGCAAGCCAACATAAGGCAACGTAAAGGAAGGCAACGTAAAGGAAGGCAACGTAAAGGAAGGCAACGTAAAGCAAGGCAACATAAAGCAACGTAAAGCAAGGCAACGTAAGGCAACGTAAAGCAAGGCAACGTAAAGCAAGGCAACGTAAAGCAACATAAAGCAAGGCAACTTAAAGCAACGTAAGGTAACGTAAAGCAAGGCAACGTAAAGCAAGGCAATGTAAAGCAAGGCAACGTAAAGCAACGTAAAGCAAGGCAACGTAAAGCAAGGCAAGGCAAGGCAACGTAAAGCAAGGCAACGTAAAGCAATGAAAAGCAAGGAAACGTAAAGAAACGTAAAGCAAGGCAAGGCAACGTAAAGCTAGGCAACGTAAAGCAAGGAAACATAAACCAACGTAAAGCAAGGCAAGGCAAGGCAACGTAAAGCAAGACAAAGTAAAGAAACGTAAAGCAAGGCAACGTAAAGCAATGTAAAGCAAGGCAAAGTAAAGCAACGTAAAGCAAGGCAAAGTAAAGCAACGTAAAGGAAGGCAAGGCAAGGCAACCTAAATCAATGCAAGGCAAGGGAACGTAAAGCAAAGCAAGGCAAGGCAACGTAAAGCAAGGAAACGTAAAGCAACGTAAAGCAAGGCAAAGTTAAGTAAGGCAACGTAAAGCAACGTAAAGCAAGGCAACGTAAAGTAAGGCAACGTAAAGCAACGTAAGGCTACATAAAGTAAGGCAACCTAAACAACGTAAAGCAAGGAAACCTAAAGCAAGGCAACGTAAAGCAACGTAAAACAAGGCAACGTAAAGCAAGGCAACGTAAAGCAACGTAAAGCAAGACAACGTAAAGTAAGGCAAAGTAAAGCAACGTAAAGCAAGGCAACGTAAAGCAAGGCAACTTAAAGCAAAGTAAAATAAAGCAACGTAAAGTTAGGCAACGTAAGGCAACGTAAAGTAAGGCAATGTAAAGCAACGTAAAGCAAGTCAACGTAAGGCAACATAAAGCAAGGCAACGTAAAGCAAGCCAACGTAAGGCAACGTAAAGTAAGGCAACGTAAAGCAAGGCAACGTAAAGCAAGGCAACGTAAGGCAACGTAAAGCAAGGCAACGTAAAGCAAGGCAACGTAAAGCAACATAAAGAAAGGCAACGTAAAACAAGGCAATGTAAAGCAACATAAAGCAAGGCAACTTAAAGCAAGGCATCGTAAGGCAACGTAAGGCAACGTAAGGCAACGTAAAGGAACATAAAGCAATGCAAGGCAACGTAAAGCAACATAAAGCAATGCAACTTAAAGCAATGTAAGGTAACGTAAAGCAAAGCAAGGCAACGTAAAGCAAGGCATCGTAAAGCAACGTATAGCAAGGGAACGTAAAGCAAGGAAACGTAAAGCAAGGCAACGTAAAGCAAAGTAAATCAAGGCAACGTAAAGGAAGGCAACGTAAGGAAACGTACAGCATCGTAAAGCAAGGCAACGTAAAGCAAGGCAACGTAAAGAAACGTAAAGGAAGGCAACGTAAAGCAAGGCAACGTAAGGCAACGTAAAGCAACGTAAAGCAAGTCAACGTAAAGCAATGCAAGGCAAGGCAACGTAAAGCAAGGCAACGTAAAGCTACGTAAATGAAGGCAAGGCAACGTAAAGCAATGTAAAGCAAGGCAATGTAAAGCAAGCTATGTAAAGCAAGGCAACGTAAAGCAAGGCAACGTAAAGCAACGTAACGCAATGAAACGTAAAGTAAAGGCAACGTAAAGCAACGTAAAGCAAGGCAAGGTAAGGCAACGTAATGCAAGGCAACGTAAAGCAACGTAAAGCAAGGCAACGTAAAGCAAGGCAACATAAAGCAAGCCAAGGCAAGGCAACATAAAGCAAGACAACATAAAGCAACGTACAGCAAGGCAAGGCAAGGCAACGTAAAGCAAATAAAGGCAAGGCAACGTAAAGCAAGTCAAGGAAAGGAAACGTAAATCAAGGCAACGTAAAGCAACGTAAAACAAGGCAACGTAAAGCAACGTAAAACAAGGCAACGTAAAGCATCGTAAAGCAAGGCAACGTAAAGCAAGGCAAGGCAAGGCAACGTAAAGCAAGGCAACTTAAAGCAAGGCAAGGCAAGGCAACGTAAAGCAAATAAAGGCAAGGCAACGTAAGGCAAGGCAACGTAAAGCAACATAAAGCAAGGCAACGTAAAGCAAGGCAAGGCAAGGCAACGTAAAGCAAGGCAAGGCAAGGCAACATAAAGTAAGGCAACGTAAAGCAACGTAAGGCAAGGCAACGTAAAGCAACTTAAAGCAAGGCAACGTAAAGCAAGGCAACGTAAAGAAACGCAACGTAAAGCAACGTAAAGCAAGGTAAAGCAACGTAAAGGAAGGCAACGTAAAGAAACGTAAAGCAAACCAACGTAAAGCAACGGAAAGCAACATAAAGCAAGGTAAAGTCAGTTAAAGCAACGTAAAGCAAGGCAACGTAAAGCAACGTAAAGCAAGGCAACGTAAAGCAGGGTAAAGCAAGGTAAAGCAACGTAAAACAACGTAAAACAACGTAAAGGAAGGACATATAAATGAACGTAAAGCAAGGCAACGTAAAGCAAGGTAAAGAAAGTTAAAGCAACGTAAAGCTACGTAAAGCAAGGACACATAAATCAACGTAAATCAAGGCAACGTAAAGCAAGGTAAAGAAAGGTAAAGCAACGTAAAGCAACGTAAAGCAAGGCAACGTAAAGCAAGTTAAAGCTAAGTAAAGCAAGGTAAAGCAACATAAAGCAACGTAAAGCAAGGCAACGTAAAGTAATGCAACGTAAGGCAACGTAAAGCAAGGCAACGTAAAATAAGGCAACGTAAGGCAGCGTAAAGCAAGGCAACATATAGCAAAGTAAAGCAAGGACACGTAAAGTAAGGCAACGTAAGGGAACGTAAAGTAAGGCAACGTAAAGCAACGTAAAGCAAGGCAACGTAAAGCAAGTCAACGGAAAGCAACGTAAAGCAAGGCAACGTGAAGTAAGACAACGTAAGGCAACGTAAAGTAAGGCAAAGTAATGCAACGTAAAGCAAGGCAACGTAAAGCAAGGTAATGTAAGGCAACGTAAAGGAAGGGAAGGTAAAGCAAGGCAACGTAAAGCAACGTAAAGCAAGGCAAAGTAAAGTATCGTAAAGTACGGCAACGTAAAGCAAGGCAACGTAAAGCAACGTAAAGGAAGGCAACGTAAAGCAACGTAAAGCAAGGCAACGTAAAGTAAGGCAACGTAAAGCAAGGCAACGTAAAGCAAGTCAACATAAGGCAACGTAAAGGAAGGCAACGTAAAGGAAGGCAACGTAAAGCAAGGCAACGTAAAGCAACTTAAAGCAAGGCAACGTAAGGCAACGTAAAGCAAGGCAACGTAAAGCAAGGCAACGTAAAGCAACGTAAAGCAAGGCAACGTAAAGCAAGGCAACGTAAGGCAACGTAAAGCAACATAAAGCAAGGCAACTTAAAGCAACGTAAGGTAACGTAAAGTAAGGCAACGTAAAGCAAGGCATCGTAAAGCAACGTAAAGCAAGGCAATGTAAAGCAAGGCAACGTAAAGCAACGTAAAGCAAGGCAAGGCAAGGCAACGTAAAGCAAGGCAACGTAAAGCAAGGTAATGTAAGGCAACGTAAAGGAAGGGAAGGTAAAGCAAGGCAACGTAAAGCAACATAAATCAAGGCAAAGTAAAGTATCGTAAAGCAAGGCAACGTAAAGCAACGTAAAGCAAGGCAACGTAAAGCAACGTAAAGCAAGGCAACGTAAAGTAAGGCAACGTAAAGTAAGGCAACGTAAAGCAAGCCAACATAAGGCAACGTAAAGGAAGGCAACGTAAAGGAAGGCAACGTAAAGCAAGGCAACGTAAAGCAACGTAAAGCAAGGCAACGTAAGGCAACGTAAAGCAAGGCAACGTAAATCAAGGCAACGTAAAGCAACGTAAAGCAAGGCAACGTAAAGCAAGGGAACGTAAGGCAACGTAAAGCAACATAAAGCAAGGCAAATTAAAGCAACGTAAGGTAACGTAAAGCAAGGCAACGTAAAGCAAGGCATCGTAAAGCAACGTAAAGCAAGGCAACGTAAAGCAAGGCAAGGCAAGGCAACGTAAAGCAAGGCAACGTAAAGCAATGTAAAGCAAGGAAACGTAAAGAAATGTAAAGCAAGGCAAGTCAACGTAAAGCAAGGCAACGTAAAGCAACTTAAAGCAAGGCAAGGCAAGGCAACGTAAAGCAAGGCAACGTAAAGCAAGGCAACGTAAAGCAAGGAAACGTAAAGCAATGTAAAGCAAGGCAACGTAAACCAAGAAAAGAAAGACAAGGCAAGGCAACGTAAAGCAAGGCAAGACAAGGCAACGTAAAGCAAGGCAACGTAAAGCAACGTAAAGCAAGGCAATGAAAAGCAACGTAAAGCAAGGCAAAGTTAAGCAAGGCAAGGCAACGTAAAGCAAGGCAACGTAAAGCAACGTAAAGAAAGGCAAGGCAAGGCAACCTAAATCAAGGCAAGGCAAGGGAACGTAAAGCAAAGAAACGTAAAGCAACGTAAAGCAAGGAAACGTAAAGCAACGTAAAGAAAGGCAACGTAAAGTAAGGCAACGTAAAGCAACGTAAGGCTACATAAAGTAAGGCAACATAAACAACGTAAAGCATGGAAACCTAAAGCAAGGCAACGTAAAGCAACGTAAAACAAAGCAACGTAAGCAAGGCAACGTAAAGCAACATAAAGCAAGACAACGTAAAGTAAAGGCAAATTAAAGCAACGTAAAGCAAGGCAACGTAAAGCAAGGCAACTTAAAGCAAAGTAAAATAAAGCAACGTAAAGCAACGTAAAGCAACGTAAAGCAAGGCAACGTAAAACAAGGCAAAGTAAAGCAAGGCAACGTAAGGCAAATAAAGCAAGGCAACGTAAAGTTAGGCAACGTAAGGAAACGTAAAGTAAGGCAACGTAAAGCAACGTAAAGCAAGTCAACGTAATGCAACGTAAAGCAAGGCAACGTGAAGTAAGACAACGTAAGGCAACGTAAAGCAAGGCAACGTAAAGCAACGTAAAGCAAGGCAACGTAAAGCAAGGCAATGTAAGGCAACATAAAGCAAGGCAACGTAAAGCAAGCCAACGTAAGGCAACGTAAAGTAAGGCAACGTAAAGCAAGGCAACGTAAAGCAAGGCAACGTAAAGCAACATAAAGAAAGGCAACGTAAAACAAGGCAACGTAAAGCAACATAAAGCAAGGCAACTTAAAGCAAGGCAACGTAAGGCAACGTAAAGCAACATAAAGCAATGCAACTTAAAGCAACGTAAGGTAACGTAAAGCAAGGCAACGTAAAGCAAGGCATCGTAAAGCAACGTAAAATAAGGCAAAGTAAATCAACGTAAAGCAAGGCTACGTAAAGCAAGGCAAGGCAAGGCAACGTAAGGCAAGGCAAGGCTACGTAAAGCAAATAAAGGCATGGCAACGTAAAGCAAGGCAACGTAAAGCAACATAAAGCAAGGCAACTTAAAGCAAGGCAAGGCAAGGCAACGTAAAGCAAGGCAAGGCAAGGCAACTTAAAAAGGCAACGTAAAGCAACGTAAGGCAAGGCAACGTAAAGCAACTTAAAGCAAGGCAACGTAAAGCAAGGCAAGGCAACGTAAAGCAAGGCAACGTAAAGAAACGCAACGTAAATCAACGTAATGCAAGGCAACGTAAAGCAAGTTAAAGCTAGGTAAAGCAAGGTAAAGCAACATAAAGCAACGTAAAGCAAGGCAACGTAAAGTAATGCAACGTAAGGCAACGTAAAGCAAGGCAACGTAAAATAAGGCAACGTAAGGCAGCGTAAAGCAAGGCAACATATAGCAAAGTAAAGCAAGGACACGTAAAGTAAGGCAACGTAAGGGAACGTAAAGTAAGGCAACGTAAAGCAACGTAAAGCAAGGCAACGTAAAGCAAGTCAACGGAAAGCAACGTAAAGCAAGGAAACGTGAAGGAAGACAACGTAAGGCAACGTAAAGTAAGGCAACGTAATGCAACGTAAAGCAAGGCAACGTAAAGCAAGGTAATGTAAGGCAACGTAAAGGAAGGGAAGGTAAAGCAAGGCAACGTAAAGCAACGTAAAGCAAGGCAAAGTAAATTATCGTAAAGCAAGGCAACGTAAAGCAAGGCAACGTAAAGCAACGTAAAGCAAGGCAACGTAAAGCAACGTAAAGCAAGGCAACGTAAAGTAAGGCAACGTAAAGCAACGTAAGGCTACATAAAGTAAGGCAACGTAAACAACGTAAAGAAAGGAAACCTAAAGCAAGGCAACGTAAAGCAACGTAAAACAAGGCAATGTAAAGCAAGGCAACGTAAAGCAACGTAAAGCAAGACAACGTAAAGTAAGGCAAAGTAAAGCAACGTAAAGCAAGGCAACGTAAAGCAAGGCAACTTAAAGCAAAGTAAAATAAAGCAACGTAAAGTTAGGCAATGTAAGGCAACGTAGAGTAAGGCAACATAAAGCAACGTAAAGCAAGTCAACGTAATGCAACGTAAAGCAAGGCAACGTGAAGTAAGACAACGTAAGGCAACGTAAAGCAAGGCAACGTAAAGCAACGTAAAGCAAGGCAACGTAAAGCAAGGCAATGTAAGGCAACATAAAGCAAGGCAAAGTAAAGCAAGCCAACGTAAGGCAACGTAAAGTAAGGCAACGTAAAGAAAGGCAACGTAAAGCAGGGCAACGTAAAGCAAGGCAACGTAAATAAAGGCAACGTAAAGCAGGGCAACGTAAAGCAAGGCAACGTAAGGCAACGTAAAGCAAGGCAACGTAAAGCAAGGCAACGTAAAGCAACATAAAGAAAGGCAATGTAAAACAAGGCCATGTAAAGCAACTTAAAGCAAGGCAACTTAAAGCAAGGCAACGTAAGGCAACATAAGGCAACGTAAAGCAACATAAAGCAATGCAACTTAAAGCAACTTAAGGTAACGTAAAGCAAGGCAACGTAAAGCAAGGCATTGTAAAGCAACGTAAAGCAAGGCATCGTAAAGCAACGTATAGCAAGGGAACGTAAAGCAAGGAAACGTAAAGCAAGGCAACGTAAAGCAAAGTAAATCAAGGCAACGTAAAGGAAGGCAACGTAAGGAAACGTACAGCATCGTAAAGCAAGGCAACGTAAAGCAAGGCAACGTAAAGAAACGTAAAGCAAGGCAACGTAAAGCAAGGCAACGTAAGGCAACGTAAAGCAACGTAAAGCAAGTCAACGTAAAGCAATGCAAGGCAAGGCAACGTAAAGCAAGGCAAAGTAAAGCTACGTAAATCAAGGCAAGGCAACGTAAAGCAATGTAAAGCAAGGCAATGTAAAGCAAGGCAACGTAAAGCAACGTAACACAATGCAACGTAAAGTAAGGCAACGTAAAGCAACGTAAAGCAAGGCAAGGTAAGGCAACGTAAAGCAAGGCAACGTAAAGCAACGTAAAGCAAGGCAACGTAAAGCAAGGCAACGTAAAGCAAGCCAAGGCAAGGCAACGTAAAGCAACGTAAAGCAAGGCAAGGCAAGGCAACATAAAGCAAATAAAGGCAAGGCAACCTAAAGCAAGTCAAGGCAAGGAAACGTAAATCAAGGCAACGTAAAGCAACGTAAAACAAGGCAACGTAAAGCAACGTAAAACAAGGCAACGTAAAGCAACGTAAAGCAAGGCAACGTAAAGCAACGTAAAGCAAGACAAAGTAAAGCAAGGCAACGTAAAGCATCGTAAATCAAGGCAACGTAAAGCAAGGCAAGGCAAGGAAACGTAAAGCAAGGCAAGGTAAAACAACGTAAAGCAAGGCAACGTAAAGCAACGTAAAGCAAGTCAACGTAATGCAATGTAAAGCAAGGCAACGTGAAGTAAGACAACGTAAGGCAACGTAAAGCAAGGCAACGTAAAGCAACGTAAAGCAAGGCAACGTAAAGCAAGGCAATGTAAGGCAACATAAAGCAAGGCAACGTAAAGCAAGCCAACGTAAGGCAACGTAAAGTAAGGCAACGTAAAGAAAGGCAACGTAAAGCAAGGCAACGTAAAGCAAGGCAACGTAAGGCAACGTAAAGCAAGGCAACGTAAAGCAAGGCAACGTAAAGCAACATAAAGAAAGGCAACGTAAAACAAGGCAACGTAAAGCAACGTAAAGCAAGGCAACGTAAAGCAAGGCAATGTAAGGCAACATAAAGCAAGGCAACGTAAAGCAAGCCAACGTAAGGCAACGTAAAGTAAGGCAACGTAAAGAAAGGCAACGTAAAGCAAGGCAACATAAAGCAAGGCAACGTAAGGCAACTTAAAGCAAGGCAACGTAAGGCAACGTAAAGCAACATAAAGCAATGCAACTTAAAGCAACGTAAGGTAACGTAAAGCAAGGCAACATAAAGCAAGGCATCGTAAAGCAACGTATAGCAAGGGAACGTAAAGCAAGGAAACGTAAAGCAAGGCAACGTAAAGTAAGGCAACGTAAAACAACGTAAAATAAGGCAAAGTAAATCAACGTAAAGCAAGGCAACGTAAAGCAAGGCAAGGCAAGGCAACGTAAAGCAAGGCAAGGCAAGGCAACTTAAAGCAAGGCAACGTAAAGCAACGTAAGGCAAGGCAACGTAAAGCAACTTAAAGCAAGGCAACGTAAAGCAAGGCAAGGCAACGTAAAGCAAGGAAACGTAAAGAAACGCAACGTAAAGCAACGTAAAGAAAGGCAACGTAAAGCAAGTTAAAGCTAGGTAAAGCAAGGTAAAGCAACATAAAGCAACGTAAAGCAAGGCAACGTAAAGTAATGCAACGTAAGGCAACGTAAAGCAAGGCAACGTAAAATAAGGCAACGTAAGGCAGCGTAAAGCAAGGCAACATATAGCAAAGTAAAGCAAGGACACGTAAAGTAAGGCAACGTAAGGGAACGTAAAGTAAGGCAAAGTAAAGCAACGTAAAGCAAGGCAACGTAAAGCAAGGCAACTTAAAGCAACGTAAAGCAAGGCAAAGTAAAGTATCGTAAAGCAAGGCAACGTAAAGCAAGTCAACATAAGGCAACGTAAAGGAAGGCAACGTAAAGGAAGGCAACGTAAAGCAAGGTAATGTAAGGCAACGTAAAGGAAGGGAAGGTAAAGCAAGGCAACGTAAAGCAACGTAAAGCAAGGCAAAGTAAAGTATCGTAAAGCAAGGCAACGTAAAGCAAGGCAACGTAAAGCAACGTAAAGGAAGGCAACGTAAAGCAACGTAAAGCAAGGCAACGTAAAGTAAGGCAACGTAAAGCAAGGCAACGTAAAGCAAGTCAACATAAGGCAACGTAAAGGAAGGCAACGTAAAGGAAGGCAACGTAAAGCAAGGCAACGTAAAGCAACGTAAAGCAAGGCAACGTAAGGCAACGTAAAGCAAGGCAACGTAAAGCAAGGCAACGTAAAGCAACGTAAAGCAAGGCAACGTAAAGCAAGGCAACGTAAGGCAACGTAAAGCAACATAAAGCAAGGCAACTTAAAGCAACGTAAGGTAACGTAAAGTAAGGCAACGTAAAGCAAGGCATCGTAAAGCAACGTAAAGCAAGGCAATGTAAAGCAAGGCAACGTAAAGCAACGTAAAGCAAGGCAAGGCAAGGCAACGTAAAGCAAGGCAACGTAAAGCAAGGTAATGTAAGGCAACGTAAAGGAAGGGAAGGTAAAGCAAGGCAACGTAAAGCAACGTAAATCAAGGCAAAGTAAAGTATCGTAAAGCAAGGCAACGTAAAGCAAGGCAACGTAAAGCAACGTAAAGCAAGGCAACGTAAAGCAACGTAAAGCAAGGCAACGTAAAGTAAGGCAACGTAAAGTAAGGCAACGTAAAGCAAGCCAACATAAGGCAACGTAAAGGAAGGCAACGTAAAGGAAGGCAACGTAAAGCAAGGCAACGTAAAGCAACGTAAAGCAAGGCAACGTAAGGCAACGTAAAGCAAGGCAACGTAAATCAAGGCAACGTAAAGCAACGTAAAGCAAGGCAACGTAAAGCAAGGCAACGTAAGGCAACGTAAAGCAACATAAAGCAAGGCAAATTAAAGCAACGTAAGGTAACGTAAAGCAAGGCAACGTAAAGCAAGGCATCGTAAAGCAACGTAAAGCAAGGCAACGTAAAGCAAGGCAAGGCAAGGCAACGTAAAGCAAGGCAACGTAAAGCAATGTAAAGCAAGGAAACGTAAAGAAATGTAAAGCAAGGCAAGTCAACGTAAAGCAAGGCAACGTAAAGCAACTTAAAGCAAGGCAAGGCAAGGCAACGTAAAGCAAGGCAACGTAAAGCAAGGCAACGTAAAGCAAGGAAACGTAAAGCAATGTAAAGCAAGGCAATGTAAACCAAGAAAAGAAAGACAAGGCAAGGCAACGTAAAGCAAGGCAAGACAAGGCAACGTAAAGCAAGGCAACGTAAAGCAACGTAAAGCAAGGCAATGAAAAGCAACGTAAAGCAAGGCAAAGTTAAGCAAGGCAAGGCAACGTAAAGCAAGGCAACGTAAAGCAACGTAAAGAAAGGCAAGGCAAGGCAACCTAAATCAAGGCAAGGCAAGGGAACGTAAAGCAAAGAAACGTAAAGCAACGTAAAGCAAGGAAACGTAAAGCAACGTAAAGAAAGGCAACGTAAAGTAAGGCAACGTAAAGCAACGTAAGGCTACATAAAGTAAGGCAACATAAACAACGTAAAGCATGGAAACCTAAAGCAAGGCAACGTAAAGCAACGTAAAACAAAGCAACGTAAGCAAGGCAACGTAAAGCAACATAAAGCAAGACAACGTAAAGTAAAGGCAAAGTAAAGCAACGTAAAGCAAGGCAACGTAAAGCAAGGCAACTTAAAGCAAAGTAAAATAAAGCAACGTAAAGCAACGTAAAGCAACGTAAAGCAAGGCAACGTAAAACAAGGCAAAGTAAAGCAAGGCAACGTAAGGCAAATAAAGCAAGGCAACGTAAAGTTAGGCAACGTAAGGAAACGTAAAGTAAGGCAACGTAAAGCAACGTAAAGCAAGTCAACGTAATGCAACCTAAAGCAAGGCAACGTGAAGTAAGACAACGTAAGGCAACGTAAAGCAAGGCAACGTAAAGCAACGTAAAGCAAGGCAACGTAAAGCAAGGCAATGTAAGGCAACATAAAGCAAGGCAACGTAAAGCAAGCCAACGTAAGGCAACGTAAAGTAAGGCAACGTAAAGCAAGGCAACGTAAAGCAAGGCAACGTAAAGCAACATAAAGAAAGGCAACGTAAAACAAGGCAACGTAAAGCAACATAAAGCAAGGCAACTTAAAGCAAGGCAACGTAAGGCAACGTAAAGCAACATAAAGCAATGCAACTTAAAGCAACGTAAGGTAACGTAAAGCAAGGCAACGTAAAGCAAGGCATCGTAAAGCAACGTAAAATAAGGCAAAGTAAATCAACGTAAAGCAAGGCTACGTAAAGCAAGGCAAGGCAAGGCAACGTAAGGCAAGGCAAGGCTACGTAAAGCAAATAAAGGCATGGCAACGTAAAGCAAGGCAACGTAAAGCAACATAAAGCAAGGCAACTTAAAGCAAGGCAAGGCAAGGCAACGTAAAGCAAGGCAAGGCAAGGCAACTTAAAAAGGCAACGTAAAGCAACGTAAGGCAAGGCAACGTAAAGCAACTTAAAGCAAGGCAACGTAAAGCAAGGCAAGGCAACGTAAAGCAAGGCAACGTAAAGAAACGCAACGTAAATCAACGTAATGCAAGGCAACGTAAAGCAAGTTAAAGCTAGGTAAAGCAAGGTAAAGCAACATAAAGCAACGTAAAGCAAGGCAACGTAAAGTAATGCAACGTAAGGCAACGTAAAGCAAGGCAACGTAAAATAAGGCAACGTAAGGCAGCGTAAAGCAAGGCAACATATAGCAAAGTAAAGCAAGGACACGTAAAGTAAGGCAACGTAAGGGAACGTAAAGTAAGGCAACGTAAAGCAACGTAAAGCAAGGCAACGTAAAGCAAGTCAACGGAAAGCAACGTAAAGCAAGGAAACGTGAAGGAAGACAACGTAAGGCAACGTAAAGTAAGGCAACGTAATGCAACGTAAAGCAAGGCAACGTAAAGCAAGGTAATGTAAGGCAACGTAAAGGAAGGGAAGGTAAAGCAAGGCAACGTAAAGCAACGTAAAGCAAGGCAAAGTAAATTATCGTAAAGCAAGGCAACGTAAAGCAAGGCAACGTAAAGCAACGTAAAGCAAGGCAACGTAAAGCAACGTAAAGCAAGGCAACGTAAAGTAAGGCAACGTAAAGCAACGTAAGGCTACATAAAGTAAGGCAACGTAAACAACGTAAAGAAAGGAAACCTAAAGCAAGGCAACGTAAAGCAACGTAAAACAAGGCAATGTAAAGCAAGGCAACGTAAAGCAACGTAAAGCAAGACAACGTAAAGTAAGGCAAAGTAAAGCAACGTAAAGCAAGGCAACGTAAAGCAAGGCAACTTAAAGCAAAGTAAAATAAAGCAACGTAAAGTTAGGCAATGTAAGGCAACGTAGAGTAAGGCAACATAAAGCAACGTAAAGCAAGTCAACGTAATGCAACGTAAAGCAAGGCAACGTGAAGTAAGACAACGTAAGGCAACGTAAAGCAAGGCAACGTAAAGCAACGTAAAGCAAGGCAACGTAAAGCAAGGCAATGTAAGGCAACATAAAGCAAGGCAACGTAAAGCAAGCCAACGTAAGGCAACGTAAAGTAAGGCAACGTAAAGAAAGGCAACGTAAAGCAGGGCAACGTAAAGCAAGGCAACGTAAATAAAGGCAACGTAAAGCAGGGCAACGTAAAGCAAGGCAACGTAAGGCAACGTAAAGCAAGGCAACGTAAAGCAAGGCAACGTAAAGCAACATAAAGAAAGGCAATGTAAAACAAGGCCATGTAAAGCAACTTAAAGCAAGGCAACTTAAAGCAAGGCAACGTAAGGCAACATAAGGCAACGTAAAGCAACATAAAGCAATGCAACTTAAAGCAACTTAAGGTAACGTAAAGCAAGGCAACGTAAAGCAAGGCATTGTAAAGCAACGTAAAGCAAGGCATCGTAAAGCAACGTATAGCAAGGGAACGTAAAGCAAGGAAACGTAAAGCAAGGCAACGTAAAGCAAAGTAAATCAAGGCAACGTAAAGGAAGGCAACGTAAGGAAACGTACAGCATCGTAAAGCAAGGCAACGTAAAGCAAGGCAACGTAAAGAAACGTAAAGCAAGGCAACGTAAAGCAAGGCAACGTAAGGCAACGTAAAGCAACGTAAAGCAAGTCAACGTAAAGCAATGCAAGGCAAGGCAACGTAAAGCAAGGCAAAGTAAAGCTACGTAAATCAAGGCAAGGCAACGTAAAGCAATGTAAAGCAAGGCAATGTAAAGCAAGGCAACGTAAAGCAACGTAACACAATGCAACGTAAAGTAAGGCAACGTAAAGCAACGTAAAGCAAGGCAAGGTAAGGCAACGTAAAGCAAGGCAACGTAAAGCAACGTAAAGCAAGGCAACGTAAAGCAAGGCAACGTAAAGCAAGCCAAGGCAAGGCAACGTAAAGCAACGTAAAGCAAGGCAAGGCAAGGCAACATAAAGCAAATAAAGGCAAGGCAACGTAAAGCAAGTCAAGGCAAGGAAACGTAAATCAAGGCAACGTAAAGCAACGTAAAACAAGGCAACGTAAAGCAACGTAAAACAAGGCAACGTAAAGCAACGTAAAGCAAGGCAACGTAAAGCAACGTAAAGCAAGACAAAGTAAAGCAAGGCAACGTAAAGCATCGTAAATCAAGGCAACGTAAAGCAAGGCAAGGCAAGGAAACGTAAAGCAAGGCAAGGTAAAACAACGTAAAGCAAGGCAACGTAAAGCAACGTAAAGCAAGTCAACGTAATGCAATGTAAAGCAAGGCAACGTGAAGTAAGACAACGTAAGGCAACGTAAAGCAAGGCAACGTAAAGCAACGTAAAGCAAGGCAACGTAAAGCAAGGCAATGTAAGGCAACATAAAGCAAGGCAACGTAAAGCAAGCCAACGTAAGGCAACGTAAAGTAAGGCAACGTAAAGAAAGGCAACGTAAAGCAAGGCAACGTAAAGCAAGGCAACGTAAGGCAACGTAAAGCAAGGCAACGTAAAGCAAGGCAACGTAAAGCAACATAAAGAAAGGCAACGTAAAACAAGGCAACGTAAAGCAACGTAAAGCAAGGCAACGTAAAGCAAGGCAATGTAAGGCAACATAAAGCAAGGCAACGTAAAGCAAGCCAACGTAAGGCAACGTAAAGTAAGGCAACGTAAAGAAAGGCAACGTAAAGCAAGGCAACATAAAGCAAGGCAACGTAAGGCAACTTAAAGCAAGGCAACGTAAGGCAACGTAAAGCAACATAAAGCAATGCAACTTAAAGCAACGTAAGGTAACGTAAAGCAAGGCAACATAAAGCAAGGCATCGTAAAGCAACGTATAGCAAGGGAACGTAAAGCAAGGAAACGTAAAGCAAGGCAACGTAAAGTAAGGCAACGTAAAACAACGTAAAATAAGGCAAAGTAAATCAACGTAAAGCAAGGCAACGTAAAGCAAGGCAAGGCATGGCAACGTAAAGCAAGGCAAGGCAAGGCAACTTAAAGCAAGGCAACGTAAAGCAACGTAAGGCA
This sequence comes from Phaenicophaeus curvirostris, assembly GCF_032191515.1. Classification (NCBI taxonomy): domain Eukaryota; kingdom Metazoa; phylum Chordata; class Aves; order Cuculiformes; family Cuculidae; genus Phaenicophaeus; species Phaenicophaeus curvirostris. The sequence goes on from NW_027206666.1 coordinate 514,981, forward strand.
AGGCAACGTAAAGCAACTTAAAGCAAGGCAACGTAAAGCAAGGCAAGGCAACGTAAAGCAAGGAAACGTAAAGAAACGCAACGTAAAGCAACGTAAAGAAAGGCAACGTAAAGCAAGTTAAAGCTAGGTAAAGCAAGGTAAAGCAACATAAAGCAACGTAAAGCAAGGCAACGTAAAGTAATGCAACGTAAGGCAACGTAAAGCAAGGCAACGTAAAATAAGGCAACGTAAGGCAGCGTAAAGCAAGGCAACATATAGCAAAGTAAAGCAAGGACACGTAAAGTAAGGCAACGTAAGGGAACGTAAAGTAAGGCAAAGTAAAGCAACGTAAAGCAAGGCAACGTAAAGCAAGGCAACTTAAAGCAACGTAAAGCAAGGCAAAGTAAAGTATCGTAAAGCAAGGCAACGTAAAGGAAGGCAACGTAAAGCAAGGCAACGTAAAGCAACGTAAAGCAAGGCAACGTAAAGCAAGGCAACGTAAATCAAGGCAACGTAAAGCAAGGCAACGTAAAGCAACGTAAAGCAAGGCAAAGTAAAGCAAGGCAACGTAAGGCAACGTAAAGCAACATAAAGCAAGGCAACTTAAAGCAACGTAAGGTAACGTAAAGTAAGGCAACGTAAAGCAAGGCATCGTAAAGCAACGTAAAGCAAGGCAATGTAAAGCAAGGCAACGTAAAGCAACGTAAAGCAAGGCAACGTAAAGCAAGGCAAGGCAAGGCAACGTAAAGCAAGGCAAGGCAAGGCAACGTAAAGCAAGGCAACGTAAAGCAATGTAAAGCAAGGAAACGTAAAGAAACGTAAAGCAAGGCAAGGCAACGTAAAGCAAGACAACGTAAAGAAACGTAAAGCAAGGCAACGTAAAGCAATGTAAAGCAAGGCAACGTATACCAAGAAAAGAAAGACAAGGCAAGGCAACGTAAAGCAAGGCAAGGCAAGGCAACGTAAAGCAAGGCAACGTAAAGCAACGTAAAGCAAGGCAATGAAAAGCAACGTAAAGCAAGGCAAAGTAAAGCAAGGCAAGGCAACGTAAAGCAAGGCAACGTAAAGCAAAGTAAAGCAAGGCAAGGCAAGGCAACCTAAATCAAGGCAAGGAAAGGGAACGTAAAGCAAAGCAAGGCAAGGCAACGTAAAGCAAGGAAACGTAAAGCAACGTAAAGCAAGGAAACGAAAAGAAACGTAAAGCAAGGCAAAGTTAAGTAAGGCAACGTAAAGCAACGTAAAGCAAGGCAACGTAAAGTAAGGCAACGTAAAGCAACGTAAGGCTACATAAAGTAAGGCAACGTAAACAACGTAAAGAAGGAAACCTAAAGCAAGGCAACGTAAAGCAACGTAAAACAAGGCAACGTAAAGCAAGGCAACGTAAAGCAACGTAAAGCAAGACAATGTAAAGTAAGGCAAAGTAAAGCAACGTAAAGCAAGGCAACGTAAAGCAAGGCAACTTAAAGCAAAGTAAAATAAAGCAACGTAAAGTTAGGCAACGTAAGGCAACGTAGAGTAAGGCAACATAAAGCAACGTAAAGCAAGTCAACGTAATGCAACGTAAAGCAAGGCAACGTGAAGTAAGACAACGTAAGGCAACGTAAAGCAAGGCAACGTAAAGCAACGTAAAGCAAGGCAACGTAAAGCAAGGCAATGTAAGGCAACATAAAGCAAGGCAACGTAAAGCAAGCCAACGTAAGGCAACGTAAAGTAAGGCAACGTAAAGAAAGGCAACGTAAAACAGGGCAACGTAAAGCAAGGCAACGTAAATAAAAGCAACGTAAAGCAGGGCAACGTAAAGCAAGGCAACGTAAGGCAACGTAAAGCAAGGCAACGTAAAGCAAGGCAACGTAAAGCAACATAAAGAAAGGCAACGTAAATCAAGGCCATGTAAAGCAACTTAAAGCAAGGCAACTTAAAGCAAGGCAACGTAAGGCAACGTAAGGCAACGTAAAGCAACATAAAGCAATGCAACTTAAAGTAACGTAAGGTAACATAAAGCAAGGCAACGTAAAGCAAGGCATCGTAAAGCAACGTAAAGCAAGGCATCGTAAAGCAACGTATAGCAAGGGAACGTAAAGCAAGGCAACGTAAAGCAAAGTAAATCAAGGCAACGTAAAGGAAGGCAACGTAAGGAAACGTACAGCATCGTAAAGCAAGGCAACGTAAAGCAAGGCAACGTAAAGAAACTTAAAGCAAGGCAACGTAAAGCAAGGCAACGTAAGGCAACGTAAAGCAACGTAAAGCAAGTCAACGTAAAGCAATGCAAGGCAAGGCAACGTAAAGCAAGGCAACGTAAAGCTACGTAAATCAAGGCAAGGCAACGTAAAGCAATGTAAAGCAAGGCAATGTAAAGCAAGGCAACGTAAAGCAACGTAACGAAATGCAATGTAAAGTAAGGCAACGTAAAGAAACGTAAAGCAAGGCAAGGTAAGGCAACGTAAAGCAAGGCAACGTAAAGCAACGTAAAGCAAGGCAACGTAAAGCAAGGCAACGTAAAGCAAGCCAAGGCAAGGCAACATAAAGCAAGGCAACGTAAAGCAACGTAAAGCAAGGCAAGGCAAGGCAACGTAAAGCAAATAAAGGCAAGGCAACGTAAAGCAAGTCAAGGCAAGGAAACGTAAATCAAGGCAACATAAAGCAACGTAAAACAAGGCAACGTAAAGCAACGTAAAACAAGGCAATGTAAAGCAACGTAAATCAAGGCAACGTAAAGCAACGTAAAGCAAGACAAAGTAAAGCAAGGCAACGTAAAGCATCGTAAAGCAAGGCAAGGTAAAGCAAGGCAAGGTATAACAACGTAAAGCAAGGCAACGTAAAGCAACGTAAAGCAAGGCAAGGCAAGGCAACGTAGAGCAAGGCAACGTAAAGCAACAGAAAGCAAGGCAAGGAAACGAAAAGCAACGGAAAGCAAGGCAACGAAAAGCAACGGAAAGCAAGGCAACGTAAAGCAACGTAAAGCAAGGTAAAGTAAAGAAACATAATGCAAGACAAGGCAAGGAAACGTAAAGCAAGGCAAGGCAAGGCAACGTAAAGCAAGGCAACTTAAAGCAACGTAAAACAAGGCAAAGTAAAGCAACATAAAGCAAGGCAACGTAAATCAAGGCAAGGCAAGGCAACGTAAAGCAAGGCAAGGCAAGGCAACTTAAAGCAAGGCAACGTAAAGCAACGTAAGGCAAGGCAACGTAAAGCAACTTAAATCAAGGCAACGTAAAGAAAGGCAAGGCAACGTAAAGCAAGGCAACGTAAAGAAACGCAAAGTAAAGCAACGTAAAGCAAGGTAAAGCAACGTAAAGGAAGGTAACGTAAAGCAACGTAAAGGAAGGCAACGTAAAGAAACGTAAAGCAAACCAACGTAAAGCAACGTAAAGCAACGTAAAGCAAGGTAAGTCAGTTAAAGCAACGTAAAGCAACGTAAAGCAAGGCAACGTAAAGCAACGTAAAGCAAGGCAACGTAAAGCAGGGTAAAGCAAGGTAAAGCAACGTAAAGCAACGTAAAGCAAGGACACATAAATCAACGTAAAGCAAGGCAACGTAAAGCAAGGTAAAGAAAGGTAAAGCAACGTAAAGCAACGTAAAGCAAGGCAACGTAAAGCAAGGTAAAGCTAGGTAAAGCAAGGTAAAGCAACATAAAGCAACGTAAAGCAAGGCAACGTAAAGCAAGGCAATGTAAAGCAAGATAAAGCAAGGTAAAGCAAGGTAAAGCAACGTAAAGCAAGGCAACGTAAAGGAAGGCAACGTAAAACAACGTAAAGCAAGGCAACGTAAAGCAAGGTAAAGCAAGGTAAAGCAACGTAAAGAAAGGTAAAGCAAGGCAATGTAAAGAAACGTAAAGCAACGTAAAGCAAGGTAAAGCAACGTAAAGCAAGGCAACGTAAAGCAAGGCAATGTAAAGCAAGATAAAGCAAGGTAAAGCAACGTAAAGCAACGTAAAGCAAGGAAACGTAAAGCAAGGCAACGTAAAGCAACCTAAATGAAGGCAACGTAAAGCAAGGCAACGTAAAGCAACGTAAAGCAAGGCAAAGTAAATCAAGGCAAGGCAACGTAAAGCAAGGCAACGGAAAGCAACATAAAGCAAGGCAAGTCAAGGCAACGTAAAGCAATGCAAGGCAACGTAAAGCAAAGCAAGGCAGGCAACGTAAAGCAAGGCAACGTAAAGCAACGTAAAGCAAGGCAATGTAAAGCAACGTAAAGCAAGGCAAATTTAAGTACGGCAAGGTAAAGCAACGTAAAGCATGGCAACGTAAAGTAAGGCAACGTAAAGCAACGTAAGGCAACGTAAAGCAAGGCAACGTAAAGCAACGTAAAGCAAGGAAACGTAAAGCAAGGCAACGTAAAGCAACGTAAAGCAAGGTAACGTAAAGCAAGGCAACGTAAAGCAACGTAAAGCAAGACAACGTAAAGTAAGGCAACGTAAAGCAACGTAAAGCAAGGCAACGTAAAGCAAGGCAACGTAAAGCAACGTAAAGCAAGGCAACGTAAAGCAACGTAAAGTAAAGCAACGTAAAGCAACGTAAAGCAACGTAAAGCAAGGCAACGTAAAGGAAGGCAACGTAAAGCAACGTAAAGGAAGGCAACGTAAGGCAACGTAAAGCAAGGCAACGTAAAGCAACATAAAGCAAGGCAACGTAAAGCAACGTAAAGTAAAGCAACGTAAAGCAACGTAAATCAACGTAAAGCAAGGCAACGTAAAGCAAGGTAAAGAAAGGTAAAGCAACGTAAAGCAACGTAAAGCAAGGCAACGTAAAGCAAGGTAAAGCTAGGTAAAGCAAGGTAAAGCAACATAAAGCAACGTAAAGCAAGGGAACGTAAAGCAAGGAAATGTAAAGCAAGATAAAGCAAGGTAAAGCAAGGTAAAGCAACGTAAAGCAAGGCAACGTAAAGGAAGGCAACGTAAAACAACGTAAAGCAAGGCAACGTAAAGCAAGGTAAAGCAAGGCAATGTAAAGAAACGTAAAGCAACGTAAAGCAAGGTAAAGCAACGTAAAGCAAGGCAACGTAATGCAAGGCAATGTAAAGCAAGATAAAGCAAGGTAAAGCAACGTAAAGCAACGTAAAGCAAGGAAACGTAAAGCAAGGCAACGTAAAGCAACGTAAAGGAAGGCAACGTAAAGCAAGGCAACGTAAAGCAACGTAAAGCAAGGCAAAGTAAAGCAAGGCAAGGCAAGGCAACGTAAAGCAAGGCAACGGAAAGCAACATAAAGCAAGGCAAGTCAAGGCAACGTAAAGTAAAGCAACGTAAAGCAACGTAAATCAACGTAAAGCAAGGCAACGTAAAGCAAGGTAAAGAAAGGTAAAGCAACGTAAAGCAACGTAAAGCAAGGCAACGTAAAGCAAGGTAAAGCTAGGTAAAGCAAGGTAAAGCAACATAAAGCAACGTAAAGCAAGGCAACGTAAAGCAAGGCAATGTAAAGCAAGATAAAGCAAGGTAAAGCAAGGTAAAGCAACGTAAAGCAAGGCAACGTAAAGGAAGGCAACGTAAAACAACGTAAAGCAAGGCAACGTAAAGCAAGGTAAAGCAAGGTAAAGCAACGTAAAGCAAGGCAACGTAAAGCAAGGCAATGTAAAGCAAGATAAAGCAAGGTAAAGCAACGTAAAGCAACGTAATGCAAGGAAACTTAAAGCAAGGCAACGTAAAGCAACGTATAGCAAGGGAACGTAAAGCAAGGAAACGTAAAGCAAGGCAACGTAAAGTAAAGTAAATCAAGGCAACGTAAAGGAAGGCAACGTAAGGAAACGTACAGCATCGTAAAGCAAGTCAACGTAAAGCAAGGCAACGTAAAGAAACGTAAAGCAAGGCAACGTAAAGAAACGTAAAGCAAGGCAACGTAAAGCAAGGCAACGTAAAGCAAGTCAACGTAAAGCAATGCAAGGAAAGGCAACGTAAAGCAAGGCAACGTAAAGCTACGTAAATCAAGGCAAGGCAACGTCAAGCAACGTAAAGCAAGGCAATGTAAAGCAAGGCAACGTAAAGCAACGTAACGCAATGCAACGTAAAGTAAGGCAACGTAAAGTAAGGCAACGTAAAGCAACGTAAAGCAAGGCAACGTAAAGCAAGGCAAGGTAAGGCAACGTAAAGCAAGGCAACGTAAAGCAACGTAAAGCAAGGCAACGTAAAGCAAGGCAAAGTAAAGCAAGCCAAGGCAAGGCAACCTAAAGCAAGGCAACGTAAAGCAACGTAAAGCAAGGCAACGTAAGGCAACGTAAAGCAAATAAAGGCAAGGCAACGTAAAGCAAGTCAAGGCAAGGAAACGTAAATCAAGGCAACGTAAAGCAACGTAAAACAAGGCAACGTAAAGCAACGTAAAGCAACGCAACGTAAAGCAACGTAAAGCAAGACAACGTAAAGCAAGGCAACGTAAAGCATCGTAAAGCAAGGCAACGTAAAGCAAGGCAAGGCAAGGCAACGTAAAGCAAGGCAAGGTAAAACACCGTAAAGCAAGGCAACGTAAAGCAACGTAAAGCAAGGCAAGGCAACGTAAAGCAACGTAAAGCAAGGCAATGTAAAGCAAGGCAACGTAAAGCAACGTAACGCAATGCAACGTAAAGTAAGGCAACGTAAAGTAAGGCAACGTAAAGCAACGTTAAGCAAGGCAACGTAAAGCAACGTAAAGCAAGGCAAGGTAAGGCAACGCAAAGCAAGGCAACGTAAAGCAACGTAAAGCAAGGCAACGTAAAGCAAGCCAAGGCAAGGCAACATAAAGCAAGGCAACGTAAAGCAACGTAAAGCAAGGCAAGGCAAGGCAACGTTAAGCAAATAAAGGCAAAGCAACGTAAAGCAAATCAAGGCAAGGAAACGTAAATCAAGGCAACGTAAAGCAACGTAAAACAAGGCAACGTAAAGCAACGTAAATCAAGGCAACGTAAAGCAACGTAAAGCAACGTAAAGCAAGGCAACGTAAAGCAACGTAAAGCAAGACAACGTAAAGCAAGGCAACGTAAAGCATCGTAAAGCAAGGCAACGTAAAGCAAGGCAAGGTAAAACAACATAAAGCAAGGCAACGTAAGGCAACGTAAAGCAACGTAAAGCAAGGCAAGGCAAGGCAACGTAGAGCAAGGCAACGTAAAGCAACAGAAAGCAAGGCAAGGCAACAAAAAGCAACGGAAAGCAAGGCAACGAAAAGCAACTGAAAGCAAGGCAACCTATAGCAACGTAAAGCAAGGTAACGTAAAGAAACATAATGCAAGACAAGGCAAGGAAACGTAAAGCAAGGCAAGGCAAGGCAACGTAAAGCAACGCAACTTAAAGCAACGTAAAACAAGGGAACGTAAAGCAACATAAAGCAAGGCAACGTAAAGCAAGGCAAGGCAAGGCAACGTAAAGCAAGGCAAGGCAAGGCAACTTAAAGCAAGGCAACGTAAAGCAACGTAAGGCAAGGCAACGTAAAGCAACTTAAAGCAAGGCAACGTAAAGCAAGGCAAGACTACGTAAAGCAAGGCAAAGTAAAGAAACGCAACGTAAAGCAACGTAAAGCAAGGTAAAGAAACGTAAAGGAAGGCAACGTAAAGAAACGTAAAGCAAACCAACGTAAAGCAACGTAAAGCAACGTAAAGCAAGGTAAAGTCAGTTAAAGCAACGTAAAGCAACGTAAAGCAAGGCAACGTAAAGCAACGTAAAGCAAGGCAACGTAAAGCAGGGTAAAGCAAGGTAAACCAACGTAAAGCAACGTAAAGCAAGGCAACGTTAAGCTACGTAAATCAAGGCAAGGCAACGTAAAGCAACGTAAAGCAAGGCAATGTAAAGCAAGGCAACGTAAAGCAACGTAACGCAATGCAACGTAAATTAAGGCAACGTAAAGTAAGGCAACGTAAAGCAACGTAAAGCAAGGCAACGTAAAGCAAGGAAACGTAAAGCAAGCCAAGGCAAGGCAACATACAGCAAGGCAACGTAAAGCAACGTAAAGCAAGGCAAGGCAAGGCAACGTAAAGCAAATAAAGGCAAGGCAACGTAAAGCAAGTCAAGGCAAGGAAACGTAAATCAAGGCAACGTAAAGCAACGTAAAACAAGGCAACGTAAAGCAACGTAAAGCAAGGCAACGTAAAGCAACGTAAAGCAAGGCAACGTAAAGCATCGTAAAGCAAGGCAACGTAAAGCAAGGCAAGGCAAGGCAACGTAAAGCAAGGCAAGATAATACAACGTAAAGCAAGGCAACGTAAAGCAACGTAAAGCAAGGCAAGGCAAGGCAACGTAGAGCAAGGCAACGTAAAACAACAGAAAGCAAGGCAAGACAACGAAAAGCAACGTAAAGCAAGGCTACGAAAAGTAACGGAAAGCAAGGCATCGTAAAGCAACGTTAAGCAAGGTAAGGTAAAGAAACATAATGCAAGACAAGGCAAGGCAACGTAAAGCAAGGCAACTTAAAGCAAGACAAGGCAAGGAAACGTAAAGCAAATAAAGGCAAGGCAACGTAAAGCAAGTCAAGGCAAGGAAACGTAAATCAAGGCAACGTACAGCAACGTAAAACAAGGCAACGTAAAGCAACGTAAAACAAGGCAACGTAAAGCAACGTAAATCAAGGCAACGTAAAGCAACGTAAAGGAAGACAAAGTAAAGCAAGGCAACGTAAAGCATCGTAAAGCAAGGCAACGTAAAGAAACATAATGCAAGACAAGGCAAGGAAACGTAAAGCAAGGCAAGGCAAGGCAACGTAAAGCAAGGCAACTTAAAGCAACGTAAAACAAGGCAAAGTAAAGCAACATAAAGCAAGGCAACGTAAAGCAAGGCAAGGCAACGTAAAGCAAGGCAAGGCAAGGCAACTTAAAGCAAGGCAACGTAAAGCAACTTAAATCAAGGCAACGTAAAGAAAGGCAAGGCAACGTAAAGCAAGGCAACGTAAAGAAACGCAAAGTAAAGCAACGTAAAGCAAGGTAAAGCAACGTAAAGGAAGGCAACGTAAAGAAACGTAAAGCAAACCAACGTAAAGCAACGTAAAGCAACGTAAAGCAAGGTAAGTCAGTTAAAGCAACGTAAAGCAACGTAAAGCAAGGCAACGTAAAGCAACGTAAAGCAAGGCAACGTAAAGCAGGGTAAAGCAAGGTAAAGCAACGTAAAGCAACGTAAAGCAAGGACACATAAATCAACGTAAAGCAAGGCAACGTAAAGCAAGGTAAAGAAAGGTAAAGCAACGTAAAGCAACGTAAAGCAAGGCAACGTAAAGCAAGGTAAAGCTAGGTAAAGCAAGGTAAAGCAACATAAAGCAACGTAAAGCAAGGCAACGTAAAGCAAGGCAATGTAAAGCAAGATAAAGCAAGGTAAAGCAAGGTAAAGAAAGGTAAAGCAAGGCAATGTAAAGAAACGTAAAGCAACGTAAAGCAAGGTAAAGCAAAGTAAAGCAAGGCAACGTAAAGCAAGGCAATGTAAAGCAAGATAAAGCAAGGTAAAGCAACGTAAAGCAAGGAAACGTAAAGCAAGGCAACGTAAAGCAACGTAAAGGAAGGCAACGTAAAGCAAGGCAAGGCAAGGCAACATAAAGCAAATAAAGGCAAGGCAACGTAAAGCAAGTCAAGGCAAGGAAACGTAAATCAAGGCAACGTAAAGCAACGTAAAACAAGGCAACGTAAAGCAACGTAAAACAAGGCAACGTAAAGCAACGTAAAGCAAGGCAACGTAAAGCAACGTAAAGCAAGACAAAGTAAAGCAAGGCAACGTAAAGCATCGTAAATCAAGGCAACGTAAAGCAAGGCAAGGCAAGGAAACGTAAAGCAAGGCAAGGTAAAACAACGTAAAGCAAGGCAACGTAAAGCAACGTAAAGCAAGTCAACGTAATGCAATGTAAAGCAAGGCAACGTGAAGTAAGACAACGTAAGGCAACGTAAAGCAAGGCAACGTAAAGCAACGTAAAGCAAGGCAACGTAAAGCAAGGCAATGTAAGGCAACATAAAGCAAGGCAACGTAAAGCAAGCCAACGTAAGGCAACGTAAAGTAAGGCAACGTAAAGAAAGGCAACGTAAAGCAAGGCAACGTAAAGCAAGGCAACGTAAGGCAACGTAAAGCAAGGCAACGTAAAGCAAGGCAACGTAAAGCAACATAAAGAAAGGCAACGTAAAACAAGGCAACGTAAAGCAACGTAAAGCAAGGCAACGTAAAGCAAGGCAATGTAAGGCAACATAAAGCAAGGCAACGTAAAGCAAGCCAACGTAAGGCAACGTAAAGTAAGGCAACGTAAAGAAAGGCAACGTAAAGCAAGGCAACATAAAGCAAGGCAACGTAAGGCAACTTAAAGCAAGGCAACGTAAGGCAACGTAAAGCAACATAAAGCAATGCAACTTAAAGCAACGTAAGGTAACGTAAAGCAAGGCAACATAAAGCAAGGCATCGTAAAGCAACGTATAGCAAGGGAACGTAAAGCAAGGAAACGTAAAGCAAGGCAACGTAAAGTAAGGCAACGTAAAACAACGTAAAATAAGGCAAAGTAAATCAACGTAAAGCAAGGCAACGTAAAGCAAGGCAAGGCATGGCAACGTAAAGCAAGGCAAGGCAAGGCAACTTAAAGCAAGGCAACGTAAAGCAACGTAAGGCAAGGCAACGTAAAGCAACTTAAAGCAAGGCAACGTAAAGCAAGGCAAGGCAACGTAAAGCAAGGAAACGTAAAGAAACGCAACGTAAAGCAACGTAAAGAAAGGCAACGTAAAGCAAGTTAAAGCTAGGTAAAGCAAGGTAAAGCAACATAAAGCAACGTAAAGCAAGGCAACGTAAAGTAATGCAACGTAAGGCAACGTAAAGCAAGGCAACGTAAAATAAGGCAACGTAAGGCAGCGTAAAGCAAGGCAACATATAGCAAAGTAAAGCAAGGACACGTAAAGTAAGGCAACGTAAGGGAACGTAAAGTAAGGCAAAGTAAAGCAACGTAAAGCAAGGCAACGTAAAGCAAGGCAACTTAAAGCAACGTAAAGCAAGGCAAAGTAAAGTATCGTAAAGCAAGGCAACGTAAAGGAAGGCAACGTAAAGCAAGGCAACGTAAAGCAACGTAAAGCAAGGCAACGTAAAGCAAGGCAACGTAAATCAAGGCAACGTAAAGCAAGGCAACGTAAAGCAACGTAAAGCAAGGCAACGTAAAGCAAGGCAACGTAAGGCAACGTAAAGCAACATAAAGCAAGGCAACTTAAAGCAACGTAAGGTAACGTAAAGTAAGGCAACGTAAAGCAAGGCATCGTAAAGCAACGTAAAGCAAGGCAATGTAAAGCAAGGCAACGTAAAGCAACGTAAAGCAAGGCAACGTAAAGCAAGGCAAGGCAAGGCAACGTAAAGCAAGGCAAGGCAAGGCAACGTAAAGCAAGGCAACGTAAAGCAATGTAAAGCAAGGAAACGTAAAGAAACGTAAAGCAAGGCAAGGCAACGTAAAGCAAGACAACGTAAAGAAACGTAAAGCAAGGCAACGTAAAGCAATGTAAAGCAAGGCAACGTATACCAAGAAAAGAAAGACAAGGCAAGGCAACGTAAAGCAAGGCAAGGCAAGGCAACGTAAAGCAAGGCAACGTAAAGCAACGTAAAGCAAGGCAATGAAAAGCAACGTAAAGCAAGGCAAAGTAAAGCAAGGCAAGGCAACGTAAAGCAAGGCAACGTAAAGCAAAGTAAAGCAAGGCAAGGCAAGGCAACCTAAATCAAGGCAAGGAAAGGGAACGTAAAGCAAAGCAAGGCAAGGCAACGTAAAGCAAGGAAACGTAAAGCAACGTAAAGCAAGGAAACGAAAAGAAACGTAAAGCAAGGCAAAGTTAAGTAAGGCAACGTAAAGCAACGTAAAGCAAGGCAACGTAAAGTAAGGCAACGTAAAGCAACGTAAGGCTACATAAAGTAAGGCAACGTAAACAACGTAAAGAAGGAAACCTAAAGCAAGGCAACGTAAAGCAACGTAAAACAAGGCAACGTAAAGCAAGGCAACGTAAAGCAACGTAAAGCAAGACAATGTAAAGTAAGGCAAAGTAAAGCAACGTAAAGCAAGGCAACGTAAAGCAAGGCAACTTAAAGCAAAGTAAAATAAAGCAACGTAAAGTTAGGCAACGTAAGGCAACGTAGAGTAAGGCAACATAAAGCAACGTAAAGCAAGTCAACGTAATGCAACGTAAAGCAAGGCAACGTGAAGTAAGACAACGTAAGGCAACGTAAAGCAAGGCAACGTAAAGCAACGTAAAGCAAGGCAACGTAAAGCAAGGCAATGTAAGGCAACATAAAGCAAGGCAACGTAAAGCAAGCCAACGTAAGGCAACGTAAAGTAAGGCAACGTAAAGAAAGGCAACGTAAAACAGGGCAACGTAAAGCAAGGCAACGTAAATAAAAGCAACGTAAAGCAGGGCAACGTAAAGCAAGGCAACGTAAGGCAACGTAAAGCAAGGCAACGTAAAGCAAGGCAACGTAAAGCAACATAAAGAAAGGCAACGTAAATCAAGGCCATGTAAAGCAACTTAAAGCAAGGCAACTTAAAGCAAGGCAACGTAAGGCAACGTAAGGCAACGTAAAGCAACATAAAGCAATGCAACTTAAAGTAACGTAAGGTAACATAAAGCAAGGCAACGTAAAGCAAGGCATCGTAAAGCAACGTAAAGCAAGGCATCGTAAAGCAACGTATAGCAAGGGAACGTAAAGCAAGGCAACGTAAAGCAAAGTAAATCAAGGCAACGTAAAGGAAGGCAACGTAAGGAAACGTACAGCATCGTAAAGCAAGGCAACGTAAAGCAAGGCAACGTAAAGAAACTTAAAGCAAGGCAACGTAAAGCAAGGCAACGTAAGGCAACGTAAAGCAACGTAAAGCAAGTCAACGTAAAGCAATGCAAGGCAAGGCAACGTAAAGCAAGGCAACGTAAAGCTACGTAAATCAAGGCAAGGCAACGTAAAGCAATGTAAAGCAAGGCAATGTAAAGCAAGGCAACGTAAAGCAACGTAACGAAATGCAATGTAAAGTAAGGCAACGTAAAGAAACGTAAAGCAAGGCAAGGTAAGGCAACGTAAAGCAAGGCAACGTAAAGCAACGTAAAGCAAGGCAACGTAAAGCAAGGCAACGTAAAGCAAGCCAAGGCAAGGCAACATAAAGCAAGGCAACGTAAAGCAACGTAAAGCAAGGCAAGGCAAGGCAACGTAAAGCAAATAAAGGCAAGGCAACGTAAAGCAAGTCAAGGCAAGGAAACGTAAATCAAGGCAACATAAAGCAACGTAAAACAAGGCAACGTAAAGCAACGTAAAACAAGGCAATGTAAAGCAACGTAAATCAAGGCAACGTAAAGCAACGTAAAGCAAGACAAAGTAAAGCAAGGCAACGTAAAGCATCGTAAAGCAAGGCAAGGTAAAGCAAGGCAAGGTATAACAACGTAAAGCAAGGCAACGTAAAGCAACGTAAAGCAAGGCAAGGCAAGGCAACGTAGAGCAAGGCAACGTAAAGCAACAGAAAGCAAGGCAAGGAAACGAAAAGCAACGGAAAGCAAGGCAACGAAAAGCAACGGAAAGCAAGGCAACGTAAAGCAACGTAAAGCAAGGTAAAGTAAAGAAACATAATGCAAGACAAGGCAAGGAAACGTAAAGCAAGGCAAGGCAAGGCAACGTAAAGCAAGGCAACTTAAAGCAACGTAAAACAAGGCAAAGTAAAGCAACATAAAGCAAGGCAACGTAAATCAAGGCAAGGCAAGGCAACGTAAAGCAAGGCAAGGCAAGGCAACTTAAAGCAAGGCAACGTAAAGCAACGTAAGGCAAGGCAACGTAAAGCAACTTAAATCAAGGCAACGTAAAGAAAGGCAAGGCAACGTAAAGCAAGGCAACGTAAAGAAACGCAAAGTAAAGCAACGTAAAGCAAGGTAAAGCAACGTAAAGGAAGGTAACGTAAAGCAACGTAAAGGAAGGCAACGTAAAGAAACGTAAAGCAAACCAACGTAAAGCAACGTAAAGCAACGTAAAGCAAGGTAAGTCAGTTAAAGCAACGTAAAGCAACGTAAAGCAAGGCAACGTAAAGCAACGTAAAGCAAGGCAACGTAAAGCAGGGTAAAGCAAGGTAAAGCAACGTAAAGCAACGTAAAGCAAGGACACATAAATCAACGTAAAGCAAGGCAACGTAAAGCAAGGTAAAGAAAGGTAAAGCAACGTAAAGCAACGTAAAGCAAGGCAACGTAAAGCAAGGTAAAGCTAGGTAAAGCAAGGTAAAGCAACATAAAGCAACGTAAAGCAAGGCAACGTAAAGCAAGGCAATGTAAAGCAAGATAAAGCAAGGTAAAGCAAGGTAAAGCAACGTAAAGCAAGGCAACGTAAAGGAAGGCAACGTAAAACAACGTAAAGCAAGGCAACGTAAAGCAAGGTAAAGCAAGGTAAAGCAACGTAAAGAAAGGTAAAGCAAGGCAATGTAAAGAAACGTAAAGCAACGTAAAGCAAGGTAAAGCAACGTAAAGCAAGGCAACGTAAAGCAAGGCAATGTAAAGCAAGATAAAGCAAGGTAAAGCAACGTAAAGCAACGTAAAGCAAGGAAACGTAAAGCAAGGCAACGTAAAGCAACCTAAATGAAGGCAACGTAAAGCAAGGCAACGTAAAGCAACGTAAAGCAAGGCAAAGTAAATCAAGGCAAGGCAACGTAAAGCAAGGCAACGGAAAGCAACATAAAGCAAGGCAAGTCAAGGCAACGTAAAGCAATGCAAGGCAACGTAAAGCAAAGCAAGGCAGGCAACGTAAAGCAAGGCAACGTAAAGCAACGTAAAGCAAGGCAATGTAAAGCAACGTAAAGCAAGGCAAATTTAAGTACGGCAAGGTAAAGCAACGTAAAGCATGGCAACGTAAAGTAAGGCAACGTAAAGCAACGTAAGGCAACGTAAAGCAAGGCAACGTAAAGCAACGTAAAGCAAGGAAACGTAAAGCAAGGCAACGTAAAGCAACGTAAAGCAAGGTAACGTAAAGCAAGGCAACGTAAAGCAACGTAAAGCAAGACAACGTAAAGTAAGGCAACGTAAAGCAACGTAAAGCAAGGCAACGTAAAGCAAGGCAACGTAAAGCAACGTAAAGCAAGGCAACGTAAAGCAACGTAAAGTAAAGCAACGTAAAGCAACGTAAAGCAACGTAAAGCAAGGCAACGTAAAGGAAGGCAACGTAAAGCAACGTAAAGGAAGGCAACGTAAGGCAACGTAAAGCAAGGCAACGTAAAGCAACATAAAGCAAGGCAACGTAAAGCAACGTAAAGTAAAGCAACGTAAAGCAACGTAAATCAACGTAAAGCAAGGCAACGTAAAGCAAGGTAAAGAAAGGTAAAGCAACGTAAAGCAACGTAAAGCAAGGCAACGTAAAGCAAGGTAAAGCTAGGTAAAGCAAGGTAAAGCAACATAAAGCAACGTAAAGCAAGGGAACGTAAAGCAAGGAAATGTAAAGCAAGATAAAGCAAGGTAAAGCAAGGTAAAGCAACGTAAAGCAAGGCAACGTAAAGGAAGGCAACGTAAAACAACGTAAAGCAAGGCAACGTAAAGCAAGGTAAAGCAAGGCAATGTAAAGAAACGTAAAGCAACGTAAAGCAAGGTAAAGCAACGTAAAGCAAGGCAACGTAATGCAAGGCAATGTAAAGCAAGATAAAGCAAGGTAAAGCAACGTAAAGCAACGTAAAGCAAGGAAACGTAAAGCAAGGCAACGTAAAGCAACGTAAAGGAAGGCAACGTAAAGCAAGGCAACGTAAAGCAACGTAAAGCAAGGCAAAGTAAAGCAAGGCAAGGCAAGGCAACGTAAAGCAAGGCAACGGAAAGCAACATAAAGCAAGGCAAGTCAAGGCAACGTAAAGTAAAGCAACGTAAAGCAACGTAAATCAACGTAAAGCAAGGCAACGTAAAGCAAGGTAAAGAAAGGTAAAGCAACGTAAAGCAACGTAAAGCAAGGCAACGTAAAGCAAGGTAAAGCTAGGTAAAGCAAGGTAAAGCAACATAAAGCAACGTAAAGCAAGGCAACGTAAAGCAAGGCAATGTAAAGCAAGATAAAGCAAGGTAAAGCAAGGTAAAGCAACGTAAAGCAAGGCAACGTAAAGGAAGGCAACGTAAAACAACGTAAAGCAAGGCAACGTAAAGCAAGGTAAAGCAAGGTAAAGCAACGTAAAGCAAGGCAACGTAAAGCAAGGCAATGTAAAGCAAGATAAAGCAAGGTAAAGCAACGTAAAGCAACGTAATGCAAGGAAACTTAAAGCAAGGCAACGTAAAGCAACGTATAGCAAGGGAACGTAAAGCAAGGAAACGTAAAGCAAGGCAACGTAAAGTAAAGTAAATCAAGGCAACGTAAAGGAAGGCAACGTAAGGAAACGTACAGCATCGTAAAGCAAGTCAACGTAAAGCAAGGCAACGTAAAGAAACGTAAAGCAAGGCAACGTAAAGAAACGTAAAGCAAGGCAACGTAAAGCAAGGCAACGTAAAGCAAGTCAACGTAAAGCAATGCAAGGAAAGGCAACGTAAAGCAAGGCAACGTAAAGCTACGTAAATCAAGGCAAGGCAACGTCAAGCAACGTAAAGCAAGGCAATGTAAAGCAAGGCAACGTAAAGCAACGTAACGCAATGCAACGTAAAGTAAGGCAACGTAAAGTAAGGCAACGTAAAGCAACGTAAAGCAAGGCAACGTAAAGCAAGGCAAGGTAAGGCAACGTAAAGCAAGGCAACGTAAAGCAACGTAAAGCAAGGCAACGTAAAGCAAGGCAAAGTAAAGCAAGCCAAGGCAAGGCAACCTAAAGCAAGGCAACGTAAAGCAACGTAAAGCAAGGCAACGTAAGGCAACGTAAAGCAAATAAAGGCAAGGCAACGTAAAGCAAGTCAAGGCAAGGAAACGTAAATCAAGGCAACGTAAAGCAACGTAAAACAAGGCAACGTAAAGCAACGTAAAGCAACGCAACGTAAAGCAACGTAAAGCAAGACAACGTAAAGCAAGGCAACGTAAAGCATCGTAAAGCAAGGCAACGTAAAGCAAGGCAAGGCAAGGCAACGTAAAGCAAGGCAAGGTAAAACACCGTAAAGCAAGGCAACGTAAAGCAACGTAAAGCAAGGCAAGGCAACGTAAAGCAACGTAAAGCAAGGCAATGTAAAGCAAGGCAACGTAAAGCAACGTAACGCAATGCAACGTAAAGTAAGGCAACGTAAAGTAAGGCAACGTAAAGCAACGTTAAGCAAGGCAACGTAAAGCAACGTAAAGCAAGGCAAGGTAAGGCAACGCAAAGCAAGGCAACGTAAAGCAACGTAAAGCAAGGCAACGTAAAGCAAGCCAAGGCAAGGCAACATAAAGCAAGGCAACGTAAAGCAACGTAAAGCAAGGCAAGGCAAGGCAACGTTAAGCAAATAAAGGCAAAGCAACGTAAAGCAAATCAAGGCAAGGAAACGTAAATCAAGGCAACGTAAAGCAACGTAAAACAAGGCAACGTAAAGCAACGTAAATCAAGGCAACGTAAAGCAACGTAAAGCAACGTAAAGCAAGGCAACGTAAAGCAACGTAAAGCAAGACAACGTAAAGCAAGGCAACGTAAAGCATCGTAAAGCAAGGCAACGTAAAGCAAGGCAAGGTAAAACAACATAAAGCAAGGCAACGTAAGGCAACGTAAAGCAACGTAAAGCAAGGCAAGGCAAGGCAACGTAGAGCAAGGCAACGTAAAGCAACAGAAAGCAAGGCAAGGCAACAAAAAGCAACGGAAAGCAAGGCAACGAAAAGCAACTGAAAGCAAGGCAACCTATAGCAACGTAAAGCAAGGTAACGTAAAGAAACATAATGCAAGACAAGGCAAGGAAACGTAAAGCAAGGCAAGGCAAGGCAACGTAAAGCAACGCAACTTAAAGCAACGTAAAACAAGGGAACGTAAAGCAACATAAAGCAAGGCAACGTAAAGCAAGGCAAGGCAAGGCAACGTAAAGCAAGGCAAGGCAAGGCAACTTAAAGCAAGGCAACGTAAAGCAACGTAAGGCAAGGCAACGTAAAGCAACTTAAAGCAAGGCAACGTAAAGCAAGGCAAGACTACGTAAAGCAAGGCAAAGTAAAGAAACGCAACGTAAAGCAACGTAAAGCAAGGTAAAGAAACGTAAAGGAAGGCAACGTAAAGAAACGTAAAGCAAACCAACGTAAAGCAACGTAAAGCAACGTAAAGCAAGGTAAAGTCAGTTAAAGCAACGTAAAGCAACGTAAAGCAAGGCAACGTAAAGCAACGTAAAGCAAGGCAACGTAAAGCAGGGTAAAGCAAGGTAAACCAACGTAAAGCAACGTAAAGCAAGGCAACGTTAAGCTACGTAAATCAAGGCAAGGCAACGTAAAGCAACGTAAAGCAAGGCAATGTAAAGCAAGGCAACGTAAAGCAACGTAACGCAATGCAACGTAAATTAAGGCAACGTAAAGTAAGGCAACGTAAAGCAACGTAAAGCAAGGCAACGTAAAGCAAGGAAACGTAAAGCAAGCCAAGGCAAGGCAACATACAGCAAGGCAACGTAAAGCAACGTAAAGCAAGGCAAGGCAAGGCAACGTAAAGCAAATAAAGGCAAGGCAACGTAAAGCAAGTCAAGGCAAGGAAACGTAAATCAAGGCAACGTAAAGCAACGTAAAACAAGGCAACGTAAAGCAACGTAAAGCAAGGCAACGTAAAGCAACGTAAAGCAAGGCAACGTAAAGCATCGTAAAGCAAGGCAACGTAAAGCAAGGCAAGGCAAGGCAACGTAAAGCAAGGCAAGATAATACAACGTAAAGCAAGGCAAAGTAAAGCAACGTAAAGCAAGGCAAGGCAAGGCAACGTAGAGCAAGGCAACGTAAAACAACAGAAAGCAAGGCAAGACAACGAAAAGCAACGTAAAGCAAGGCTACGAAAAGTAACGGAAAGCAAGGCATCGTAAAGCAACGTTAAGCAAGGTAAGGTAAAGAAACATAATGCAAGACAAGGCAAGGCAACGTAAAGCAAGGCAACTTAAAGCAAGGCAAGGCAAGGAAACGTAAAGCAAATAAAGGCAAGGCAACGTAAAGCAAGTCAAGGCAAGGAAACGTAAATCAAGGCAACGTACAGCAACGTAAAACAAGGCAACGTAAAGCAACGTAAAACAAGGCAACGTAAAGCAACGTAAATCAAGGCAACGTAAAGCAACGTAAAGGAAGACAAAGTAAAGCAAGGCAACGTAAAGCATCGTAAAGCAAGGCAACGTAAAGAAACATAATGCAAGACAAGGCAAGGAAACGTAAAGCAAGGCAAGGCAAGGCAACGTAAAGCAAGGCAACTTAAAGCAACGTAAAACAAGGCAAAGTAAAGCAACATAAAGCAAGGCAACGTAAAGCAAGGCAAGGCAACGTAAAGCAAGGCAAGGCAAGGCAACTTAAAGCAAGGCAACGTAAAGCAACTTAAATCAAGGCAACGTAAAGAAAGGCAAGGCAACGTAAAGCAAGGCAACGTAAAGAAACGCAAAGTAAAGCAACGTAAAGCAAGGTAAAGCAACGTAAAGGAAGGCAACGTAAAGAAACGTAAAGCAAACCAACGTAAAGCAACGTAAAGCAACGTAAAGCAAGGTAAGTCAGTTAAAGCAACGTAAAGCAACGTAAAGCAAGGCAACGTAAAGCAACGTAAAGCAAGGCAACGTAAAGCAGGGTAAAGCAAGGTAAAGCAACGTAAAGCAACGTAAAGCAAGGACACATAAATCAACGTAAAGCAAGGCAACGTAAAGCAAGGTAAAGAAAGGTAAAGCAACGTAAAGCAACGTAAAGCAAGGCAACGTAAAGCAAGGTAAAGCTAGGTAAAGCAAGGTAAAGCAACATAAAGCAACGTAAAGCAAGGCAACGTAAAGCAAGGCAATGTAAAGCAAGATAAAGCAAGGTAAAGCAAGGTAAAGCAACGTAAAGCAAGGCAACGTAAAGGAAGGCAACGTAAAACAACGTAAAGCAAGGCAACGTAAAGCAAGGTAAAGCAAGGTAAAGCAACGTAAAGAAAGGTAAAGCAAGGCAATGTAAAGAAACGTAAAGCAACGTAAAGCAAGGTAAAGCAAAGTAAAGCAAGGCAACGTAAAGCAAGGCAATGTAAAGCAAGATAAAGCAAGGTAAAGCAACGTAAAGCAAGGAAACGTAAAGCAAGGCAACGTAAAGCAACGTAAAGGAAGGCAACGTAAAGCAAGGCAACGTAAAGCAACGTAAAGCAAGGCAAAGTAAAGCAAGGCAAGGCAAGGCAACGTAAAGCAAGGCAACGGAAAGCAACATAAAGCAAGGCAAGTCAAGGCAACGTAAAGCAATGCAAGGCAACGTAAAGCAAAGCAAGGCAGGCAACGTAAAGCAAGGCAACGTAAAGCAACGTAAAGCAAGGCAACGTAAAGCAACGTAAAGCAAGGCAAATTTAATTACGGCAAGGTAAAGCAACGTAAAGCAGGGCAACGTAAAGTAAGGCAACGTAAAGCAACGTAAGGCAACGTAAAGCAAGGCAACGTAAAGCAACGTAAAGCAAGGAAACGTAAAGCAAGGCAACGTAAAGCAACGTAAAGCAAGGTAACGTAAAGCAAGGCAACGTAAAGCAACGTAAAGCAAGACAACGTAAAGTAAGGCAACGTAAAGCAACGTAAAGCAAGGCAACGTAAAGCAAGGCAACGTAAAGCAACGTAAAGCAAGGCAACGTAAAGCAATGTAAAGTAAAGCAACGTAAAGCAACGTAAAGCAACGTAAAGCAAGGCAACGTAAAGGAAGGCAACGTAAAGCAATGTAAAGGAAGGCAACGTAAGGCAACGTAAAGCAAGGCAACCTAAAGCAACATAAAGCAAGGCAACGTAAAGCAACGTAAAGTAAAGCAACGTAAAGCAACGTAAATCAACGTAAAGCAAGGCAACGTAAAGCAAGGTAAAGAAAGGTAAAGCAACGTAAAGCAACGTAAAGCAAGGCAACGTAAAGCAAGGTAAAGCTAGGTAAAGCAAGGTAAAGCAAAATAAAGCAACGTAAAGCAAGGCAACGTAAAGCAAGGAAATGTAAAGCAAGATAAAGCAAGGTAAAGCAAGGTAAAGCAACGTAAAGCAAGGCAACGTAAAGGAAGGCAACGTAAAACAACGTAAAGCAAGGCAACGTAAAGCAAGGTAAAGCAAGGCAATGTAAAGAAACGTAAAGCAACGTAAAGCAAGGTAAAGCAACGTAAAGCAAGGCAACGTAAAGCAAGGCAATGTAAAGCAAGATAAAGCAAGGTAAAGCAACGTAAAGCAACGTAAAGCAAGGAAACGTAAAGCAAGGCAACGTAAAGCAACGTAAAGGAAGGCAACGTAAAGCAAGGCAACGTAAAGCAACGTAAAGCAAGGCAAAGTAAAGCAAGGCAAGGCAAGGCAACGTAAAGCAAGGCAACGGAAAGCAACATAAAGCAAGGCAAGTCAAGGCAACGTAAAGTAAAGCAACGTAAAGCAACGTAAATCAACGTAAAGCAAGGCAATGTAAAGCAAGATAAAGCAAGGTAAAGCAAGGTAAAGAAACGTAAAGCAAGGCAACGTAAAGGAAGGCAACGTAAAACAACGTAAAGCAAGGCAACGTAAAGCAAGGTAAAGCAAGGTAAAGCAACCTAAAGCAAGGTAAAGCAAGGCAATGTAAAGAAACGTAAAGCAACGTAAAGCAAGGTAAAGCAACGTAAAGCAAGGCAACGTAAAGCAAGGCAATGTAAAGCAAGATAAAGCAAGGTAAAGCAACGTAAAGCAACGTAATGCAAGGAAACGTAAAGCAAGGCAACGTAAAGCAACGTAAAGGAAGGCAACGTAAAGCAAGGCAACGTAAAGCAACGTAAAGCAAGGCAAAGTAAAGCAAGGCAAGGAAAGGCAACGTAAAGCAAGGCAACGGAAAGCAACATAAAGCAAGGCAAGTCAATGCAACGTAAAGCAATGCAAGGCAACGTAAAGCAAAGCAAGGCAGGCAACGTAAAGCAAGGCAACGTAAAGCAACGTAAAGCAAGGCAACGTAAAGCAACGTAAAGCAAGGCAAATTTAAGTACGGCAAGGTAAAGCAACGTAAAGCATGGCAACGTAAAGTAAGGCAACGTAAAGCAACGTAAGGCAACGTAAAGTAAGGCAACGTAAAGCAACGTAAAGCAAGGAAACGTAAAGCAAGGCAACGTAAAGCAACGTAAAGCAAGGTAACGTAAAGCAAGGCAACGTAAAGCAACGTAAAGCAAGACAACGTAAAGTAAGGCAACGTAAAGCAACGTAAAGCAAGGCAACGTAAAGCAACGTAAAGCATGGCAACGTAAAGCAAGGCAACGTAAAGCAACATAAAGCAAGGCAACGTAAAGCAACATAAAGTAAAGCAACGTAAAGCAACGTAAAGCAACGTAAAGCAAGGCAACGTAAAGGAAGGCAACGTAAAGCAACGTAAAGCAAGACAACGTAAAGCAACGTAAAGCAAGGCAACGTAAAGTAAGGCAACGTAAAGCAAGGCAACGTAAAGCAAGCCAACATAAGGCAACGTAAAGGAAGGCAACGTAAAGGAAGGCAACGTAAAGCAAGGCAACGTAAAGCAAGACAACGTAAAGAAACGTAAAGCAAGGCAACGTAAGGCAACGTAAAGCAAGGCCACGTAAAGCAAGGCAACGTAAAGCAAGGCAACGTAAGGCAATGTAAAGCAAGGCAACGTAAAGCAAGGCAAGGAAAGGCAACGTAAAGCAAGGCAACGTAAAGCAATGTAAAGCAAGGAAACGTAAAGAAACGTAAAGCAAGGCAAGGCAACCTAAAGCAAGGCAACGTAAAGCAACGTAAAGCAAGGCAAGGCAAGGCAACGTAAAGCAAGGCAACGTAAACCAACGTGAAGCAAGGCAAGGCAAGGCAACGTAAAGCAAGACAACGTAAAGCAACGTAAAGTAAGGCAACGTAAAGCAAGTCAACGTAATGCAACGTAAAGCAAGGCAACGTGAAGTAAGACAACGTAAGGCAACGTAAAGCAAGGCAACGTAAAGCAACGTAAAGCAAGGCAACGTAAAGCAAGGCAATGTAAGGCAACGTAAAACAAGGCAACATAAAGCAAGGCAACGTAAATCAAGCCAACGTAAGGCAACGTAAAGTAAGGCAACGTAAAGTAAGGCAACGTAAAGCAAGTCAACGTAAAGCAAGGCAACGTAAGACAACGTAAAGCAAGGTAAAGTAAGGCAACGTAAAGCAAGGCAACGTAAAGCAAGGCAACGTAAAACAACATAAAGAAAGGCAACGTAAAGCAAGGCAACGTAAAGCAACATAAAGCAAGGCAACTTAAAGCAACATAAGGTAACGTAAAGCAAGGCTATGTAAAGCAACGTAAAGCAAGGCAAGGTAAGGCAACGTAAAGCAATGCAACGTAAAGCAACTTAAAGCAAGGCAACGTAAAGCAAGACAACGTAAAGCAAGGCAAGGCAAGGCAACATAAAGCAAGGCAACGTAAAGCAACGTAAAGCAAGGCAACGTAACGCAAGACAACGTAAAGCAACGTAAAGCAAGGCAACATAAAGTAAGGCATCGTAAAGCAAGGCAACGTAAAGCAAGGCAAGGCAAGGCAACGTAAAGCAAGGCAACGTAAAGCAACGTAAAGCAAGGTAAAGCAAGGCAAGGTAAAGCAAGGTAAAGCAAGGCAAGATAAAGCAAGGCATCGTAAAGGCACGTAAAGCAAGGCAACATAAAGGACGGTAAAGCATGGAAACGTAAAGTAAGGCAACGTAAAGCAAGGCAACGTAAAGCAACGTAAAGCAAGGCAACATAAAGCAACGTAAAGCAAGGCAACGTAAAGCAAGGCAACGTAAAGCAATTTAAATCAAGGCATCGTAAAGAAAGGCAACGTAAAGCAAGGCAACGTAAAGCAAAGTAAAGCAAGGCAACGTAAAGCAAGGCAACGTAAGGCAACGTAAAGCAACGTAAAGCAAGAGAACGTAAAGCAAGGCAACGTAAAGAAAGGTAAAGCAAGGCAACGTAAACAAAGGCAACGTAAGGCAACGTAAAGCAACGTAAAGCAAGGCAACGTAAAGTAACTCATAGCAAGGCAACGTAAAGCAACGCATAGCAAGGCAACGTAAAGGAACGTAAAGCAAGGAAACGTAAAGTAAGGCAACGTAAAGCAACGTAAAGCAAGGCAACGTAAATCAACGTAAGGAAAGGCAAGTCAAGGACACGTAATGCAAGGCAACGTAAAGCAACGTAAAGCAAGGGAAGGCAAGGCAACGTAAAGCAAGGCAACGTAAAGCAACGTAAAGCAAGGCAACGTAAACAAACGTAAAGCAAGGCAAGGCAAGGCAACGTAAAGCAAGACAACATAAAGCAACGTAAAGCAAAGCAACGTAAAGCAATGTAATACAAGGCAACGTAAACCAACTTAAAGCAAGACAAGGCAAGGCAACGTAAAGCAAGGCAAGGCAACGTAAAGCAAGGCAACGTAAAGCAACGTAAACCAAGGCAACGTAAAGCAACGTAAAGCAAGGCAAGGAAAGGCAACGTAAAGCAAGCAAGGCAAGGCAACGTAAAGCAAGGCAACGTAAAGCAATATAAAGCAAGGCAACGTAAAGCAAGAAAACGTAAGGCAACGTAAAGCAACATAAAGCAAGGCAACTTAAAGCAAAGTAAGGTAACGTAAAGCAAGGCAACGTAAAGCAAGGCATCGTAAAGCAACATAAAGCAAGGGAACGTAAAGCAAGGAAACGTAAAGCAAGGCAACGTAAAGCAAAGTAAATCAAGGCAACGTAAAGGAAGGCAACGTAAAGCAACGTAAAGCAAGGCAACGTAAAGCAACGTAAAGTAAAGCAACGTAAAGCAACGTAAAGCAAGGCAACGTAAAGGAAGGCAACGTAAAGCAACGTAAAGGAAGGCAACGTAAGGCAACGTAAAGCAAGGCAACGTAAAGCAACATAAAGCAAGGCAACGTAAAGCAACGTAAAGTAAAGCAACGTAAAGCAACGTAAATCAACGTAAAGCAAGGCAACGTAAAGCAAGGTAAAGAAAGGTAAAGCAACGTAAAGCAACGTAAAGCAAGGCAACGTAAAGCAAGGTAAAGCTAGGTAAAGCAAGGTAAAGCAACATAAAGCAACGTAAAGCAAGGGAACGTAAAGCAAGGAAATGTAAAGCAAGATAAAGCAAGGTAAAGCAAGGTAAAGCAACGTAAAGCAAGGCAACGTAAAGGAAGGCAACGTAAAACAACGTAAAGCAAGGCAACGTAAAGCAAGGTAAAGCAAGGCAATGTAAAGAAACGTAAAGCAACGTAAAGCAAGGTAAAGCAACGTAAAGCAAGGCAACGTAATGCAAGGCAATTTAAAGCAAAATAAAGTAAGGTAAAGCAACGTAAAGCAACGTAAAGCAAGGAAACGTAAAGCAAGGCAACGTAAAGCAACGTAAAGGAAGGCAACGTAAAGCAAGGCAACGTAAAGCAACGTAAAGCAAGGCAAAGTAAAGCAAGGCAAGGCAAGGCAACGTAAAGCAAGGCAACGGAAAGCAACATAAAGCAAGGCAAGTCAAGGCAACGTAAAGTAAAGCAACGTAAAGCAACGTAAATCAACGTAAAGCAAGGCAACGTAAAGCAAGGTAAAGAAAGGTAAAGCAACGTAAAGCAACGTAAAGCAAGGCAACGTAAAGCAAGGTAAAGCTAGGTAAAGCAAGGTAAAGCAACATAAAGCAACGTAAAGCAAGGCAACGTAAAGCAAGGCAATGTAAAGCAAGATAAAGCAAGGTAAAGCAAGGTAAAGCAACGTAAAGCAAGGCAACATAAAGGAAGGCAACGTAAAACAACGTAAAGCAAGGCAACGTAAAGCAAGGTAAAGCAACGTAAAGCAACGTAAAGCAAGGCAACGTAAAGCAAGGCAATGTAAAGCAAGATAAAGCAAGGTAAAGCAACGTAAAGCAACGTAATGCAAGGAAACTTAAAGCAAGGCAACGTAAAGCAACGTATAGCAAGGGAACGTAAAGCAAGGAAACGTAAAGCAAGGCAACGTAAAGTAAAGTAAATCAAGGCAACGTAAAGGAAGGCAACGTAAGGAAACGTACAGCATCGTAAAGCAAGTCAACGTAAAGCAAGGCAACGTAAAGAAACGTAAAGCAAGGCAACGTAAAGAAACGTAAAGCAAGGCAACGTAAAGCAAGGCAACGTAAAGCAAGTCAACGTAAAGCAATGCAAGGAAAGGCAACGTAAAGTAAGGCAACGTAAAGCTACGTAAATCAAGGCAAGGCAACGTAAAGCAACGTAAAGCAAGGCAATGTAAAGCAAGGCAACGTAAAGCAACGTAACGCAATGCAACGTAAAGTAAGGCAACGTAAAGTAAGGCAACGTAAAGCAACGTAAAGCAAGGCAACGTAAAGCAAGGCAAGGTAAGGCAACGTAAAGCAAGGCAACGTAAAGCAACGTAAAGCAAGGCAACGTAAAGCAAGGCAAAGTAAAGCAAGCCAAGGCAAGGCAACCTAAAGCAAGGCAACGTAAAGCAACGTAAAGCAAGGCAACGTAAGGCAACGTAAAGCAAATAAAGGCAAGGCAACGTAAAGCAAGTCAAGGCAAGGAAACGTAAATCAAGGCAACGTAAAGCAACGTAAAACAAGGCAACGTAAAGCAACGTAAAGCAACGCAACGTAAAGCAACGTAAAGCAAGACAACGTAAAGCAAGGCAACGTAAAGCATCGTAAAGCAAGGCAACGTAAAGCAAGGCAAGGCAAGGCAACGTAAAGCAAGGCAAGGTAAAACACCGTAAAGCAAGGCAACGTAAAGCAACGTAAAGCAAGGCAAGGCAACGTAAAGCAACGTAAAGCAAGGCAATGTAAAGCAAGGCAACGTAAAGCAACGTAACGCAATGCAACGTAAAGTAAGGCAACGTAAAGTAAGGCAACGTAAAGCAACGTTAAGCAAGGCAACGTAAAGCAACGTAAAGCAAGGCAAGGTAAGGCAACGCAAAGCAAGGCAACGTAAAGCAACGTAAAGCAAGGCAACGTAAAGCAAGCCAAGGCAAGGCAACATAAAGCAAGGCAACGTAAAGCAACGTAAAGCAAGGCAAGGCAAGGCAACGTTAAGCAAATAAAGGCAAAGCAACGTAAAGCAAATCAAGGCAAGGAAACGTAAATCAAGGCAACGTAAAGCAACGTAAAACAAGGCAACGTAAAGCAACGTAAATCAAGGCAACGTAAAGCAACGTAAAGCAACGTAAAGCAAGGCAACGTAAAGCAACGTAAAGCAAGACAACGTAAAGCAAGGCAACGTAAAGCATCGTAAAGCAAGGCAACGTAAAGCAAGGCAAGGTAAAACAACATAAAGCAAGGCAACGTAAGGCAACATAAAGCAACGTAAAGCAAGGCAAGGCAAGGCAACGTAGAGCAAGGCAACGTAAAGCAACAGAAAGCAAGGCAAGGCAACAAAAAGCAACGGAAAGCAAGGCAACGAAAAGCAACTGAAAGCAAGGCAACCTATAGCAACGTAAAGCAAGGTAACGTAAAGAAACATAATGCAAGACAAGGCAAGGAAACGTAAAGCAAGGCAAGGCAAGGCAACGTAAAGCAACGCAACTTAAAGCAACGTAAAACAAGGGAACGTAAAGCAACATAAAGCAAGGCAACGTAAAGCAAGGCAAGGCAAGGCAACGTAAAGGAAGGCAAGGCAAGGCAACTTAAAGCAAGGCAACGTAAAGCAACGTAAGGCAAGGCAACGTAAAGCAACTTAAAGCAAGGCAACGTAAAGCAAGGCAAGACTACGTAAAGCAAGGCAAAGTAAAGAAACGCAACGTAAAGCAACGTAAAGCAAGGTAAAGAAACGTAAAGGAAAGCAACGTAAAGAAACGTAAAGCAAACCAACGTAAAGCAACGTAAAGCAACGTAAAGCAAGGTAAAGTCAGTTAAAGCAACGTAAAGCAACGTAAAGCAAGGCAACGTAAAGCAACGTAAAGCAAGGCAACGTAAAGCAGGGTAAAGCAAGGTAAACCAACGTAAAGCAACGTAAAGCAAGGCAACGTTAAGCTACGTAAATCAAGGCAAGGCAACGTAAAGCAACGTAAAGCAAGGCAATGTAAAGCAAGGCAACGTAAAGCAACGTAATGCAATGCAACGTAAATTAAGGCAACGTAAAGTAAGGCAACGTAAAGCAACGTAAAGCAAGGCAACGTAAAGCAAGGAAACGTAAAGCAAGCCAAGGCAAGGCAACATACAGCAAGGCAACGTAAAGCAACGTAAAGCAAGGCAAGGCAAGGCAACGTAAAGCAAATAAAGGCAAGGCAACGTAAAGCAAGTCAAGGCAAGGAAACGTAAATCAAGGCAACGTAAAGCAACGTAAAACAAGGCAACGTAAAGCAACGTAAAGCAAGGCAACGTAAAGCAACGTAAAGCAAGGCAACGTAAAGCATCGTAAAGCAAGGCAACGTAAAGCAAGGCAAGGCAAGGCAACGTAAAGCAAGGCAAGATAATACAACGTAAAGCAAGGCAACGTAAAGCAATGTAAAGCAAGGCAAGGCAAGGCAACGTAGAGCAAGGCAACGTAAAACAACAGAAAGCAAGGCAAGACAACGAAAAGCAACGTAAAGCAAGGCTACGAAAAGTAACGGAAAGCAAGGCATCGTAAAGCAACGTTAAGCAAGGTAAGGTAAAGAAACATAATGCAAGACAAGGCAAGGCAACGTAAAGCAAGGCAACTTAAAGCAAGGCAAGGCAAGGAAACGTAAAGCAAATAAAGGCAAGGCAACGTAAAGCAAGTCAAGGCAAGGAAACGTAAATCAAGGCAACGTACAGCAACGTAAAACAAGGCAACGTAAAGCAACGTAAAACAAGGCAACGTAAAGCAACGTAAATCAAGGCAACGTAAAGCAACGTAAAGGAAGACAAAGTAAAGCAAGGCAACGTAAAGCATCGTAAAGCAAGGCAACGTAAAGAAACATAATGCAAGACAAGGCAAGGAAACGTAAAGCAAGGCAAGGCAAGGCAACGTAAAGCAAGGCAACTTAAAGCAACGTAAAACAAGGCAAAGTAAAGCAACATAAAGCAAGGCAACGTAAAGCAAGGCAAGGCAACGTAAAGCAAGGCAAGGCAAGGCAACTTAAAGCAAGGCAACGTAAAGCAACGTAAGGCAAGGCAACGTAAAGCAACTTAAATCAAGGCAACGTAAAGAAAGGCAAGGCAACGTAAAGCAAGGCAACGTAAAGAAACGCAAAGTAAAGCAACGTAAAGCAAGGTAAAGCAACGTAAAGGAAGGCAACGTAAAGAAACGTAAAGCAAACCAACGTAAAGCAACGTAAAGCAACGTAAAGCAAGGTAAGTCAGTTAAAGCAACGTAAAGCAACGTAAAGCAAGGCAACGTAAAGCAACGTAAAGCAAGGCAACGTAAAGCAGGGTAAAGCAAGGTAAAGCAACGTAAAGCAACGTAAAGCAAGGACACATAAATCAACGTAAAGCAAGGCAACGTAAAGCAAGGTAAAGAAAGGTAAAGCAACGTAAAGCAACGTAAAGCAAGGCAACGTAAAGCAAGGTAAAGCTAGGTAAAGCAAGGTAAAGCAACATAAAGCAACATAAAGCAAGGGAACGTAAAGCAAGGAAATGTAAAGCAAGATAAAGCAAGGTAAAGCAAGGTAAAGCAACGTAAAGCAAGGCAACGTAAAGGAAGGCAACGTAAAACAACGTAAAGCAAGGCAACGTAAAGCAAGGTAAAGCAAGGCAATGTAAAGAAACGTAAAGCAACGTAAAGCAAGGTAAAGCAACGTAAAGCAAGGCAACGTAATGCAAGGCAATGTAAAGCAAAATAAAGTAAGGTAAAGCAACGTAAAGCAACGTAAAGCAAGGAAACGTAAAGCAAGGCAACGTAAAGCAACGTAAAGGAAGGCAACGTAAAGCAAGGCAACGTAAAGCAACGTAAAGCAAGGCAAAGTAAAGCAAGGCAAGGCAAGGCAACGTAAAGCAAGGCAACGGAAAGCAACATAAAGCAAGGCAACGTAAAGCAAGGTAAAGCAAGGTAAAGCAACGTAAAGCAAGGCAACGTAAAGGAAGGCAACGTAAAACAACGTAAAGCAAGGCAACGTAAAGCAAGGTAAAGCAAGGTAAAGCAACGTAAAGAAAGGTAAAGCAAGGCAATGTAAAGAAACGTAAAGCAACGTAAAGCAAGGTAAAGCAAAGTAAAGCAAGGCAACGTAAAGCAAGGCAATGTAAAGCAAGATAAAGCAAGGTAAAGCAACGTAAAGCAACGTAAAGCAAGGAAACGTAAAGCAAGGCAACGTAAAGCAACGTAAAGGAAGGCAACGTAAAGCAAGGCAACGTAAAGCAACGTAAAGCAAGGCAAAGTAAAGCAAGGCAAGGCAAGGCAACGTAAAGCAAGGCAACGGAAAGCAACATAAAGCAAGGCAAGTCAAGGCAACGTAAAGCAATGCAAGGCAACGTAAAGCAGAGCAAGGCAGGCAACGTAAAACAAGGCAACGTAAAGCAACGTAAAGCAAGGCAACATAAAGCAACGTAAAGCAAGGCAAATTTAATTACGGCAAGGTAAAGCAACGTAAAGCAGGGCAACGTAAAGTAAGGCAACGTAAAGCAACGTAAGGCAACGTAAAGCAAGGCAACGTAAAGCAACGTAAAGCAAGGAAACGTAAAGCAAGGCAACGTAAAGCAACGTAAAGCAAGGTAACGTAAAGCAAGGCAACGTAAAGCAACGTAAAGCAAGACAACGTAAAGTAAGGCAACGTAAAGCAACGTAAAGCAAGGCAACGTAAAGCAAGGCAACGTAAAGCAACGTAAAGCAAGGCAACGTAAAGCAATGTAAAGTAAAGCAACGTAAAGCAACGTAAAGCAACGTAAAGCAAGGCAACGTAAAGGAAGGCAACGTAAAGCAATGTAAAGGAAGGCAACGTAAGGCAACGTAAAGCAAGGCAACCTAAAGCAACATAAAGCAAGGCAACGTAAAGCAACGTAAAGTAAAGCAACGTAAAGCAACGTAAATCAACGTAAAGCAAGGCAACGTAAAGCAAGGTAAAGAAAGGTAAAGCAACGTAAAGCAACGTAAAGCAAGGCAACGTAAAGCAAGGTAAAGCTAGGTAAAGCAAGGTAAAGCAACATAAAGCAACGTAAAGCAAGGCAACGTAAAGCAAGGCAATGTAAAGCAAGATAAAGCAAGGTAAAGCAAGGTAAAGCAACGTAAAGCAAGGCAACGTAAAGGAAGGCAACGTAAAACAACGTAAAGCAAGGCAACGTAAAACAAGGTAAAGCAAGGTAAAGCAACCTAAAGCAAGGTAAAGCAAGGCAACGTAAAGCAAGGTAAAGCAACGTAAAGCAAGGTAAAGCAACGTAAAGCAAGGCAACGTAAAGCAAGGCAATGTAAAGCAAGATAAAGCAAGGTAAAGCAACGTAAAGCAACGTAATGCAAGGAAACGTAAAGCAAGGCAACGTAAAGCAACGTAAAGGAAGGCAACGTAAAGCAAGGCAACGTAAAGCAACGTAAAGCAAGGCAAAGTAAAGCAAGGCAAGGAAAGGCAACGTAAAGCAAGGCAACGGAAAGCAACATAAAGCAAGGCAAGTCAAGGCAACGTAAAGCAATGCAAGGCAACGTAAAGAAAAGCAAGGCAGGCAACGTAAAGCAAGGCAACGTAAAGCAACGTAAAGCAAGGCAACGTAAAGCAACGTAAAGCAAAGCAAATTTAAGTACGGCAAGGTAAAGCAACGTAAAGCATGGCAACGTAAAGTAAGGCAACGTAAAGCAACGTAAGGCAACGTAAAGTAAGGCAACGTAAAGCAACGTAAAGCAAGGAAACGTAAAGCAAGGCAACGTAAAGCAACGTAAAGCAAGGTAACGTAAAGCAAGGCAACGTAAAGCAACGTAAAGCAAGACAACGTAAAGTAAGGCAACGTAAAGCAACGTAAAGCAAGGCAACGTAAAGCAACGTAAAGCATGGCAACGTAAAGCAAGGCAACGTAAAGCAAGGCAACGTAAGGCAATGTAAAGCAAGGCAACGTAAAGCAAGGCAAGGAAAGGCAACGTAAAGCAAGGCAACGTAAAGCAATGTAAAGCAAGGAAACATAAAGAAACGTAAAGCAAGGCAAGGCAACCTAAAGCAAGGCAACGTAAAGCAACGTAAAGCAAGGCAAGGCAAGGCAACGTAAAGCAAGGCAACGTAAACCAACGTGAAGCAAGGCAAGGCAAGGCAACGTAAAGCAAGACAACGTAAAGCAACGTAAAGTAAGGCAACGTAAAGCAAGTCAACGTAATGCAACGTAAAGCAAGGCAACGTGAAGTAAGACAACGTAAGGCAACGTAAAGCAAGGCAACGTAAAGCAACGTAAAGCAAGGCAACGTAAAGCAAGGCAATGTAAGGCAACGTAAAACAAGGCAACATAAAGCAAGGCAACGTAAATCAAGCCAACGTAAGGCAACGTAAAGTAAGGCAACGTAAAGTAAGGCAACGTAAAGCAAGTCAACGTAAAGCAAGGCAACGTAAGGCAACGTAAAGCAAGGTAAAGTAAGGCAACGTAAAGCAAGGCAACGTAAAGCAAGGCAACGTAAAACAACATAAAGAAAGGCAACGTAAAGCAAGGCAACGTAAAGCAACGTAAAGCAAGGCAAGGTAAGGCAACGTAAAGCAATGCAACGTAAAGCAACTTAAAGCAAGGCAACGTAAAGCAAGACAACGTAAAGCAAGGCAAGGCAAGGCAACATAAAGCAAGGCAACGTAAAGCAACGTAAAGCAAGGCAACGTAACGCAAGACAACGTAAAGCAACGTAAAGCAAGGCAACATAAAGTAAGGCATCGTAAAGCAAGGCAACGTAAAGCAAGGCAAGGCAAGGCAACGTAAAGCAAGGCAACGTAAAGCAACGTAAAGCAAGGTAAAGCAAGGCAAGGTAAAGCAAGGTAAAGCAAGGCAAGATAAAGCAAGGCATCGTAAAGGCACGTAAAGCAAGGCAACGTAAAGAAAGGTAAAGCAAAGCAACGTAAACAAAGGCAACGTAAGGCAACGTAAAGCAACGTAAAGCAAGGCAACGTAAAGTAACGCATAGCAAGGCAACGTAAAGCAACGCATAGCAAGGCAACGTAAAGGAACGTAAAGCAAGGAAACGTAAAGTAAGGCAACGTAAAGCAACGTAAAGCAAGGCAACGTAAATCAACGTAAGGAAAGGCAAGTCAAGGACACGTAATGCAAGGCAACGTAAAGCAACGTAAAGCAAGGCAAGGCAAGGCAACGTAAAGCAAGGCAACGTAAAGCAACGTAAAGCAAGGCAACGTAAACAAACGTAAAGCAAGGCAAGGCAAGGCAACGTAAAGCAAGACAACATAAAGCAACGTAAAGCAAAGCAACGTAAAGCAATGTAATACAAGGCAACGTAAACCAACTTAAAGCAAGACAAGGCAAGGCAACGTAAAGCAAGGCAAGGCAACGTAAAGCAAGGCAACGTAAAGCAACGTAAACCAAGGCAACGTAAAGCAACGTAAAGCAAGGCAAGGCAAGGCAACGTAAAGCAAGCAAGGCAAGGCAACGTAAAGCAAGGCAACGTAAAGCAATATAAAGCAAGGCAACGTAAAGCAAGAAAACGTAAGGCAACGTAAAGCAACATAAAGCAAGGCAACTTAAAGCAAAGTAAGGTAACGTAAAGCAAGGCAACGTAAAGCAAGGCAACGTAAAGCAAGGCATCGTAAAGCAACATAAAGCAAGGGAACGTAAAGCAAGGAAACGTAAAGCAAGGCAACGTAAAGCAAAGTAAATCAAGGCAACGTAAAGGAAGGCAACGTAAGGTCGCGTAAAGCATCGTAAAGCAAGGCAAAGTAAAGCAAGGCAACGTAAATCAACGTAAAGCAGGGAAACGAAAAGCAACGTAAAGCAAGGCAACGTAAAGCAATGCAAGGCAAGGCAACGTAAAGCAAGGCAACGTAAAGCAACGTAAAGCAAGGCAAGGCAACGTAAAGCAACGTAAAGCAAGGCAACGTAAAGCAAGGCAAAGTAAAGCTACGTAACGCAAAGCAACTTAAAGCAACGTAAAGCAAGGCAACGTAAAGCAACGTAAAGCAAGGCAAGGCAAGGCAACGTAAAGCAAGGCAACGTAAAGCAAGGCAAGGCAAGGCAACGTAAAGCAACGTAATGCAAGGCAAGGCAAGAAAACGTAAAGCAAGGAAACGTAAAGCAACTTAAAACAAGGCAACGTAAAGCAACGTTAAGCAAGGCAACGTAAAGTAAGGCAAAGCAAGGCAACGTAAAGCAAGGCAACGTAAAGCAAGACAACGTAAAGCAAGGCAACGTAAAGCAACGTAAAGCAAGGCAAGGCAAGGCAACGTAAAGCAAGGCAACGTAAAGCAATGTAAAGCAAGGCATCATAAAGCAACGTAAAGCAAGGCAAGGCAAGGCAACGTAAAGCAAGGCAACGTAAAGCAACTTAAAGCAAGGCAACGTAAACTAACATAAAGAAAGGCAAGGCTAGGCAACGTAAAGCATGACAACGTAAAGCAACGTAAAGCAAGGCAACGTAAAGCAATGTAAAGCAAGGCAACGTAAACCAAGAAAAGCAAGACAAGGCAAGGCAACGTAAAGCAAGGCAAGGAAACGTAAAGCAAGGCAACGTAAAGCAACATAGTACAAGGCAATGTAAAGCAACGTAAAGCAAGGCAACGTAAAGGAAGGCAAGGCAAGGCAACATAAAGCAAGGCAACGTAAAGCAAGGCAAGGCAAGGCAAGGTAAAGCAAGGCAAGTCAAGGCAACGTAAAGGAAAGCAAGGCAAGGCAACGTAAACAAAGCAACGTAAAGCAACGTAAAGCAACGTAAAGGAAGGGAAAGTTAAGTAAGGCAACGTAAAGCAACGTAAAGCAAGGCAACGTAAAGTAAGGCAACGTAAAGCAATGTAAGGCAACGTAAAGCAACGTAAAGAAAGGAAACGTAAAGCAAGGCAACGTAAAGCAACGTAAAGCAAGGCAACGTAAAGCAAGGCAACGTAAAGAAACATAAAGCAAGACAACGTAAAGTAAGGCAAAGTAAAGCAAAGTAAATCAGGCAACGTAAAGCAAGGCATCGTAAAGCAAGGCAACGTAACGCAGTGTTAAGTAAAGCAACGTAAAGCAGCGTAAAGCAAGGCAACGTAAAGCAACATAAAGTAAAGCAACGTAAGGCAAGGTAAAGCAAGGCAACGTAAAGTAAGGCAACGTAAGTCAACGTAAAGCAAGGCAACGTATAGCAAAGTTAAGCAAGGCAACGTAAAGTTAGGCAACGTAAGGCAACGTAAAGTAAAGCAACGTAAATCAACGTAAGCAAGGCAACGTAAAGCAACGTAAAGCAAGGAAACGTAAAGCAAGGCAAGGTAAAGCAACGTAAAGCAAGGCAACGTAAAGCAAGGCAACGTAAAGCAACGTAAAGCAAGACAACGTAAAGTAAGGCAACGTAAAGCAACGTAAACCCAGGCAATGTAAAGCAAGGCAACGTAAAGCAACGTAAAGTAATGCAATGTAAAGCAACGTAAATCAAGGCAAACTAAAGCAACGTAAAGCAAGGCAACGTAAAGCATGGCAACGTAAAGCAACGTAAAGTAAGGCAACGTAAATTAAGGCAACGTAAGGCAACGTAAAGCAAGGCAACGTTAAATAAGGCAACGTAAAGCAACGTAAAGCAAGGCAACGTATAGCAAAGTAAAGCAAGGGATCGTGAAGTAAGACAACGTAAGGCAACGTAAAGCAAGGCAACGTAAAGCAACATAAAGCAAGGCAACGTAAAGCAAGGCAATGTAAGTCAACGTAAAGCAAGGCAATGTAAAGCAACGTAAAGAAAGGTAACGTAAAACAAGACAACGTAAAGCAACATTAAGCAAGGCAACGTAAAGCAAGGCAACGTAAGGCAACGTAAGGCAACGTAAAGCAACATAAAGCAAGGCAACTTAAAGCAACGTAAGGTAACGTAAAGCAAGGCAACGTAAAGCAAGGCATCGTAAAGCAATGTAAAGGAAGGGAACGTAAAGCAAGGAAAAGTAAAGCAAGGCAACGTAAAGAAAGCCAACGTAAAGCAAGCCAACGTAAAGCAACGTAAAGAAAGACAACGTAAAGTAAGGCAAAGCAAGGCAACGTAAAGCAAGGCAACGTAAAGCAAGGCAAGGTAAGGCAACGTAAAGCAACGTAAAGCAAGGCAACGTAAAGCAAGACAACGTAAAGAAACGTAAAGCAAGGCAACGTAAGGCAACGTAAAGCAAGGCCACGTAAAGCAAGGCAACGTAAAGCAAGGCAACGTAAGGCAATGTAAAGCAAGGCAACGTAAAGCAAGGCAAGGAAAGGCAACGTAAAGCAAGGCAACGTAAAGCAATGTAAAGCAAGGAAACGTAAAGAAACGTAAAGCAAGGCAAGGCAACCTAAAGCAAGGCAACGTAAAGCAACGTAAAGCAAGGCAAGGCAAGGCAACGTAAAGCAAGGCAACGTAAACCAACGTGAAGCAAGGCAAGGCAAGGCAACGTAAAGCAAGACAACGTAAAGCAACGTAAAGTAAGGCAACGTAAAGCAAGTCAACGTAATGCAACGTAAGGCAAGGCAACGTGAAGTAAGACAACGTAAGGCAACGTAAAGCAAGGCAACGTAAAGCAACGTAAAGCAAGGCAACGTAAAGCAAGGCAATGTAAGGCAACGTAAAACAAGGCAACATAAAGCAAGGCAACGTAAATCAAGCCAACGTAAGGCAACGTAAAGTAAGGCAACGTAAAGTAAGGCAACGTAAAGCAAGTCAACGTAAAGCAAGGCAACGTAAGGCAACGTAAAGCAAGGTAAAGTAAGGCAACGTAAAGCAAGGCAACGTAAAGCAAGGCAACGTAAAACAACATAAAGAAAGGCAACGTAAAGCAAGGCAACGTAAAGCAACATAAAGCAAGGCAACTTAAAGCAACGTAAGGTAACGTAAAGCAAGGCAACGTAAAG
Organism: Phaenicophaeus curvirostris; assembly: GCF_032191515.1. Lineage (NCBI taxonomy): Eukaryota > Metazoa > Chordata > Aves > Cuculiformes > Cuculidae > Phaenicophaeus > Phaenicophaeus curvirostris. Next base: position 551,656 of record NW_027206666.1, read on the forward strand.
CAACGTAAAGCAAGGCAAGGTAAGGCAACGTATAGCAATTCAACGTAAAGCAACTTAAAGCAAGGCAACGTAAAGCAAGACAACGTAAAGCAAGGCAAGGCAAGGCAACATAAAGCAAGGCAACGTAAAGCAACGTAAAGCAAGGCAACGTAACGCAAGACAACGTAAAGCAACGTAAAGCAAGGCAACATAAAGTAAGGCATCGTAAAGCAAGGCAACGTAAAGCAAGGCAAGGCAAGGCAACGTAAAGCAAGGCAACCTAAAGCAACGTAAAGCAAGGTAAAGCAAGGCAAGGTAAAGCAAGGTAAAGCAAGGCAAGATAAAGCAAGGCATCGTAAAGGCACGTAAAGCAAGGCAACATAAAGGAAGGTAAAGCATGGAAACGTAAAGTAAGGCAACGTAAAGCAAGGCAACGTAAAGCAACGTAAAGCAAGGCAACGTAAAGCAACGTAAAGCAAATCAACGTAAACCAAGGCAACTTAAAGCAACGTAAAGCAAGGCAACGTAAAGCAAGGCCACCTGAAGCAACGTAAAGTAAGGAAACCTAAAGCAAGGCAACGTAAAGCAAGGCAACGTAAATTAACGTAAAGGAAGGCAACGTAAAGCAAGGCCACGTAAAGCTACGTAAAGTAAGGCAACGTAAATAAGGCAACGTAAGGCAAAGTAAAGTAAGGCAACGTAAAGCAACGTAAAGCAAGGCAACGTAAAGCAAGGCAATGTAAAGAAAGGCAACGTAAAGTAAGGCAACGTAAAGCAACGTAAAGCAAGGCAACGTAAAGTAAGGCAACGTAAAGCAACGTAAAGCAAGGCAACCTAAAGCAAGGCAACGTAAATCAAGCCAACGTAAAGCAACGTAAAGGAAGGCAACGTAAAGCAAGGCAACGTAAAGCAAGGCAACGTAAAGTAAGGCAACGTAAGGCAACGTAAAGCAGGGCAACGTTAATTAAGGCAACGTAAGGCAACGTAGAGTAAGGCAACGTAAAGCAATGCAACGTAAAGCATGGCAACGTAAAGCAACGTAAAGCAAGGCAAAGTAAAGAAAGGAAACGTAAAGCAATGTATAGCAAGGCAACTTAAAATAAGGCAACGTAAGGCAACGTAAAGCAACGTAAAGCAAGGCAAAGTAAAACAAGGCAACGTAAGGTAACGTAAAGCAAGGCAAGTTAAACAAGGCAACGTAAAGCAACGAAAAGCATGGCAATGCAAGGCAATGTAAAGGAAGGCAACGTAAAGCAAGGCAACGTAAAGCAACGTATAGCAAGGCAACGTAAACCAAGGCAACTTAAAGCAACGTAAAGCAAGGCAAAGTTAAGTAAGGCAACGTAAAGCAACGTAAAGCTAGGCAACGTAAAGCAAGGCAACGTAAAGCAAGGGAACGGAAAGCAAGGCAACGTAAAGTAAGGCAACGAAAAGCAAGGCAACGTAAAGCAACGTAAAGCAAGGCAACGTAAAGTAACGCATAGCAAGGCAACGTAAAGCAACGCATAGCAAGGCAACGTAAAGGAACGTAAAGCAACGCATAGCAAGGCAACGTAAAGGAACGTAAAGCAAGGAAACGTAAAGTAAGGCAACGTAAAGCAACGTAAAGCAAGGCAACGTAAATCAACGTAAGGAAAGGCAAGTCAAGGACACGTAATGCAAGGCAACGTAAAGCAACGTAAAGCAAGGCAAGGCAAGGCAACGTAAAGCAAGGCAACGTAAAGCAACGTAAAGCAAGGGAACGTAAACAAACGTAAAGCAAGGCAAGGCAAGGCAACGTAAAGCAAGACAACATAAAGCAACGTAAAGCAAAGCAACGTAAAGCAATGTAATACAAGGCAACGTAAACCAACTTAAAGCAAGACAAGGCAAGGCAACGTAAAGCAAGGCAAGGCAACGTAAAGCAAGGCAACGTAAAGCAACGTAAACCAAGGCAACGTAAAGCAACGTAAAGCAAGGCAAGGCAAGGCAACGTAAAGCAAGCAAGGCAAGGCAACGTAAAGCAAGGCAACGTAAAGCAATATAAAGCAAGGCAATGTAAAGCAAGAAAACGTAAGGCAACGTAAAGCAACATAAAGCAAGGCAACTTAAAGCAAAGTAAGGTAACGTAAAGCAAGGCAACGTAAAGCAAGGCATCGTAAAGCAACATAAAGCAAGGGAACGTAAAGCAAGGAAACGTAAAGCAAGGCAACGTAAAGCAAAGTAAATCAAGGCAACGTAAAGGAAGGCAACGTAAGGTCGCGTAAAGCATCGTAAAGCAAGGCAAAGTAAAGCAAGGCAACGTAAATCAACGTAAAGCAGGGCAACGAAAAGCAACGTAAAGCAAGGCAACGTAAAGCAATGCAAGGCAAGGCAACGTAAAGCAAGGCAACGTAAAGCAACGTAAAGCAAGGCAAGGCAACGTAAAGCAACGTAAAGCAAGGCAACGTAAAGCAAGGCAAAGTAAAGCTACGTAACGCAAAGCAACTTAAAGCAACGTAAAGCAAGGCAACGTAAAGCAACGTAAAGCAAGGCAAGGCAAGGCAACGTAAAGCAAGGCAACGTAAAGCAAGGCAAGGCAAGGCAACGTAAAGCAACGTAATGCAAGGCAAGGCAAGAAAACGTAAAGCAAGGAAACGTAAAGCAACTTAAAACAAGGCAACGTAAAGCAACGTTAAGCAAGGCAACGTAAAGTAAGGCAAAGCAAGGCAACGTAAAGCAAGGCAACGTAAAGCAAGACAACGTAAAGCAAGGCAACGTAAAGCAACTTAAAACAAGGCAACGTAAAGCAACGTTAAGCAAGGCAACGTAAAGTAAGGCAAAGCAAGGCAACGTAAAGCAAGGCAACGTAAAGCAAGACAACGTAAAGCAAGGCAACGTAAAGCAACGTAAAGCAAGGCAACTTAAAGCAACGTAAAGCAAGGCAAGGCAAGTCAACGTAAAGCAAGGCAACGTAAAGCAATGTAAAGCAAGGCATCATAAAGCAACGTAAAGCAAGGCAAGGCAAGGCAACGTAAAGCAAGGCAACGTAAAGCAACTTAAAGCAAGGCAACGTAAACTAACATAAAGAAAGGCAAGGCTAGGCAACGTAAAGCATGACAACGTAAAGCAACGTAAAGCAAGGCAACGTAAAGCAATGTAAAGCAAGGCAACGTAAACCAAGAAAAGCAAGACAAGGCAAGGCAACGTAAAGCAAGGCAAGGAAACGTAAAGCAAGGCAACGTAAAGCAACATAATACAAGGCAATGTAAAGCAACGTAAAGCAAGGCAACGTAAAGGAAGGCAAGGCAAGGCAACATAAAGCAAGGCAACGTAAAGCAAGGCAAGGCAAGGCAAGGTAAAGCAAGGCAAGGCAAGGCAACGTAAAGGAAAACAAGGCAAGGCAACGTAAACAAAGCAACGTAAAGCAACGTAAAGCAACGTAAAGGAAGGGAAAGTTAAGTAAGGCAACGTAAAGCAACGTAAAGCAAGGCAACGTAAAGTAAGGCAACGTAAAGCAATGTAAGGCAACGTAAAGCAACGTAAAGAAAGGAAACGTAAAGCAAGGCAACGTAAAGCAACGTAAAGCAAGGCAACGTAAAGCAAGGCAACGTAAAGAAACATAAAGCAAGACAACGTAAAGTAAGGCAAAGTAAAGCAAAGTAAATCAGGCAACGTAAAGCAAGGCATCGTAAAGCAAGGCAACGTAACGCAGTGTTAAGTAAAGCAACGTAAAGCAACGTAAAGCAAGGCAACGTAAAGCAACATAAAGTAAAGCAACGTAAGGCAAGGTAAAGCAAGGCAACGTAAAGTAAGGCAACGTAAGTCAACGTAAAGCAAGGCAACGTATAGCAAAGTTAAGCAAGGCAACGTAAAGTTAGGCAACGTAAGGCAACGTAAAGTAAAGCAACGTAAATCAACGTAAGCAAGGCAACGTAAAGCAACGTAAAGCAAGGAAACGTAAAGCAAGGCAAGGTAAAGCAACGTAAAGCAAGGCAACGTAAAGCAAGGCAACGTAAAGCAACGTAAAGCAAGACAACGTAAAGTAAGGCAACGTAAAGCAACGTAAAGCCAGGCAATGTAAAGCAAGGCAACGTAAAGCAACGTAAAGTAATGCAATGTAAAGCAACGTAAATCAAGGCAAACTAAAGCAACGTAAAGCAAGGCAACGTAAAGCATGGCAACGTAAAGCAACGTAAAGTAAGGCAACGTAAATTAAGGTAACGTAAGGCAACGTAAAGCAAGGCAACGTTAAATAAGGCAACGTAAAGCAACGTAAAGCAAGGCAACGTATAGCAAAGTAAAGCAAGGGAACGTGAAGTAAGACAACGTAAGGCAACGTAAAGCAAGGCAACGTAAAGCAACATAAAGCAAGGCAACGTAAAGCAAGGCAATGTAAGTCAACGTAAAGCAAGGCAATGTAAAGCAACGTAAAGAAAGGTAACGTAAAACAAGACAACGTAAAGCAACATTAAGCAAGGCAACGTAAAGCAAGGCAACGTAAGGCAACGTAAGGCAACGTAAAGCAACGTAAAGAAAGACAACGTAAAGTAAGGCAAAGCAAGGCAACGTAAAGCAAGGCAACATAAAGCAAGGCACGGTAAGGCAACGTAAAGCAACGTAAAGCAAGGCAACGTAAGGCAACGTAAAGCAAGGCAAAGTAAAGCAAGTCAACGTAAAGCAACATAAAGCAAGGCAACGTAAAGCAAGGCAACGTAAGGCAACGTAAAGCAAGGCAAGGCAAGGCAACGTAAAGCAACGTAAAGCAAGACAACGTAAATCAACGTAAAGCAAGGCAAGGCAACGTAAAGGAAGACAACGTAAAGCAACGTAAAGCAAGGCTATGTAAAGCAATGTAAAGCAAGGCAACGTAAACCAAAAAAAGCAAGACAAGAGAAGGAAACGTATAGCAAGGCAAGGCAAGGAAACGTAAAGCAAGGCAACGTAAAGCAACGTAAATCAAGGCAATGTAAAGCAACGTAAAGCAAGGCAAAGTAAAGCAAGGCAAGGCAAGGCAACATAAATCAAGGCAACGTAAAGCAACATAAAGCAAGGCAAGGCAAGGCAACGCAAAGCAAGGCAAGGCAAGGCAACGTAAAGCAAAGCAAGGCAAGGCAACGTAAAGCAAGGCAACGTAAGGCAACGTAAAGCAAGGCAAGGCAAGGCAACGTAAAGCAACGTAAAGAAAGGCAACGTAAAGCAACGTAAAGCATGGCAAAGTTAAGTAAGGCAACGTAAAGCAACGTAAAGCAAGGCAACGTAAAGCAACGTAAGGCAACGTAAAGTAAGGCAACGTAAAGCAAAGTAAAGCAAGGAAACGTAAAGCAAGGCAACATAAAGCAACGTAAAGCAAGGCAACGTAAAGCAACGTAAAGCAAGACAACGTAAAGTAAGGCAAAGTAAAGCAAAGTAAATCAGGCAACGTAAAGCAAGCATCGTAATGCAAGGCAACGTAACGCAGTGTAAAGTAAAGCAACGTAAAGCAACGTAAAGCAAGGCAACGTAAAGCAACATAAAGTAAAGCAACGTAAGGCAATGTAAAGCAAGGCAACGTAAAGTAAGGCAACGTAAGTCAACGTAAAGCAAGGCAACGTATAGCAAAGTTAAGCAAGGCAACGTAAAGTTAGGCAACGTAAGGCAACGTAAAGTAAGGCAACGTAAATCAACGTAAGCAAGGCAACGTAAAGCAATGTAAAGTAAGGAAACGTAAAGCAAGGCAAGGTAAAGCAACGTAAAGCAAGGCAACGTAAAGCAAGGCAACGTAAAGCAACGTAAAGCAAGACAACGTAAAGTAAGGCAACGTAAAGCAACGTAAAGCAAGGCAATGTAAAGCAAGGCAACGTAAAGCAACGTAAAGTAATGCAATGTAAAGCAACGTAAATCAAGGCAAACTAAAGCAACGTAAAGCAAGGCAACGTAAAGCATGGCAACGTAAAGCAACGTAAAGTAAGGCAACGTAAATTAAGGCAACGTAAGGCAACGTAAAGCAAGGCAACGTTAAATAAGGCAACGTAAAGCAACGTAAAGCAAGGCAACGTATAGCAATGTAAAGCAAGGGAACGTGAAGTAAGACAACGTAAGGCAACATAAAGCAAGGCAACGTAAAGCAACATAAAGCAAGGCAACGTAAAGCAAGGCAATGTAAGTCAACGTAAAACAAGGCAACGTAAAGCAAGGCAATGTAAAGCAACGTAAAGAAAGGCAACGTAAAACAAGACAACGTAAAGCAACATTAAGCAAGGCAACGTAAAGCAAGGCAACGTAAGGCAACGTAAGGCAACGTAAGGCAACGTAAAGCAACATAAAGCAAGGCAACTTAAAGCAACGTAAGGTAACGTAAAGCAAGGCAACGTAAAGCAAGGCATCGTAAAGCAATGTAAAGTAAGGGAACGTAAAGCAAGGAAAAGTAAAGCAAGGCAACGTAAAGCAAATTAAATCAAGGCAACGTAAAGGAAGGCAACGTAAGGAAACGTACAGCATCGTAAAGCAAGGCAAAGTAAAGCAAGGCAACGTAAAGCAACGTAAAGCAAGGCAACGTAAAGCAAGGCAACGTAAGGCAAGGAAACGTAAAGCAACGTAAAGCAAGGCAACGTAAAGCAACGTAAAGCAAGGCAAGGTAAGGCAAAGTAAAGCAAGGCAACGTAAAGCAACATAAAGCAAGGAAACGTAAAGCAAGGCAACATAAAGCAAGGCAACGTAAAGCAACGTAAAGGAAGGCAAGGCAAGGCAACGTAAAGGAAATAAAGGCAAGGCAACGTATATCAAGTCAAGGCATGGAAACGTAAAGCAAGGCAACGTAAACCAAGAAAATCAAGACAAGGCAAGGCAACGTAAAGCAAGGCAAGGCAAGGCAATGTAAAGCAAGGCAACGAAAAGCAACGTAAAGCAAGGAAATGCAAGGCAACGTAAAGCAAAGGAAGGCAAGGCAACGTAAAGCAAGGCAACGTAAAGCAAGGCAACGTAAAGCAACGTAAAGCAAGGCAAAGATAAGTAAGGCAACGTAAAGCAACGTAAAGCAAGGCAACGTAAAGTAAGGCAACGTTAAGCAACGTAAGGCAACGTAAAGTAAGGAAACTTAAAGCAACATAAAGCAAGGAAACGTAAAGCAGGGCAACGTAAAGCAACGTAAAGCAAGGCAAGGTAAAGCAAGGCAACGTAAAGCAACGTAAAGCAAGGCAAGGTAAAGCAAGGCAACGTAAAGCAACGTAAAGTAAAGCAATGTAAAGCAACTTAAAGCAACGTAAAGCAAGGCAACGTAAAGCAAGGCAACGTAAAGCAAGGCAACGTGAAGCAACGTAAAGCAAGGCAAGGTAAAGTAAGGCAACGTAAGGCAATGTAAAGCAAGGCAACGTATTGCAAAGTAAAGCAAGGCAACGTAAAGTAAGGCAACGTAAGTCAACGTAAAGCAAGGCAACGTATAGCAAAGTAAAGCAAGGCAACGTAAAGTTCGGCAACGTAAGGCAACGTAAAGTAAGGAAACGTAAAGCAACGTAAAGCAAGGCAACGTAAAGCAACGTAAAGCAAGGCAACGTAAAGCAAGGCAACGTAAAGCAACGTAAAGCAAGGCAACGTAAAGCAAGGCAACGTAAAGCAACGTAAAGCAAGACAACGTAAAGTAAGGCAACGTAAAGCAACGTAAAGCAAGTCAACGTAAAGCAAGGCAACGTAAAGCAACGTAAAGTAAAGCAACGTAAAGCAATGTAAAGCAACGTAAATCAAGGCAAAGTAAAGCAACGTAAAGCAAGGCAACGTAAAGGAAGGCAACGTAAAGCAACGTGAAGTAAGGCAACGTAAAGTAAAGGCAACGTAAGGCAACGTAAAGCAAGTCAACGTAAAATAAGGCAACGTAAGGCACTGTAAAGCAAGGCAACGTATAGCAAGGTAAAGCAAGGACACGTAAAGTAAGGCAACGTAAGGCAACGTAAAGAAAGCCAACGTAAAGAAAGCCAACGTAAAGCAAGTCAACGTAAAGCAAGGCAACGTAAAGCAAGGCAACGTAAGGCAACGTAAAGCAAGGCAACGTAAATCAACGTAAAACAAGGCAACGTAAGGCAACGTAAAGTAAGGCAAAGTAAAGCAAGGCAACGTAAAGCAATATAAAGCAAGGCAACGTAAAGCAAGGCAACGTAAGGCAACGTAAAGCAATATAAAGCAAGGCAACTGAAAGCAACGTAAGGTAACGTAAAGCAAGGCAACGTAAAGCAAGGCATCGTAAAGCAACGTAAAGCAAGGGAACGTAAAGCAAGGAAACGTAAAGCAAGGCAACGTAAAGCAAAGTAAATAAAGGCAACGTAAAGAAGGCAACGTAAGGTCGCGTAAAGCATCGTAAAGCAAGGCAAAGTAAAGCAAGGCAACGTAAATCAACGTAAAGCAGGGCAACGTAAAGCAACGTAAAGCAAGGCAACGTAAAGCAATGCAAGGCAACGCAACGTAAAGCAAGGCAACGTAAAGCAACGTAAAGCAAGGCAAGGCAACGTAAAGCAACGTAAAGCAATGCAACGTAAAGCAAGGCAAATTAAAGCTACGTAACGCAAAGCAACTTAAAGTATGGCAACGTAAAGCAAGGCAACGTAAAGCAACGTAAAGCAAGGCAACGTAAAGCAACGTAAAGCAAGGCAAGGTAAGGCAACGTAAAGCAAGGCAACTTAAAGCAACGTAAAGCAAGGCAACGTAAAGCAAGGCAAGCAAGGCAACATAAAGCAAGGCAACGTAAAGCAACGTAAAGCAAGGCAACGTAAAGCAACGTAAAACAAGGCAACGTAAAGCAACGCAACGTAAAGTAAGGGAAAGCAAGGCAACGTAAAGCAAGGCAACTTAAAGCAAGGCAACGTAAAGCAATGTAAAGCAAGGCAACGTAAAGTAACGTAAAGCAAGGCAAGGCAACGTAAAGCAAGGCAACCTAAAGCAATGTAAAGGAAGGCAACGTAAAGCAAAGTAAAGCAAGGGAAGGCAACGTAAAACAAGGCAACTTAAAGCAACGTAAAGCAAGGCAACGTAAAGCAAGGCAAGGCAAGGCAACGTAAAGCAAGACAACGTAAAGCAACGTAAAGCAAGGCAACGTTAAGCAATGTAAAGTAAGGCAACGTAAAGTTTCGTAAAGCAAGGCAACGTAAAGCAAGGCAACGAAAAGCAATGTAAAGCACGGGAACGTAAAGCAAGGCAACGTAAAGAAAGACAACGTAAATCAAGCCAACGTAAAGAAACGTAAAGAAAGACAACGTAAAGTAAGGCAAAGCAAGGCAAAGTAAAGTTCGGCAACGTAAGGCAACGTAAAGTAAGGCAACGTAAAGCAAGGCAACGTAAAGCAAGGCAACGTAAAGCAATGTAAAGCAAGGCAACGTAAAGCAAGGCAACGTAAAGCAACGTAAAGCAAGACAACGTAAAGTAAGGCAACGTAAAGCAACGTAAAGCAAGTCAACGTAAAGCAAGGCAACGTAAAGCAACCTAAAGTAAAGCAACGTAAAGCAACGTAAATCAAGGCAAAGTAAAGCAACGTAAAGCAAGGCAACGTAAAGGAAGGCAACGTAAAGCAACGTAAAGTAAGGCAACGTAAAGTAAGGCAACGTAAGGCAACGTAAAGCAAGGCAATGTAAAATAAGGCAACGTAAGGCAGCGTAAAGCAAGGCAACGTATAGCAAAGTAAAGCAAGGACACGTAAAGCAAGGCAACGTAAGGCAACATAAAGCAAGGCAACGTGAAGCAACGTAAAGCAAGGCAACCTAAGGCAACGTAAAGTAAGGCAACGTAAAGTAAGGCAACGTAAAGCAAGGCAACGTAAAGCAACATAAAGCAAGGCAACTTAAAGCAACGTAAGGTAACGTAAAGCAAGGCAACGTAAAGCAAGGCATCGTAAAGCAACGTAAAGCAAGGGAACGTAAAGCAAGGAAACGTAAAGCAAGGCAACGTAAAGCAAAATAAATCAAGGCAACGTAAAGGAAGGCAACGTAAGGTCGCGTAAAGCATCGTAAAGCAAGGCAAAGTAAAGCAAGGCAACGTAAATCAACGTAAAGCAGGGAACGTAAAGCAACGTAAAGCAAGGCAACGTAAAGCAATGCAAGGCAAGGCAACGTAAAGCAAGGCAACGTAAAGCAACGTAAAGCAAGGCAAGGCAACGTAAAGCATCGTAAAGCAAGGCAACGTAAAGCAAGGCAAAGTAAAGCTACGTAACGCAAAGCAACGTAAAGTATGGCAACGTAAAGCAAGGCAACGTAAAGCAACGTAAAGCAAGGCAACGTAAAGCAACGTAAAGCAAGGCAAGGTAAGGCAACGTAAAGCAAGGCAAGTTAAAGCAACGTAAAGCAAGGCAACGTAAAGCAACGTAAAGCAAGGCAAGGCAAGGCAACGTAAAGCAAGGCAAGGCAAGGCAACGTAAAGCAAGGCAACTTAAAGCAACGTAAAGCAAGGCAACGTAAAGCAACGTAAAGCAAGGCAAGGCAAGGCAACGTAAAGCAAGACAACGTAAAGCAACGTAAAGTAAGGCAACGTAAAGCAATGTAAAGCAAGGCAACGTAAAGTATCGTAAAGCAAGGCAACGTAAAGCAAGGCAACGTAAAGCAAGGCAACGAAAAGCAATGTAAAGCACGGGAACGTAAAGCAAGGCAACGTAAGGCAAGGAAACGTAAAGCAACGTAAAGCAACGTAAAGCAAGGCAACGTAAAGCAACGTAAAGCAAGTCAAGGCAAGGTAAAGCAACGTAAAGCAACGTAAAGCAAGGCAAGGCAAGGTAAAGCAACGTAAAGTAACGTAAAGCAACGTAAAGCAAGGCAAGGCAACGTAAAGCAACGTAAAGCAAGGCAAGGCAAGGTAAAGGAACGTAAAGCAACGTAAAGCAAGGCAAGGCAGGGTAAAGCAACATAAAGCAACGTAAAGTAAGGCAAGGCAAGGTAAAGAAAAATAAAGCAACGTAAAGCAACGTAAAGCAAGGCAAGGCAAGGTAAAGCAACGTAAAGCAACGCAAAGCAACGTAAAGAAAGGCAAGGCAAGGTAAATCAACGTAAAGAAACGTAAAGCAAGGCAAGGCAACGTAAAGCAACGTAAAGCAAGGCAAGGCAAGGTAAAGCAACGTAAAGCAACGTAAAGCTACGTAAAGCAAGGCAAGGCAAGGCAAGGCAAGGTAACGCAACGTAAAGCAACGTAAAGCAACGTAAAGCAAGGCAAGGCAAGGTAAAGCAATGTAAAGTAACGTAAAGCAACGTAAAGCAAGGCAAGGCAAGGTAAAGCAACTTAAAGCAACGTAAAGCAACGTAAAGTAACGTAAATCAACGTAAAGCAAGGCAAAGTAAAGCAATGTAAATCAACATAAAGCAAAGCAATATAAAGCAACGTAAAGCAAGGCAACGTAAAGCAACGTAAAGCAATGCAACGTAAAGCAACGCAAACCTAGGTAAAGAAAGGCAAGGCAAGGCAAAGCAATGTAAAGCAACGTAAAGCAACGTAAAGCAAGGCAAGGCAAGGCAAAGCAAAATAAAGCAACGTAAAGCAACGTAAAGCAACGTAAAGCAAGGCAAGGCAACGTAAAGCAACGTAAAACAACGTAAAGCAACGTAAAGCAAGGGAAGGCAACGTAAAGCAAAGTAAGGCAAGGCAAAGCAACGTAAAGCAACGTAAAGCAAGGCAAGGCAACGTAAAGCAAAGTAAAGCTAGGCAAGGCAACGTAAAGCAACGTAAAGCAACGTAAGACAAGGCAAGGCAACGTAAAGCAACGTAAAGCAAGGCAACGTAAAGCAAGGCAAAGTAAAGCAAGGCAACGTAAAGCAACATAAAGCAACGTAAAGCAAGGCAACGTAAAGCAACGTAAAGCAAGGCAACGTAAAGCAAGGCAACGTAAAGCAACGTAAAGCAAGGCAACGTAAAGCAAGGCAACGTAAAGCAACGTAAAGCAAGGCAACGTAAAGCAACGTAAAGCAACGTCAAGCAAGGCAACGTAAAACAACGTAAAGCGAGGCAACGTAAAGCAACGTAAACCAAGGCAACGTAAAGCAACGTAAAGCAAGGCAACGTAAAGCAAGGTAAAGCAACGTCAAGCAAGGCAACGTAAAGCAACGAAAAGCAAGGCAATGTACAGCAACGTAAACCAAGGCAACGTCAAGCAACGTAAAGCAAGGCAATGTAAAGCAACGTAAAGCAAGGCAAGGCAACGTAAAGCAAGGCAACGTAAAGCAACGTAAAGCAAGGCAAGGCAACGTAAACCAAGGCAACGTAAAGCAACGTAAAGCAAGGCAAGGCAACGTAAAGCAAAGCAACGTAAAGCTACGTAAAGCAGGGCAAGGCAACGTAAAGCAACGTAAAGCAAAGCAAGGCAAAGCAATGTAAAGCAAGGCAACGTAAATCAACGTAAAGCAACGTAAAGCAAGGCAAGGCAACGTAAAGCAACGTAAAGCAAGGTAAGGCAAGGCAATGTAAAGCAAGGCAACGTAAATCAACGTAAAGCAACGTAAAGCAAGGCAAGGCAACGTAAAGCAACGTAAAGCAAGGCACAGCAACGTAAAGCAACGTAAAGCAACGTAAAGCAAGGCAAGGCAAGGTAAAGCAACTTAAAGCAACGTAAAGCAAGGCAAGGCAAGGTAAAGCAACGCAAAGTAACGTAAAGCAACGTAAAGCATGGCAAGGCAACGTAAAGCAACGTAAAGCAAGGGAAGGCAAGGTAAAGCAACGTAAAGCAACGTAAAGCAAGGCAAGGCAAGGTAAAGCAACATAAAGCAACGTAAAGCAATGTAAAGCAAGGCAAGCTAAAGCAACGTAAAGCAACGTAAAGCAAGGCAAGGCAAGGTAAAGCAACGTAAAGCAACGCAAAGCAACGTAAAGAAAGCAAGGCAAGGTAAAGAAACGTAAAGGAACGTAAAGCAAGGCAAGGAAAGGTAAAGCAACGTAAAGCAACGTAAAGCAACGTAAAGCAAGGCAAGGCAAGGTAAAGCAATGTAAAGCAACGCAAAGCAACGTAAAGAAAGCAAGGCAAGGTAAAGAAACGTAAAGAAACGTAAAGCAAGGCAAGGCAAGGTAACGCAACGTAAAGCAACGTAAAGCAACGTAAAGCAAAGCAAGGCAAGGTAAAGCAACCTAAAGCAACGTAAAGCAAGGCAAGGCAAGGTAAAGCAACTTAAAGCAACGTAAAGTAACGTAAAGCAAGGTAAGGCAAGGCAAGGCAAAGCAACGTAAAGCAACGTAAAGCAACATAAAGCAACGTAAAGAAAGGCAAGGTAAAGCAAGTTAAAGCAACGTAAAGCAACGTAAAGCAAGGTAAGGCAAGGCAAGGCAAAGCAACGTAAAGCAACGTAAAGCAACATAAAGCAACATAAAGCAAGGCAATGTAAAGCAACCTAAAGTAACGTAAATCAACGTAAAGCATGGCAACATAAAGCAATGTAAATCAACGTAAAGCAAAGCAACGTAAAGCAACGTAAAGCAAGGCAACGTAAAGCAACCTAAAGCAATGCAACGTAAAGCAACGTAAACCAACGTAAAGAAAGGCAAGACAAGGCAAAGCAACGTAAAGCAACGTAAAGCAACGTAAAGCAAGGCAAGGCAACGTAAAGCAACGTAAAGCAACGTAAAGCAACGTAAAGCAATGTAAAGCAAGGCAACGTAAAGCAACGTAAATCAACGTAAAGCAACGTAAAGCAAGGCAAAGCAAGGCAAAGCAACGTAAAGCAACCTAAAGCAAGGTAAAGCAACGTAAAGCAAGGCAAGGCAAAGTAACTTAAAGCAACGTAAAGCAACGTAAAGCAAGGCAACGTAAAGCAAAGTAAAGCAACGTAAAGCAAGGCAAGGCAAAGCAACGTAAAGAAACGTAAAGCAAGGCAAGGCAAGGCAAGGCAACGTAAAGCAAGGCAAGGCAAGGTAAAGCAACGTAAAGCAACGTAAAGCAACGTAAAGCAAGGCAAGGCAAAGCAACGTAAAGCAACGTAAAGCAACGTAAATCAAGGCAAGGCAAAGCAAAGTAAAGTAACTTAAAGCAACGTAAAGCAACGTAAAGCAAGGCAAAGCAACGTAAAGAAACGTAAAGCAAGGCAACGTAAAGCAACGTAAAGCAAGGCAAGGCAAGGCAAAGCAACGTAAAGCAACGTAAAGCAAGGCAAGGCAATGTAAAGCAACGTAAAGCAACGTAAAGCAAGGGAAGGCAACGTAAAGCAACGTAAAGCAAGGCAAGGCAAGGTAAAGCAACGTAAAGCAACGTAAAGCAAGGGAAGGCAACGTAAAGCAACGTAAAGCAAGGCAAGGCAAGGTAAAGCAACGTAAAGCAACGTAAAGCAAGGCAAGGCAAGGTAAAGCAACGTAAAGCAAAGTAAAGCTACGTAAAGCAAGGCAAGGCAAGGCAAGGTAACGTAACGTAAAGCAATGTAAAGAAACGTAAAGCAAGGGAAGGCAAGTCAAAGCAACGTAAAGCAACGTAAAGCAACATAAAGCAAGGTAAGGCAAGGCAAGGCAAGGCAAAGCAATGTAAAGCAACGTAAAGCAACGTAAAGCAAGGCAACGTAAAGCAACGTAAAGCAACGTAAAACAACGTAAAGCAAGGCAACGTAAAGCAACGTAAATCAACGTAAAGCAAAGCAACGTAAAGCAACGTAAAGCAAGTCAACGTAAAGCAACGTAAAGCAACGTAAAGCACGTCAACATAAAGAAACGTAAAGCAACGTAAAGGAATGCAATGTAAAGCAATGTAAAGCAACGTAAAGCAAGGCAAGGCAAGGCAAAGCAACGTAAAGCAACGTAAAGCAACGTAATGCAACGTAAAGCAGGGCAACATAAAGAAACGTAAAGCAACGTAAAGCAACGTAATCAAGGCAAGGCAAAGCAAGGCAAAGCAAGGCAAAGCAACGTAAAGCAAACTAAAGCAAGGTAAAGCAACGTAAAGCAAGGCAAGACAAAGCAACGTAAAGCAACGTAAAGCAAGGCAACGTAAAGCAAAGTAAAGCAACGTAAAGCAAGGCAAGGCAAGTCAAAGCAAGGCTAAGCAAGGCAAAGCAACGTAAAGCAACGTAAAGCAACGTAAAGCAAGGCAAGGCAAAGCAACGTAAAGCAGCGTAAAGCAACGTAAATCAAGGCATGCAAAGCAACGTAAAGTAACGTAAAGCAACGTAAAGCAACGTAAAGCAAGGTAAGGCAAGGTAAAGCAACGTAAAGCAACGTAAAGCAAGGCAAGGCAAGGTAAAGCAACGTAAAGCAACGTAAAGCAACGAAAAGCTAGGCAAGGCAAGGTAAAGCAACGTAAAGCAACGTAAAGCAAGGCAAGGCAACGTAAAGCAACGTAAAGCAACGTAAAGCAAGGCAAGGCAAGGTAAAGCAATGTAAAGCTACGTAAAGCAAGGCAAGGCAAGGCAAGGCAAGGTAACGCAAAGTAAAGCAACGTAAAGAAACGTAAAGCAAGGCAAGGCAAGGTAAAGCAAGGCAAGGCAAGGTAAAGCAACGTAAAGCAACGTAAAGCAATGTAAAGCAAGGCAAGGAAAGGTAAAGCAACATAAAGCAACGTAAAGCAACGTAAAGCAAGGAAAGGCAAGGCAAGGCAAGGGAAAGCAACGTAAAGCAACGTAAAGCAACGTAAAGCAAGGCAACGTAAAGCAACGTAAATCAACATAAAACAATGTAAAGCAAGGCAACGTAAAGCAACGTAAATCAATGTAAAGCAAAGCAACGTAA
Organism: Phaenicophaeus curvirostris; assembly: GCF_032191515.1. Classification (NCBI taxonomy): domain Eukaryota; kingdom Metazoa; phylum Chordata; class Aves; order Cuculiformes; family Cuculidae; genus Phaenicophaeus; species Phaenicophaeus curvirostris. The sequence goes on from NW_027206666.1 coordinate 567,226, forward strand.
AGCAACGTAAAGCAAGTAAACGTAAAGCAACGTAAAGCAAGGCAACGTAAAGCAACGTAAATCAACGTAAAGCAAAGCAATGTAAAGCAACGTAAAGCAAGTCAACGTAAAGCAACGTAAAGCAACGTAAAGCAAGGCAACACAAAGCAACGTAAAGCAATGCAACTTAAAGCAAAGTAAAGCAACGTAAAGCAAGGCAAGGCAAGGCAAAGCAACGTAAAGCAACGTAAACCAACGTTAAGCAACGCAACGTAAAGCAACGTAAAGCAACGTAAAGCAACGTAATCAATGCAAGGGAAAGGAAGGCAAAGCAAGGCAAAGCAACGTAAAGCAACCTAAAGCAAGGTAAAGCAACGTAAAGCAAGGCAAGGCAAAGCAACGTAAAGCAACGTAAAGCAACGTAAAGCAAGGCAACGTAAAGGAAAATAAAGCAACGTAAAGCAAGGCAAGGCAAAGCAACGTAAAGAAACGTAAAGCAAGGCAAGGCAAGGCAAAACAAGGCTAAGCAAGGCAAAGCAACGTAAAGCAACGTAAAGCAAGGCAACGTAAAGCAAGGCAAAGCAAGGCAAAGCAACGTAAGGAAAGGCAAGGCAAGGTAAAGCAATGTAAAGCAACGTAAAACCAGGCAAGGCAACATAAAGCAACGTAAAGCAAGGCAAGGGAAGGTAAAGCAACGTAAAGCAACGTAAATCTAGGTAAAGAAAGGCAAGGCAAGGCAAGGTAATGGAACGTAAAGCAACGTAAAGCAATGTAAAGCAAGGCAAGGCAAGGTAAAGCAACGTAAAGCAGCGTAAAGCAACGTAAAGCAACGTAAAGCAAGGCAAGGCAACGTAAAGCAACGTAAAGGAACGTAAAGCAAGGCAAGGGAAAGCAACATAAAGCAACGTAAAGCAACGTAAAGCAACGTAAAGCAAGGCAAGGCAACGTAAAGCAACATAAGGCAAGACAAAGCTACGTAAAGCAACGTAAACAAGGCAAGGCAACGTAAAGCAACGTAAAGCAAGGCAAGGCAACGTAAAGCAACGTAAAGCAACGTAATGCAAGGCAAGGCAACGTAAAGCAACGTAAAGCAAGGCAACGTAAAGCAAGGCAACATAAAGCAACGCAACGTAAAGCAACGTAAAGCAACGTAAAGCAAGGCAACGTAAAGCAAGGCAACGTAAAGCAACATAAAGCAACGTAAAGCAAGGCAACGTAAAGCAACGTAAAGCAAGGCAACGTAAAGCAAGGCAAGGTAAAGCAACGTAAAGCAAGGCAACATAAAGCAGGGCAACGTAAAGCAACGTAAAGCAAGGCAACGTAAAGCAACGTAAAGCAACGTCAAGCAAGGCAACGTAAAACAACGTAAAGCAAGGCAACGTAAACAACGTAAAAATAGGCAACGTAAAGCAACGTAAAGCAATGTCAAGCAAGGCAACGTAAAGCAACGTAAAGCAAGGCAATGTACAGCAACGTAAACCAAGGCAACGTCAAGCAACGTAAAGCAAGGCAACGTAAAACAAGGCAACGTAAAGCAATGTAAAGCAAGGCAACGTAAAGCAACGTAAAGCAAGGGAACGTAAAGCAACGTAAAGCAAGGCAAGGCAACGTAAAGCAAGGCAACGTAAAGCAACGTAAAGCAAGGCAACATAAAGCAACGTAAAGCAAGGCAAGGCAACGTAAAGCAAGGCAACTTAAAGCAACGTAAAGCAAGGCAAGGGAAGGCAACGTAAAGCAAGGCAATGGAAGGCAACATAAAGCAAGGCAACGTAAATCAACGTAAAGCAACGTAAAGCAAGGCAAGGCAACGTAAAGCAAGGCAACGTAAAGCAACGTAAAGCAAGGCAAGGCAACGTAAAGCAACGTAAAGCAAGGGAAGGCAACGTAAAGCAAGGCAACGTAAAGAACGTAAAGCAAGGCAAGGCAACGTAAAGCAACGTAAAGCAAGGCAGAGCAACGTAAAGCAACGTAAAGCAACGTAAAGCAAGGCAAGGCAAGGCAAAGCAACGTAAATCAACGTAAAGCAAGGCAAGGCAAGGTAAAGCAAGGTAAAGCAACGTAAAGCAAGGCAAGGCAAGGTAAAGCAACATAAAGCAACGTAAAGCAACGTAAAGCAAGGCAAGGCAAGGTAAAGCATCGTAAAGTAACGTAAAGCAACGTAAAGCAAGGCAAGGCAACGTAAAGCAACGTAAAGGAAGGTAAGGCAAGGTAAAGCAACGTAAAGCAATGTAAAGCAACGTAAAGCAAGGCAAGGCAAGGTAAAGCAACGTAAAGCAACGTAAAGCAACGTAAAGCAAGGCAAGGCAACGTAAAGCAACGTAAATCAACGTAAAGCAACGTAAAGCAAGGCAAAGCAAGGCAAAGCAACGTAAAGCATCCTAAAGCTAGGTAAAGCAACGTAAAGCAAGGCAAGGCAAAGCAACGTAAAGGAACGTAAAGCAACGGAAAGCAAGGCAACGTAAAGCAAAGTACAGCAACGTAAAGCAAAGCAACGTAAAGCAACGTAAAACAACGTAAAGCAAGTCAACGTAAAGCAACGTAAAGCAACGTAAAGCAAGGCAACGTAAAGCAACGTAAAGCAATGCAACGTAAAGCAACGTAAAGCAACGTAAAGCAAGGCAAGTCAAGGCAAAGCAACGTAAAGCAACGTAAAGCAACGTAAATCAACGTAAAGCAACGTAAAGGAAGGCAAAGCAAGGCAAAGCAACGTAAAGCAACCTAAAGCAAGGTAAGGCAAGGCAAGGTAAAGCAACGTAAAGCAACGTAAAGCAAGGCAAGGCAACGTAAAGCAACGTAAAGCAACGTAAAGCAAGGCAAGGCAAGGTAAAGCAATGTAAAGCTACGTAAAGCAAGGCAAGGCAAGGCAAGGCAAGGTAACGCAACGTAAAGCAACGTAAAGAAACGTAAAGCAAGGCAAGGCAAGGTAAAGCAAGGCAAGGCAAGGTAAAGCAACGTAAAGTAACGTAAAGCAATGTAAAGCAAGGCAAGGAAAGGTAAAGCAACATAAAGCAACGTAAAGCAACGTAAAGCAAGGTAAGGCAAAGCAAGGCAAGGGAAAGCAACGTAAAGCAACGTAAAGCAACGTAAAGCAAGGCAACGTAAAGCAACGTAAATCAACATAAAACAATGTAAAGCAAGGCAACATAAAGCAACGTAAATCAATGTAAAGCAAAGCAACGTAAAGCAACGTAAAGCAAGTAAACGTAAAGCAACGTAAAGCAAGGCAACGTAAAGCAACGTAAATCAACGTAAAGCAAAGCAATGTAAAGCAACGTAAAGCAAGTCAACGTAAAGCAACGTAAAGCAACGTAAAGCAAGGCAACATAAAGCAACGTAAAGCAATGCAACTTAAAGCAAAGTAAAGCAACGTAAAGCAAGGCAAGGCAAGGCAAAGCAACGTAAAGCAACGTAAACCAACGTTAAGCAACGCAACGTAAAGCAACGTAAAGCAACGTAAAGCAACGTAATCAATGCAAGGGAAAGGAAGGCAAAGCAAGGCAAAGCAACGTAAAGCAACCTAAAGCAAGGTAAAGCAACGTGAAGCAAGGCAAGGCAAAGCAACGTAAAGCAACGTAAAGCAACGTAAAGCAAGGCAACGTAAAGGAAAATAAAGCAACGTAAAGCAAGGCAAGGCAAAGCAACGTAAAGAAACGTAAAGCAAGGCAAGGCAAGGCAAAACAAGGCTAAGCAAGGCAAAGCAACGTAAAGCAACGTAAAGCAAGGCAACGTAAAGTAACGTAAAGCAAGGCAAGGCAACGTAAAGCAACGTAAAGCAAGGCAAGGCAACGTAAAGCAAGGCAACGTAAAGAACGTAAAGCAAGGCAAGGCAACGTAAAGCAACGTAAAGCAAGGCAGAGCAACGTAAAGCAACGTAAAGCAACGTAAAGCAACGTAAAGCAAGGCAAGGCAAGGCAAAGCAACGTAAATCAACGTAAAGCAAGGCAAGGCAAGGTAAAGCAAGGTAAAGCAACGTAAAGCAAGGCAAGGCAAGGTAAAGCAACATAAAGCAACGTAAAGCAACGTAAAGCAAGGCAAGGCAAGGTAAAGCATCGTAAAGTAACGTAAAGCAACGTAAAGCAAGGCAAGGCAACATAAAGCAACGTAAAGGAAGGCAAGGCAAGGTAAAGCAACGTAAAGCAACGTAAAGCAAGGCAAGGCAAGGTAAAGCAACGTAAAGCAACGCAAAGCAACGTAAAGAAAGGCAAGGCAAGGTAAAGCAATGTAAAGCAACGTAAAACCAGGCAAGGCAACATAAAGCAACGTAAAGCAAGGCAAGGGAAGGTAAAGCAACGTAAAGCAACGTAAATCTAGGTAAAGAAAGGCAAGGCAAGGCAAGGTAACGCAACGTAAAGCAGCGTAAAGCAACGTAAAGCAACGTAAAGCAAGGCAAGGCAACGTAAAGCAACGTAAAGGAACGTAAAGCAAGGCAAGGGAAAGCAACATAAAGCAACGTAAAGCAACGTAAAGCAACGTAAAGCAAGGCAAGGCAACGTAAAGCAACATAAGGCAAGACAAAGCTACGTAAAGCAACGTAAACAAGGCAAGGCAACGTAAAGCAACGTAAAGCAAGGCAAGGCAACGTAAAGCAACGTAAAGCAACGTAAGGCAAGGCAAGGCAACGTAAAGCAACGTAAAGCAAGGCAACGTAAAGCAAGGCAACATAAAGCAACGCAACGTAAAGCAACGTAAAGCAACGTAAAGCAAGGCAACGTAAAGCAAGGCAACGTAAAGCAACATAAAGCAACGTAAAGCAAGGCAACGTAAAGCAACGTAAAGCAAGGCAACGTAAAGCAAGGCAACGTAAAGCAACGTAAAGAAAGGCAATGTACAGCAACGTAAACCAAGGCAACGTCAAGCAACGTAAAGCAAGGCAACGTAAAACAAGGCAACGTAAAGCAATGTAAAGCAAGGCAACGTAAAGCAACGTAAAGCAAGGGAACGTAAAGCAACGTAAAGCAAGGCAAGGCAACGTAAAGCAAGGCAACGTAAAGCAACGTAAAGCAAGGCAACGTAAAGCAACGTAAAGCAAGGCAAGGCAACGTAAAGCAAGGCAACTTAAAGCAACGTAAAGCAAGGCAAGGGAAGGCAACGTAAAGCAAGGCAATGGAAGGCAACATAAAGCAAGGCAACGTAAATCAACGTAAATCAACGTAAAGCAAGGCAACGTAAAGAACGTAAAGCAAAGCAAGGCAACGTAAAGCAACGTAAAGCAAGGCAGAGCAACGTAAAGCAACGTAAAGCAACGTAAAGCAAGGCAAGGCAAGGCAAAGCAACGTAAATCAACGTAAAGGAAGGCAAGGCAAGGTAAAGCAAGGTAAAGCAACGTAAAGCAAGGCAAGGCAAGGTAAAGCAACATAAAGCAACGTAAAGCAACGTAAAGCAAGGCAAGGCAAGGTAAAGCATCGTAAAGTAACGTAAAGCAACGTAAAGCAAGGCAAGGCAACGTAAAGCAACGTAAAGGAAGGCAAGGCAAGGTAAAGCAACGTAAAGCAATGTAAAGCAACGTAAAGCAAGGCAAGGCAAGGTAAAGCAACGTAAAGCAACGTAAAGCAACGTAAAGCAAGGCAAGGCAACGTAAAGCAACGTAAATCAACGTAAAGCAACGTAAAGCAAGGCAAAGCAAGGCAAAGCAACGTAAAGCATCCTAAAGCTAGGTAAAGCAACGTAAAGCAAGGCAAGGCAAAGCAACGTAAAGGAACGTAAAGCAACGTAAAGCAAGGCAACGTAAAGCAAAGTAGAGCAACGTAAAGCAAAGCAACGTAAAGCAACGTAAAGCAACGTAAAGCAAGTCAACGTAAAGCAACGTAAAGCAACGTAATGCAAGGCAACGTAAAGCAACGTAAAGCAATGCAACGTAAAGCAACGTAAAGCAACGTAAAGCAAGGCAAGTCAAGGCAAAGCAACGTAAAGCAACGTAAAGCAACGTAAATCAACGTAAATCAAAGTAAAGCAACGTAAAGGAAGGCAAAGGAAGGCAAAGCAACGTAAAGCAACCTAAAGCAAGGTAAAGCAACGTAAAGCAAGGTAAGGCAAAGCAACGTAAAGCAACGTAAAGCAATGTAAAGCAAGGCAACGTAAATAAAAGTAAAGCAACGTAAAGCAAGGCAAGGCAAAGCAACGTGAAGAAACGTAAAGCAAGGAAAGGCAAGGCAAAGCAAGGCAAAGCAACGTAAAGCAACGTAAAGCAAGGCAACGTAAAGCAACCTAAAGCAAGGCAAGGCAAAGCAACGTAAAGCAACGTAAAGCAACGTAAAGCAAGGCAATGTAAAGCAATGTAAAGCAACGTAAAGAAACGTAAAGCAAGGCAAGGCAAGGCAAAGCAAGGCTAAGCAAGGCAAAGCAACGTAAAGCAACGTAAAGCAAGGCAACGTAAAGCAAGACAAAGGAAGGCAAGGCAACGTAAAGCAACGTAAAGCAACGTAATCAAGGCAAGGCAAAGCAAGGCAAAGCAAGGCAAAGCAACGTAAAGCAACCTAAAGCAAGGTAAAGCAACATAAAGCAAGGCAAGGCAAAGCAACGTAAAGCAACGTAAAGCAAGGCAACGTAAAGCAACGTAAATCAACATAAAACAATGTAAAGCAAGGCAACGTAAAGCAACGTAAATCAATGTAAAGCAAAGCAACGTAAAGCAACGTAAAGCAAGTAAACTTAAAGCAACGTAAAGCAAGGCAAGGTAAAGCAACGTAAAGCAACGTAAAGCAAGTCAAGGCAAGGTAAAGCAACGTAAAGCAACGAAAAGCTAGGCAAGGCAAGGTAAAGCAACGTAAAGCAACGTAAAGCAAGGCAAGGCAACGTAAAGCAACGTAAAGCTGCGTAAAGCAAGGCAAGGCAAGGTAAAGCAATGTAAAGCTACGTAAAGCAAGGCAAGGCAAGGCAAGGCAAGGTTACGCAACGTAAAGCAACGTAAAGAAACGTAAAGCAAGGCAAGGCAAGGTAAAGCAAGGCAAGGCAAGGTAAAGCAACGTAAAGCAACGTAAAGCAATGTAAAGCAAGGCAACGTAAAGCAACGTAAATCAACATAAAACAATGTAAAGCAAGGCAACGTAAAGCAACGTAAATCAATGTAAAGCAAAGCAACGTAAAGCAACGTAAAGCAAGTAAACGTAAAGCAACGTAAAGCAAGGCAACGTAAAGCAACGTAAATCAACGTAAAGCAAAGCAATATAAAGCAACTTAAAGCAAGTCAACGTAAAGCAACGTAAAGCAACGTAAAGCAAGGCAACATAAAGCAACGTAAAGCAATGCAACTTAAAGCAAAGTAAAGCAACGTAAAGCAAGGCAAGGCAAGGCAAAGCAACGTAAAGCAACGTAAACCAACGTTAAGCAACGCAACGTAAAGCAACGTAAAGCAAGGCAGAGCAACGTAAAGCAACGTAAAGCAACGTAAAGCAAGGCAAGGCAAGGCAAAGCAACGTAAATCAACGTAAAGCAAGGCAAGGCAAGGTAAAGCAAGGTAAAGCAACGTAAAGCAAGGCAAGGCAAGGTAAAGCAACATAAAGCAACGTAAAGCAACGTAAAGCAAGGCAAGGCAAGGTAAAGCATCGTAAAGTAACGTAAAGCAACGTAAAGCAAGGCAAGGCAACATAAAGCAACGTAAAGGAAGGCAAGGCAAGGTAAAGCAACGTAAAGCAACGTAAAGCAAGGCAAGGCAAGGTAAAGCAACGTAAAGCAACGCAAAGCAACGTAAAGAAAGGCAAGGCAAGGTAAAGCAATGTAAAGCAACGTAAAACCAGGCAAGGCAACATAAAGCAACGTAAAGCAAGGCAAGGGAAGGTAAAGCAACGTAAAGCAACGTAAATCTAGGTAAAGAAAGGCAAGGCAAGGCAAGGTAACACAACGTAAAGCAACGTAAAGCAATGTAAAGCAACGCAAGGCAAGGTAAAGCAACGTAAATCAGCGTAAAGCAACGTAAAGCAACGTAAAGCAAGGCAAGACAACGTAAAGCAACGTAAAGCAAGGCAAGGGAAAGCAACATAAAGCAACGTAAAGCAACGTAAAGCAACGTAAAGCAAGGCAAGGCAACGTAAAGCAACATAAGGCAAGACAAAGCTACGTAAAGCAACGTAAACAAGGCAAGGCAACGTAAAGCAACGTAAAGCAAGGCAAGGCAACGTAAAGCAATGTAAAGCAACGTAAGGCAAGGCAAGGCAACGTAAAGCAACGTAAAGCAAGGCAACGTAAAGCAAGGCAACATAAAGCAACGCAACGTAAAGCAACGTAAAGCAACGTAAAGCAAGGCAACGTAAAGCAAGGCAACGTAAAGCAACATAAAGCAACGTAAAGCAAGGCAACGTAAAGCAACGTAAAGCAAGGCAACGTAAAGCAAGGCAACGTAAAGCAACGTAAAGCAAGGCAACATAAAGCAAGGCAACGTAAAGCAACGTAAAGCAAGGCAACGTAAAGTAACGTCAAGCAAGGCAACGTAAAACAACGTAAAGCAAGGCAACGTAAACAACGTAAAAAAAGGCAACGTAAAGCAACGTAAAGCAACGTAAAGCAATGTCAAGCAAGGCAACGTAAAGCAACGTAAAGAAAGGCAATGTACAGCAACGTAAACCAAGGCAACGTCAAGCAACGTAAAGCAAGGCAACGTAAAACAAGGCAACGTAAAGCAATGTAAAGCAAGGGAACGTAAAGCAACGTAAAGCAAGGCAAGGCAACGTAAACCAAGGCAACGTAAAGCAACGTAAAGCAAGGCAACGTAAAGCAACGTAAAGCAAGGCAAGGCAACGTAAAGCAAGGCAACTTAAAGCAACGTAAAGCAAGGCAAGGGAAGGCAACGTAAAGCAAGGCAATGGAAGGCAACATAAAGCAAGGCAACGTAAATCAACGTAAATCAACGTAAAGCAAGTGAAGGCAACGTAAAGCAAGGCAACGTAAAGAACGTAAAGCCAGGCAAGGCAACGTAAAGCAACGTAAAGCAAGGCAGAGCAACGTAAAGCAACGTAAAGCAACGTAAAGCAAGGCAAGGCAAGGCAAAGCAACGTAAATCAACGTAAAGGAAGGCAAGGCAAGGTAAAGCAAGGTAAAGCAACGTAAAGCAAGGCAAGGCAAGGTAAAGCAACATAAAGCAACGTAAAGCAACGTAAAGCAAGGCAAGGCAAGGTAAAGCATCGTAAAGTAACGTAAAGCAACGTGAAGCAAGGCAAGGCAAGGTAAAGCAACGTAAAGGAAGGCAAGGCAAGGTAAAGCAACGTAAAGCAATGTAAAGCAACGTAAAGCAAGGCAAGGCAAGGTAAAGCAACGTAAATCAACGTAAAGCAACGTAAAGCAAGGCAAAGCAAGGCAAAGCAACGTAAAGCATCCTAAAGCTAGGTAAAGCAACGTAAAGCAAGGCAAGGCAAAGCAACGTAAAGGAACGTAAAGCAACGTAAAGCAAGGCAACGTAAAGCAAAGTACAGCAACGTAAAGCAAAGCAACGTAAAGCAACGTAAAGCAACGTAAAGCAAGTCAACGTAAAGCAACGTAAAGCAACGTAAAGCAAGGCAACGTAAAGCAACGTAAAGCAATGCAACGTAAAGCAACGTAAAGCAACGTAAAGCAAGGCAAGTCAAGGCAAAGCAACGTAAAGCAACGTAAATCAACGTAAAGCAACGTAAAGGAAGGCAAAGCAAGGCAAAGCAACGTAAAGCAACCTAAAGCAAGGTAAAGCAACGTAAAGCAAGGTAAGGCAAAGCAACGTAAAGCAACGTAAAGCAATGTAAAGCAAGGCAACGTAAATAAAAGTAAAGCAACGTAAAGCAAGGCAAGGCAAAGCAACGTGAAGAAACTTAAAGCAAGGAAAGGCAAGGCAAAGCAAGGCAAAGCAACGTAAAGCAACGTAAAGCAAGGCAACGTAAAGCAACCTAAAGCAAGGCAAGGCAAAGCAACGTAAAGCAAGGCAACGTAAAGCAATGTAAAGCAACGTAAAGAAACGTAAAGCAAGGCAAGGCAAGGCAAAGCAAGGCTAAGCAAGGCAAAGCAACGTAAAGCAACGTAAAGCAAGGCAACGTAAAGCAAGACAAAGGAAGGCAAGGCAACGTAAAGCAACGTAAAGCAACGTAAACAAGGCAAGGCAAGGTAAAGCAACGTAAAGCAACGTAAAGCAACGTAAAGCAAGGAAAGGCAAGGTAAAGCAACGTAAAGCAAAGTAAAGCAAGGCAAGGCAAGGTAAAGCAGCGAAAAGCAACGTAAAGCAACGTAAAGCAAGGCAAGGCAAAGCAAGGCAAAGCAAGGGAAAGAAACGTAAAGCAACGTAAAGCAAGGTAAAGCAAGGCAAGTCAAAGCAAGGGAAAGCAAGGCAAAGCAACGTAAAGCAAGGCAAGGCAAAGCAAGGCAAAGCAAGGGAAAGAAACGTAAAGCAACGTAAAGCAAGGTAAAGCAAGGCAAGTCAAAGCAAGGGAAAGCAAGGTAAAGCAACTTAAAGCAACGTAAAGCAAGGCAAGGCAACGTAAAGCAACGTAAAGCAACGTAAAGCAAGGCATGGCAACGTAAACCAACGTAAAACAACGTAAAGCAACGTAAAGCAAGGTAAGGCAACGTAAAGCAATGTAAAGGAAGGCAAGGCAACGTAAAGCAACGTAAAGGAACGTAAGGCAAAGCAAGGCAACGTAAAGCAATGTAAAGCAAGGCAACGTAAAGCAAGGCAACGTAAAGCAACGCAACGTAAAGCAACGTGAAGCAACGTAAAGCAAGGCAACGTAAAGCAAGGCAACGTAAAGCAACATAAACCAACGTAAAGCAAGGCAACGTAAAGCAACGTGAAGCAAGGCAATGTAAACCAAGGCAACGTAAAGCAACGTAAAGCAAGGCAACGTAAAGCAACGTAAAGCAACGTCAAGAAAGGCAACGTAAAGCAACGTAAAGCAAGGCAATGTACAGCAACGTAAAGCAAGGCAACGTAAGTCAACGTAAAGCAACGTAAAGCAAGGCAAGGCAACGTAAAGCAAGGCAAGGCAACGTAAAGCAACGTAAAGCAAGGCAAGGCAACGTATGCAACGTAAAGCAAGGCAAGGCAACGTAAAGCAAGGCAACGTAAAGAACGTAAAGCAAGGCAAGAGAACGTAAAGCAACGTAAAGCAAGGCACAGCAACGTAAAGCAACGTAAAGCAACGTAAAGCAAGGCAAGGCAAGGTAAAGCAACGTAAAGCAACGTAAAGCAAGGCAAGGCAAGGTAAAGCAACATAAAGCAACGTAAAGCAACGTAAAGCAAGGGTAGGCAAGGTAAAGCAACGTAAAGTAACGTAAAGCAACGTAAAGCAAGACAAGGCAACGTAAAGCAAGGTAAAGCAAGGGAAGGCAAGGTAAAGCAACGTAAAGCAACGTAAAGCAAGGCAAGGCAAGGTAAAGCAACGTAAAGCAACGTAAAGCAACGTAAAGTAAGGCAAGGCAAGGTAAAGCAAAGTAAAGCAATGTAAAGCAACGTAAAGCAAGGCAAGGCAAGGTAAAGCAACGTAAAGCAACGCAAAACAACGTAAAGAAAGGCAAGGCAAGGTAAAGCAACGTAAAGAAACGTAAAGCAAGGCAAGGCAACGTAAAGCAACGTAAAGCAAGGCAAGGCAAGGTAAAGCAACGTAAAGCAACGTAAAGCTACGTAAAGCAAGGCAAGGCAAGGCAAGGTAACGCAACGTAAATCAACGTAAAGCAAGGCAAGGCAAGGTAAAGCAACGTAAAACAAAGTAAAGCAACGTAAAGCAAGTCAAGGCAAGGTAAAGCAACGTAAAGCAATGTAAAGCAAGGCAAGGCAAGGTAAAGCAACGTAAAGGAACTTAAAGCAACGTAAAACATTGCAAGGCAAGGTAAAGCAACGTAAAGCAACGTAAAGCAACGTAAAGCAAGGCAAGGCAAGGTAAAGCAGCGAAAAGCAACGTAAAGCAACGTAAAGCAAGGCAAGGCAAAGCAAGGCAAAGCAAGGGAAAGCAACATAAAGCAACGTAAAGCAACGTAAAGGAAGGCAAGTCAAAGCAAGGGAAAGCAAGGCAAAGCAACGTAAAGCAACGTAAAGCAACGATAAGCAAGGCAAGGCAAGGTAAAGCAACGTAAAGCAGCGTAAAGCAATGTGAAGCAACGTAAATCAAGGCAAGGCAATGTAAAGCAGCGTAAAGCAAGGTAAAGCAACTTAAAGCAACGTAAAGCAAGGCAAGGCAACGTAAAGCAACGTAAAGCAACGTAAAGCAAGGCAAGGCAACGTAAAGCAACGTAAAGCAACGTAAAGCAACGTAAAGCAAGGTAAGGCAACGTAAAGCAATGTAAAGGAAGGCAAGGCAACGTAAAGCAACGTAAAGCAACGTAAGGCAAAGCAAGGCAACGTAAAGCAATGTAAAGCAAGGCAACGTAAAGCAAGGCAATGTAAAGCAACGTGAAGCAACGTAAAGCAAGGCAACGTAAAGCAAGGCAATGTAAAGCAACATAAAGCAACGTAAAGCAAGGCAACGTAAAGTAACGTAAAGCACGGCAACGTAAACCAAGGCAACGTAAAGCAACGTAAAGCAAGGCAACGTAAAGCAACGTATAGCAACGTCAAGCAAGGCAACGTAAAGCAACGTAAAGCAAGGCAATGTACAGCAACGTAAAGCAAGGCAACGTAAATCAACGTAAAGCAACGTAAAGCAAGGCAAGGCAACGTAAAGCAAGGCAACGTAAAGCAAGGCAAGGCAACGTAAAGCAACGTAGAGCAAGGCAAGGCAACGTAAAGCAAGGCAACGTAAAGAACGTAAAGCAAGGCAAGGCAACGTAAAGCAAGGCAAAGTAAAGAATGTAAAGCAACCTAAAGAAACGTAAAGCAAAGCAAGGCAAGGCAAAGCAAGGCTAAGCAAGGCAAAGCAACGTAAAGCAACGTAAAGCAAGGCAACGTAAAGCAAGGCAAAGAAAGGCAAAGCAACGTAAAGCAACGTAAAGCAACGTAAACAAGGCAAGGCAAGGTAAAGCAACGTAAAGCAAGGCAAGGCAAGGTAAAGCAGCGAAAAGCAACGTAAAGCAACGTAAAGCAAGGCAAGGCAAAGCAAGGCAAAGCAAGGGAAAGAAATGTAAAGCAACGTAAAGCAAGGTAAAGCAAGGCAAGTCAAAGCAAGGGAAAGCAAGGCAAAGCAACGTAAAGCAACGTAAAGCAACGCAAAGCAAGGCAAGGCAAGGTAACGCAACGTAAAGCAGCGTAAAGCAACGTAAAGCAACGTAAAGCAACGTAAAGCAAGGCATGGCAACGTAAACCAACGTAAAACAACATAAAGCAACTTAAAGCAAGGTAAAGGAAGGCAAGGCAACGTAAAGCAACGTAAAGCAACGTAAGGCAAAGCAAGGCAACGTAAAGCAATGTAAAGCAAGGCAACGTAAAGCAAGGCAACATAAAGCAACGCAACGTAAAGCAACGTGAAGCAACGTAAAGCAAGGCAACGTAAAGCAAGGCAACGTAAAGCAACATAAACCAACGTAAAGCAAGGCAACGTAAACCAAGGCAACGTAAAGCAACGTAAAGTAAGGCAACGTAAAGCAACGTAAAGCAACGGCAAGAAAGGCAACGTAAAGCAACGTAAAGCAAGGCAATGTACAGCAACGTAAAGCAAGGCAACGTAAATCAACGTAAAGCAACGTAAAGCAAGGCAAGGCAACGTAAAGCAAGGCAAGGCAACGTAAAGCAACGTAAAGCAAGGCAAGGCAACGTAAAGCAAGGCAACGTAAAGAATGTAAAGCAAGGCAAGACAACGTAAAGCAACGTAAAGCAAGGCACAGCAACGTAAAGCAACGTAAAGCAACGTAAAGCAAGGCAAGGCAAGGTAAAGCAACGTAAAGCAACGTAAAGCAAGGCAAGGCAAGGTAAAGTAACATAAAGCAACGTAAAGCAAGGTAAAGCAAGGGAAGGCAAGGTAAAGCAACGTAAAGCAACGTAAAGCAAGGGAAGGCAAGGTAAATCAACGTAAAGCAACGTAAAGCAACGTAAAGTAAGGCAAGGCAAGGTAAAGCAAAGTAAAGCAACGTAAAGCAACGTAAAGCAAGGCAAGGCAAGGTAAAGCAACGTAAAGCAACGCAAAGCAACGTAAAGAAAGGGAAGGCAAGGTAAAGCAACGTAAAGAAACGTAAAGCAAGGCAAGGCAACGTAAAGCAATGTAAAGCAAGGCAAGGCAAGGTAAAGCAACGTAAAGCAAAATAAAGCAACGTAAAGCAAGGAAAGGCAAGGTAAAGCAACATAAAGCAACGTAAAGCAAGGCAAGGCAATGTAAAGCAGCGAAAAGCAACGTAAAGCAACGTAAAGCAAGGCAAGGCAAAGCAAGGCAAAGCAAGGGAAAGCAACTTAAAGCAACGTAAAGCAACGTAAGGCAAGGCAAGTCAAAGCAAGGGAAAGCAAGGCAAAGCAACGTAAAGCAACGTAAAGCAACGTAAAGCAAGGCAAGGCAAGGTAAAGCAACGTAAAGCAGCGTAAAGCAACGTGAAGCAACGTAAAGCAAGGCAAGGCAATGTAAAGCAGCGTAAAGGAAGGTAAAGCAACTTAAAGCAACTTAAAGCAACTTAAAGCAAGGCAAGGCAACGTAAAGCAACGTAAAGCAACGTAAAGCAAGGCAAGGCAACGTAAAGCAACGTAAAACAACGTAAAGCAACGTAAAGCAAGGTAAGGCAACGTAAAGCAATGTAAAGGAAGGCAAGGCAACGTAAAGCAACGTAAAGCAACGTAAGGCAAAGCAAGGCAACGTAAAGCAATGTAAGGCAAGGCAACGTAAAGCAAGGCAACGTAAAGCAACGTGAAGCAACGTAAAGCAAGGCAACGTAAAGCAAGGCAATGTAAAGCAACATAAAGCAACGTAAAGCAAGGCAACGTAAAGCAACGTAAAGCAAGGCAACGTAAACCAAGGCAATGTAAAGCAACGTAAAGCAAGGCAACGTAAAGCAACGTAGAGCAACGTCAAGGAAGGCAACGTAAAGCAACGTAAAGCAAGGCAAGGCAACGTAAAGCAAGGCAAGGCAACGTAAAGCAACGTAAAGCAAGGCAACGTAAAGCAAGGCAAGGCAACGTAAAGCAACGTAAAGCAAGGCAAGGCAACGTAAAGCAAGGCAACGTAAAGAACGTAAAGCAAGGCAAGGCAACGTAAAGCAAGGCAAGGCAACGTAAAGCAACGTAAAGCAAGGCACAGCAACGTAAACCAACTTAAAGCAAGGCAAGGCAAGGTAAAGCAGCGAAAAGCAACGTAAAGCAACGTAAAGCAAGGCAAGGCAAAGCAAGGCAAAGCAAGGGAAAGAAATGTAAAGCAACGTAAAGCAAGGTAAAGCAAGGCAAGTCAAAGCAAGGGAAAGCAAGGCAAAGCAACGTAAAGCAACGTAAAGCAAGGCAAGGCAAGGTAAAGCAACGTAAAGCAGCGTAAAGCAACGTAAAGCAACGTAAAGCAAGGCAAGGCAAGGTAAACTGCGTAAAGCAAGGTAAAGCAACTTAAAGCAACGTAAAGCAAGGCAAGGCAACGTAAAGCAACGTAAAGCAAGGCAAGGCAACGTAAAGAAACGTAAAGCAACGTAAGGCAAAGCAAGGCAACGTAAAGCAATGTAAAGCAAGGCAACGTAAAGCAAGGCAACGTAAAGCAACGCAACGTAAAGCAACGTGAAGCAACGTAAAGCAAGGCAACGTAAAGCAAGGCAACGTAAAGCAACGTAAAGCAAGGCAACGTAAAGCAACGTAAAGCAACGGCAAGAAAGGCAACGTAAAGCAACATAAAGCAAGGCAATGTACAGCAACGTAAAGCAAGGCAACGTAAATCAACGTAAAGCAACGTAAAGCAAGGCAAGGCAACGTAAACCAAGGCAAGGCAACGTAAAGCAACGTAAAGCAAGGCAAGGCAACATAAAGCAAGGCAACGTAAAGAATGTAAAGCAAGGCAAGACAACGTAAAGCAACGTAAAGCAAGGCACAGCAACGTAAAGCAACGTAAAGCAACGTAAAGCAAGGCAAGGCAAGGTAAAGCAACGTAAAGCAACGTAAAGCAAGGGAAGGCAAGGTAAAGCAACGTAAAGCAACGTAAAGCAACGTAAAGTAAGGCAAGGCAAGGTAAAGCAAGGTAAAGCAAAATAAAGCAACGTAAAGCAACGTAAAGCAAGGCAAGGCAAGGTAAAGCAACGTAAAGCAACGCAAAGCAACGTAAAGAAAGGCAAGGCAAGGTAAAGCAACGTAAAGAAACGTAAAGCAAGGCAAGGCAACGTAAAGCAACGTAAAGCAAGGCAAGGCAAGGTAAAGCAACGTAAAGCAACGTAAAGCTACGTAAAGCAAGGCAAGGCAAGGGAAGGCAAGGTAACGCAACGTAAAGCAATGTAAAGCAAGGCAAGGCAAGGTAAAGCAACGTAAAGCAACGTAAAGCAACGTAAAGCAAGGAAAGGCAAGGTAAAGCAACATAAAGCAACGTAAAGCAAGGCAAGGCAATGTAAAGCAGCGAAAAACAACGTAAAGCAACGTAAAGCAAGGCAAGGCAAAGCAAGGCAAAGCAAGGGAAAGCAACTTAAAGCAACGTAAAGCAACGTAAAGCAAGGCAAGTCAAAGCAAGGGAAAGCAAGGCAAAGCAACGTAAAGCAACGTAAAGCAACGTAAAGCAAGGCAAGGCAAGGTAAAGCAACGTAAAGCAGCGTAAAGCAACGTGAAGCAACGTAAAGCAAGGCAAGGCAATGTAAAGCAGCGTAAAGCAAGGTAAAGCAACTTAAAGCAACTTAAAGCAAGGCAAGGCAACGTAAAGCAACGTAAAGCAACGTAAAGCAAGGCAAGGCAACGTAAAGCAACGTAAAACAACGTAAAGCAACGTAAAGCAAGGCAAGGCAACGTAAAGCAAGGCAACGTAAAGAATGTAAAGCAAGGCAAGACAACGTAAAGCAACGTAAAGCAAGGCACAGCAACGTAAAGCAACGTAAAGCAAGGTAAAGCAAGTGAAGGCAAGGTAAAGCAACGTAAAGCAACGTAAAGCAAGGGAAGGCAAGGTAAAGCAACGTAAAGCAACGTAAAGCAACGTAAAGCAAGGCAAGGCAAGGTAAAGCAACGTAAAGCAACGCAAAGCAACGTAAAGAAAGGCAAGGCAAGGTAAAGCAACGTAAAGAAACGTAAAGCAAGGCAAGGCAACGTAAAGCAACGTAAAGCAAGGCAAGGCAAGGTAAAGCAACGTAAAGCAACGTAAAGCTACGTAAAGCAAGGCAAGGCAAGGGAAGGCAAGGTAACGAAACGTAAAGCAATGTAAAGCAAGGCAAGGCAAGGTAAAGCAACGTAAAGCAACGTAAAGCAACGTAAAGCAAGGAAAGGCAAGGTAAAGCAACATAAAGCAACGTAAAGCAAGGCAAGGCAATGTAAAGCAGCGAAAAACAACGTAAAGCAACGTAAAGCAAGGCAAGGCAAAGCAAGGCAAAGCAAGAGAAAGCAACTTAAAGCAACGTAAAGCAACGTAAAGCAAGGCAAGTCAAAGCAAGGGAAAGCAAGGCAAAGCAACGTAAAGCAACGTAAAGCAACGTAAAGCAAGGGAAGGCAAGGTAAAGCAACGTAAAGCAGCGTAAAGCAACGTGAAGCAAGGCAAGGCAATGTAAAGCAGCGTAAAGCAAGGTAAAGCAACTTAAAGCAACTTAAAGCAAGGCAAGGCAACGTAAAGCAACGTAAAGCAACGTAAAGCAAGGCAAGGCAACGTAAAGCAACGTAAAACAACGTAAAGCAACGTAAAGCAAGGTAAGGCAACGTAAAGCAACGTAAAGGAACGTAAGGCAAAGCAAGGCAACGTAAAGCAACGTAAAGCAACGTGAAGCAACGTAAAGCAAGGCAACGTAAAGCAAGGCAATGTAAAGCAACATAAAGCAACGTAAAGCAAGGCAACGTAAAGCAACGTAAAGCAAGGCAACGTAAACCAAGGCAACGTAAAGCAACGTAAAGCAAGGCAACGTAAAGCAACGTAGAGCAACGTCAAGGAAGGCAACGTAAAGCAACGTAAAGCAAGGCAATGTACAGCAACGTAAAGCAAGGCAACGTAAATCAACGTAAAGCAACGTAAAGCAACGTAAAGCAAGGCAAGGCAAGGTAAAGCAACGTAAAGCAGCGTAAAGCAACATAAAGCAACGTAAAGCAAGGCAAGGCAAGGTAAACTGCGTAAAGCAAGGTAAAGCAACTTAAAGCAACGTAAAGCAAGGCAAGGCAACGTAAAGCAACGTAAAGCAAGGCATGGCAACGTAAACCAACGTAAAACAACGTAAAGCAACGTAAAGCAAGGTAAGGCAACGTAAAGCAATGTAAAGGAAGGCAAGGCATCGTAAAGCAACGTAAAGCAACGTAAGGCAAAGCAAGGCAACGTAAAGCAATGTAAAGCAAGGCAACGTAAAGCAAGGCAACGTAAAGCAACGCAACGTAAAGCAACGTGAAGCAACGTAAAGCAAGGCAACGTAAAGCAAGGCAACGTAAAGCAACATAAACCAACGTAAAGCAAGGCAACGTAAAGCAACGTGAAGAAGGGCAACGTAAACCAAGGCAACGTAAAGCAACGTAAAGCAAGGCAACGTAAAGCAACGTAAAGCAACGTCAAGAAAGGCAACGTAAAGCAACGTAAAGCAAGGCAATGTACAGCAACGTAAATCAAGGCAACGTAAATCAACGTAAAGCAACGTAAAGCAAGGCAAGGCAACGTAAAGCAAGGCAAGGCAACGTAAAGCAACGTAAAGCAAGGCAAGGCAACGTAAAGCAAGGCAACATAAAGAATGTAAAGCAAGGCAAGACAACGTAAAGCAACGTAAAGCAAGGCACAGCAACGTAAAGCAACGTAAAGCAACGTAAAGCAAGGCAAGGCAAGGTAAAGTAACGTAAAGCAAGGTAAAGCAAGGCAAGGCAAGGTAAAGCAACATAAAGCAACGTAAAGCAAGGTAAAGCAAGGGAAGGCAAGGTAAAGCAACGTAAAGCAACGTAAAGCAAGGGAAGGCAAGGTAAAGCAACGTAAAGCAATGTAAAGCAACGTAACGTAAGACAAGGCAAGGTAAAGCAAAGTAAAGCAACGTAAAGCAACGTAAAGCAAGGCAAGGCAAGGTAAAGCAACTTAAAGCAACGCAAAGCAACGTAAAGAAAGGCATGGCAAGGTAAAGCAACGTAAAGAAACGTAAAGCAAGGCAAGGCAACGTAAAGCAACGTAAAGCAAGGCAAGGCAAGGTAAAGCAACGTAAAGCAACGTAAAGCTACGTAAAGCAAGGCAAGGCAAGGGAAGGCAAGGTAACGCAACGTAAAGCAACGTAAAGCAAGGCAAGGCAAGGTAAAGCAACGTAAAGCAACGTAAAGCAACGTAAAGGAAGGAAAGGCAAGGTAAAGCAACGTAAAGCAACGTAAAGCAAGGCAAGGCAATGTAAAGCAGCGAAAAACAACGTAAAGCAACGTAAAGCAAGGCAAGGCAAAGCAAGGCAAAGCAAGGGAAAGCAACTTAAAGCAACGTAAAGCAACGTAAAGCAAGGCAAGTCAAAGCAAGGGAAAGCAAGGCAAAGCAATGTAAAGCAACGTAAAGCAACGTAAAGCAAGGCAAGGCAAGGTAAAGCAACGTAAAGCAGCGTAAAGCAACGTGAAGCAACGTAAAGCAAGGCAAGGCAATGTAAAGCAGCGTAAAGCAAGGTAAAGCAACGTAAAGCAACTTAAAGCAAGGCAAGGCAACGTAAAGCAACGTAAAGCAACGTAAAGCAAGGCAAGGCAACGTAAAGCAACGTAAAACAACGTAAAGCAACGTAAAGCAAGGTAAGGCAACGTAAAGCAATGTAAAGGAAGGCAAGGCAACGTAAAGCAACGTAAAGCAACGTAAGGCAAAGCAAGGCAACGTAAAGCAATGTAAAGCAAGGCAACGTAAAGCAACGTGAAGCAACGTAAAGCAAGTCAACGTAAAGCAAGGCAATGTAAAGCAACATAAAGCAACGTAAAGCAAGGCAACGTAAAGCAACGTAAAGCAAGGCAACGTAAACCAAGGCAACGTAAAGCAAGGCAACGTAAAGCAACGTAGAGCAACGTCAAGGAAGGCAACGTAAAGCAAAGTAAAGCAAGGCAACGTAAATCAACGTAAAGCAACGTAAAGCAAGGTAAGGTAAGTTAAAGCAACGTAAAGCAAGGGAAGGCAAGGTAAAGCAACGTAAAGCAAAGTAAAGTAACGTAAAGCAAGTCAAGGCAAGGTAAAGCAACGTAAAGCAACGTAAAGCAAGGCAAGGCAAGGTAAAGCAACATAAAGCAACGTAAAGCAACGTAAAGCAAGGCAAAGCAAGGTAAAGCAACTTAAAGCAACGTAAAGCAACGTAAAGAAAGGTAAGGCAAGGCAAGGCAAAGCAACGTAAAGCAACGTAAAGCAACGTAAAGCAACGTAAAGTAACGTAAATCAACGTAAAGCAAGGCAACGTAAAGCAATGTAAATCAACGTAAAGCAAAGCAAAATAAAGCAACGTAAAGCAAGGCAACGTAAAGCAACGTAAAGCAATGGAACGTAAAGCAACGCAAACCTACTTAAAGAAAGGAAAGGCAAGGTAAAGCAACGTAAAGCAAGGCAAGGCAAGGTAAAGCAACGTAAAGCAAAGTAAAGCAACGTAAAGCAAGTCAAGGCAAGGTAAAGCAACGTAAAGCAACGTAAAGCAAGGCAAGGCAAGGTAAAGCAACATAAAGCAACGTAAAGCAACGTAAAGCAAGGCAAGGCAAGGTAAAGCAACATAAAGTAACGTAAAGCAACGTAAAGCAAGGCAAGGCAAGGTAAAGCAACGTAAAGCAACGTAAAGCAAGGCAAGGCAAGGTAAAGCAACGTAAATTAACGTAAAGCAACGTAAAGTAAGGCAAGGTAAGGTAAAGCAAAGTAAAGCAACGTAAAGCAACGTAAAGCAAGGCAAGGCAAGGTAAAGCAACGTAAAGCAACGCAAAGCAACGTAAAGAAAGGGAAGGCAAGGTAAAGCAACGTAAAGCAACGTAAAGCAACGTAAAGCAAGGCAAGGCAAGGTAAAGCAACGTAAAGCAGCGTAAAGCAACGTAAATCAACGTAAAGCAAGGCAACGTAAAGCAATGTAAATCAACGTAAAGCAAAGCAATATAAAGCAACGTAAAGCAAGGCAACGTAAAGCAACGTAAAGCAATGGAACGTAAAGCAACGCAAACCTACGTAAAGATAGGCAAGGCAAGGCAAAGCAATGTAAAGCAACGTAAAGCAACGTAAAGCAAGGCAAGGCAAGGCAAAGCAACATAAAGCAACGTAAAGCAAGGTAAAGGAACGTAAAGCAAGGCAAGGCAAAGCAACGTAAAGCAACGTAAAGCAAGGCAACGTAAAGCAACGTGAAGCAAGGCAACGTAAACCAAGGCAACGTAAAGCAACGTAAAGCAAGGCAACGTAAAGCAACGTAAAGCAACGTCAAGAAAGGCAACGTAAAGCAACGTAAAGCAAGGCAATGTACAGCAACGTAAAGCAAGGCAACGTAAATCAACATAAAGCAATGTAAAGCAAGGCAAGGCAACGTAAAGCAAGGCAAGGCAACGTAAAGCAACGTTAAAGCAAGGCAAGGCAACGTAAAGCAAGGCAACGTAAAGAATGTAAAGCAAGGCAAGACAACGTAAAGCAACGTAAAGCAAGGCACAGCAACGTAAAGCAACGTAAAGCAACGTAAAGCAAGGCAAGGCAAGGTAAAGCTACGTAAAGCAACGTAAAGCAACGTAAAGCAAGGAAAGGCAAGGTAAAGCAACGTAAAGAAACGTAAAGCAAGGCAAGGCAATGAAAAGCAGCGAAAAGCAACGTAAAGCAACGTAAAGCAAGGCAAGGCAAAGCAAGGCAAAGCAAGGGAAAGCAACTTAAAGCAACGTAAAGCAACGTAAAGCAAGGCAAGTCAAAGCAAGGGAAAGCAAGGCAAAGCAACGTAAAGCAACGTAAAGCAACGTAAAGCAAGGCAAGGCAAGGTAAAGCAACGTAAAGCAGTGTAAAGCAACGTGAAGCAACGTAAAGCAAGGCAAGGCAATGTAAAGCAGCGTAAAGCAAGGTAAAGCAACTTAAAGCAACTTAAAGCAAGGCAAGGCAACTTAAAGCAACGTAAAGCAACGTAAAGCAAGGCAAGGCAACGTAAAGCAACGTAAAACAACGTAAAGCAACGTAAAGCAAGGTAAGGCAACGTAAAGCAATGTAAAGGAAGGCAAGGCAACGTAAAGCAACGTAAGGCAAAGCAAGGCAACGTAAAGCAATGTAAAGCAAGGCAACGTAAAGCAAGGCAACGTAAAGCAACGTGAAGCAACGTAAAGCAAGGCAACGTAAAGCAAGGCAATGTAAAGCAACATAAAGCAACGTAAAGCAAGGCAACGTAAAGCAACGTAAAGCAAGGCAACGTAAACCAAGGCAACGTAAAGCAACGTAAAGCAAGGCAACTTAAAGCAACGTAGAGCAACGTCAAGGAAGGCACGTAAAGCAAAGTAAAGCAAGGCAACGTAAATCAACGTAAAGCAACGTAAAGCAAGGCAAGGCAAGGTAAAGCAACGTAAAGCAAGGGAAGGCAAGGTAAAGCAACGTAAAGCAAAGTAAAGTAACGTAAAGCAAGTCAAGGCAAGGTAAAGCAACGTAAAGCAACGTAAAGCAAGGCAAGGCAAGGTAAAGCAACATAAAGCAACGTAAAGCAACGTAAAGCAAGGCAAGGCAAGGTAAAGCAACTTAAAGCAACGTAAAGCAACGTAAAGAAAGGTAAGGCAAGGCAAGGCAAAGCAACGTAAAGCAACGTAAAGCAACGTAAAGCAACTTAAAGTAACGTAAATCAACGTAAAGCAAGGCAACGTAAAGCAATGTAAATCAACGTAAAGCAAAGCAAAATAAAGCAACGTAAAGCAAGGCAACGTAAAGCAACGTAAAGCAATGGAACGTAAAGCAACGCAAACCTACGTAAAGAAAGGCAAGGCAAGGTAAAGCAACGTAAAGCAAGGCAAGAAAAGGTAAAGCAACGTAAAGCAAAGTAAAGCAACGTAAAGCAAGTCAAGGCAAGGTAAAGCAACGTAAAGCAACGTAAAGCAAGGAAAGGCAAGGTAAAGCAACATAAAGCAACGTAAAGCAACGTAAAGCAAGGCAAGGCAAGGTAAAGCAACGTAAAGTAACGTAAAGCAACGTAAAGCAAGGCAAGGCAACGTAAAGCAACGTAAAGCAAGGCAAGGCAAGGTAAAGCAACGTAAAGCAACGTAAAGCAAGGCAAGGCAAGGTAAAGCAACGTAAAGTAACGTAAAGCAACGTAAAGTAAGGCAAGGCAAGGTAAAGCAAAGTAAAGCAACGTAAAGCAACGTAAAGCAAGGCAAGGCAAGGTAAAGCAACGTAAAGCAACGCAAAGCAACGTAAAGAAAGGCAAGGCAAGGTAAAGCAACGTAAAGAAACGTAAAGCAAGGCAAGGCAACGTAAAGCAACGTAAAGCAAGGCAAGGCAAGGTAAAGCAACGTAAAGCAACGTAAAACTACGTAAAGCAAGGCAAGGCAAGGCAAGGCAAGGTAACGCAACGTAAAGCAACGTAAAGCAACGTAAAGCAAGGCAAGGCAAGGTAAAGCAATGTAAAGGAACGTAAAGCAAGGCATGGAAAGGTAAAGCAACTTAAAGCAACGTAAAGCAAAGTAAAGAAAGGTAAGGCAAGGCAAGGCAAAGCAACGTAAAGCAACGTAAAGCAACGTAAAGCAACGTAAAGTAACGTAAATCAACGTAAAGCAAGGCCACGTAAAGCAATGTAAATCAACGTAAAGCAAAGCAATATAAAGCAACGTAAAGCAAGGCAACGTAAAGCAACGTAAAGCAATGGAACGTAAAGCAACGCAAACCTACGTAAAGAAAGGCAAGGCAAGGCAAAGCAATGTAAAGCAACGTAAAGCAACGTAAAGCAAGGCAAGGCAAGGCAAAGCAACATAAAGCAACGTAAAGCAAGGTAAAGGAACGTAAAGCAAGGCAAGGCAAGGCAACGTAAAGCAACGTGAAGCAAGGCAACGTAAACCAAGGCAACGTAAAGCAACGTAAAGCAAGGCAACGTAAAGCAACGTAAAGCAACGTCAAGAAAGGCAACGTAAAGCAACGTAAAGCAAGGCAATGTACAGCAACGTAAAGCAAGGCAACGTAAATCAACGTAAAGCAACGTAAAGCAAGGCAAGGCAACGTAAAGCAAGGCAAGGCAATGTAAAGCAACGTAAAGCAAGGCAAGGCAACGTAAAGCAAGGCAACGTAAAGAATGTAAAGCAAGGCAAGACAACGTAAAGCAACGTAAAGCAAGGCACAGCAACGTAAAGCAACGTAAAGCAACGTAAAGCAAGGCAAGGCAAGGTAAAGCAACGTAAAGCAACGTAAGGCAAGGCAAGGCAATGTAAAGCAACATAAAGCAACGTAAAGCAAGGTAAAGCAAGGGAAGGCAAGGTAAAGCAACGTAAAGCAACGTAAAGCAAGGGAAGGCAAGGTAAAGCAACATAAAGCAACGTAAAGCAACGTAAAGTAAGGCAAGGCAAGGTAAAGCAAAGTAAAGCAACGTAAAGCAACGTAAAGCAAGGCAAGGCAAGGTAAAGCAACGTAAAGCAACGCAAAGCAACGTAAAGAAAGGCAAGGCAAGGTAAAGCAACGTAAAGAAACGTAAAGCAAGGCAAGGCAACGTAAAGCAACGTAAAGCAAGGCAAGGCAAGGTAAAGCAACGTAAAGCAACGTAAAGCTACGTAAAGCAAGGCAAGGCAAGGGAAGGCAAGGTAACGCAACGTAAAGCAACGTAAAGCAAGGCAAGGCAAGGTAAAGCAACGTAAAGCAAGGAAAGGCAAGGTAAAGCAACGTAAAGCAACGTAAAGCAAGGCAAGGCAATGTAAAGCAGCGAAAAGCAACGTAAAGCAACGTACAGCAAGGCAAAGCAAAGCAAGGCAAAGCAAGGGAAAGCAACTTAAAGCAACGTAAAGCAACGTAAAGCAAGGCAAGTCAAAGCAAGGGAAAGCAAGGCAAAGCAACGTAAAGCAACGTAAAGCAACGTAAAGCAAGGCAAGGCAAGGTAAAGCAACGTAAAGCAGCGTAAAGCAACGTGAAGCAACATAAAGCAAGGCAAGGCAATGTAAAGCAGCGTAAAGCAAGGTAAAGCAACTTAAAGCAAGGCAAGGCAACGTAAAGCAACGTAAAGCAACGTAAAGCAAGGCAAGGCAACGTAAAGCAACGTAAAACAACGTAAAGCAACGTAAAGCAAGGTAAGGCAACGTAAAGCAATGTAAAGTAAGGCAAGGCAACGTAAAGCAACGTAAAGCAAAGTAAGGCAAAGCAAGGCAACGTAAAGCAATGTAAAGCAAGGCAACGTAAAGCAACGTGAAGCAACGTAAAGCAAGGCAACGTAAAGCAAGGCAATGTAAAGCAACATAAAGCAACGTAAAGCAAGGCAACGTAAAGCAACGTAAAGCAAGGCAACGTAAACCAAGGCAACGTAAAGCAACGTAAAGCAAGGCAACGTAAAGCAACGTAGAGCAACGTCAAGGAAGGCAACGTAAAGCAACGTAAAGCAAGGCAATGTACAGCAACGTAAAGCAAGGCAACGTAAATCAACGTAAAGCAACGTAAAGCAAGGCAACGTAAAGCAAGGCAAGGCAACGTAAAGCAACGTAAAGCAAGGCAAGGCAACGTAAAGCAAGGCAACGTAAAGAACGTAAAGCAAGGCAAGGCAACGTAAAGCAACGTAAAGCAAGGCACAGCAACGTAAAGCAACGTAAAGCAAGGCAAGGCAAGGTAAAGCAACGTAAAGGAACGTAAATCAAGGCAAGGCAAGGCAAAGCAACGTAAAGCAACGTAAAGCAACGTAAAGCAAGTCAAGGCAAGGTAAAGCAACGTAAAGCAACGTAAAGCAAGGCAAGGCAAGGTAAAGCAACATAAAGCAACGTAAAGCAACGTAAAGCAATGCAAGGCAAGATAAAGCAATGTAAAGTAACGTAAAGCAACGTAAAGCAAGGCAAGGCAACGTAAAGCAACGTAAAGCAAGGCAAGGCAAGGTAAAGCAACGT
Organism: Phaenicophaeus curvirostris; assembly: GCF_032191515.1. Classification (NCBI taxonomy): domain Eukaryota; kingdom Metazoa; phylum Chordata; class Aves; order Cuculiformes; family Cuculidae; genus Phaenicophaeus; species Phaenicophaeus curvirostris. The sequence goes on from NW_027206666.1 coordinate 593,111, forward strand.
AAAGCAACGTAAAGCAAGGCAAGGCAAGGTAAAGCAACGTAAAGCAACGTAAAGCAACGTAAAGTAAGTCAAGGCAAGGTAAAGCAAAGTAAAGCAACGTAAAGCAACGTAAAGCAAGGCAAGGCAAGGTAAAGCAACGTAAAGCAACGCAAAGGAACGTAAAAAAAGGCAAGGGAAGGTAAAGCAACGTAAAGAAACGTAAAGCAAGGCAAGGCAACGTAAAGCAACGTAAAGCAAGGCAAGGCAAGGTAAAGCAACGTAAAGCAACGTAAAGCTACGTAAAGCAAGGCAAGGCAAGGCAAGGCAAGGTAACGCAACGTAAAGCAACGTAAAGCAACGTATAGCAAGGCAAGGCAAGGTAAAGCAATGTAAAGCAACGTAAAGCAACGTAAAGCAAGGCAAGGCAAGGTAAAGCAACTTAAAGCAACGTAAAGCAACGTAAAAAAAGGTAAGGCAAGGCAAGGCAAAGCAACGTAAAGCAACGTAAAGCAACGTAAAGCAACGTAAAGTAACGAAAATCAACTTAAAGCAAGGCAACGTAAAGCAATGTAAATCAACGTAAAGCAAAGCAATATAAAGCAACGTAAAGCAAGGCAACGTAAAGCAACGTAAAGCAATGGAACGTAAAGCAACGCAAACCTACGTAAAGAAAGGCAAGGCAAGGCAAAGCAATGTAAAGCAACGTAAAGCAACGTAAAGCAAGGCAAGGCAAGGCAAAGCAACATAAAGCAACGTAAAGCAAGGTAAAGGAACGTAAAGCAAGGCAAGGCAAAGCAACGTAAAGCAACGTAAAGCAAGGCAACGTAAAGCAAAGTAAAGCAACGTAAAGCAAGGCAAGGCAAAGCAACGTAAAGAAACGTAAAGCAAGGCAAGGAAAGGCAAAGCGAGGCAAAGCAAGGCAAAGCAACGTAAAGCAACGTAAAGCAAGGCAACGTAAAGCAAGGCAAGGCAAGGTAAAGCAATGTAAAGCAACGTAAAGCAACGTAAAGCAACATAAAGCAAGGCAAGGCAAAGCAACGTAAAGCAACGTAAATCAAGGCAAGGCAAAGCAACGTAAAGTAACTTAAAGCAACGTAAAGCAACGTAAAGCAATGCAAGGCAAGGTAAAGAAACGTAAAGCAACGTAAAGCAAGGCAAGGCAAGGCAAAGCAACGTAAAGCAACATAAAGCAAGGCAAGGCAATGTAAAGCAACGTAAAGCAACGTAAAGCAAAGTAAAGCAACGTAAAGCAAGGGAAGGCAAGGTAAAGAAACATAAAGCAACGTAAAGCAAGGCAAGACAAGGTAAAGCAACGTAAAGCAACGTAAAGCAACGTAAAGCAAGGCAAGGCAAGGTAAAGCAACGTAAAGCAACGTAAAGCAACGTAAAGCAAGGCAAGGCAAGGTAAAGCAACGTAAAGCAACGCAAAGCAACGAATAGCAAGGCAAGGCAAGGTAAAGCAACGTAAAGCAACGTAAACGCAAGGGAAGGCAACGTAAAGCAATGTAAAGCAAGGCAAGGTAAAGCAACGTAAAGCAACGTAAAGCAAGGCAAGGCAAGTTAAAGCAACGTAAAGCAAAGTAAAGCTACGTAAAGCAAGGCAAGGCAAGGCAAGGTAACGCAACGTAAAGCAACGTAAAGCAACGTAAAGAAACGTAAAGCAAGGCAAGGCTATGTAAAGCAACGTAAAGCAACGTAAAGCAACGTAAAGCAAGGCAAGGCAAGGTAAAGCAACATAAAGCAACGTAAAGCAACGTATAGCAAGGTAAGGCAAGGCAAGGCAAGGCAAAGCAAAGTAAAGCAACGTAAAGCAACGTAAAGCAAGGCAACGTAAAGTAACGTAAATCAACGTAAAACAAAGTAAAGCAAGGCAAGTCAAGGTAAAGCAACGTAAATCAACGTAAGGCAAAGCAACATAAAGCAACGTAAAGCAAGTCAACGTAAAGCAAAGTAAAGCAACGTAAAGCAAGTCAACGTAAAGCAACGTAAAGCAACGTAAAGCAACGTAAAGCAACTTAAAGCAATGCAATGTAAAGCAACGTAAAGCAACGTAAAGCAACGTAAAGCAAGGCAAGGCAACGTAAAGCAAAGTAAAGCTAGGCAAGGCAACGTAAAGCAACGTAAAGCAACGTAAGACAAGGCAAGGCAACGTAAAGCAACGTAAAGCAAGGCAACGTAAAGCAAGGCAAAGTAAAGCAAGGCAACGTAAAGCAACATAAAGCAACGTAAAGCAAGGCAACGTAAAGCAACGTAAAGCAAGGCAACGTAAAGCAAGGCAAAGTAAAGCAACGTAAAGCAAGGCAACGTAAAGCAAGGCAACGTAAAGCAACGTAAAGCAAGGCAACGGAAAGCAACGTCAAGCAAGGCAACGTAAAACAACGTCAAGCAAGGCAACGTAAAGCAACGTAAACCAAGGCAACGTAAAGCAACGTAAAGCAAGGCAACGTAAAGCAAGGTAAAGCAACGTTAAGCAAGGCAACGTAAAGCAAGGCAAGGCAACGTAAAGCAACGTAAAGAAAGGCAAGGCAACGTAAAGCAAGGCAACATAAAGAACGTAATGCAAGGCAAGGCAACGTAAAGCAACGTAAAGCAAGGCACAGCAACGTAAAGCAACGTAAAGCAACGTAAAGCAAGGAAAGGCAAGGTAAAGCAACGTAAAGTAACGTAAAGCAACGTAAAGCATGGCAAGGCAACGTAAAGCAACGTAAAGCAAGGGAAGGCAAGGTAAAGCAACGTAAAGCAACGTAAAGCAAGGCAAGGCAAGGTAAAGCAACGTAAAGCAACGTAAAGCAACGTAAAGCAAGGCAAGGTAAAGCAACGTAAAGCAACGTAAAGCAAGGCAAGGCAAGGTAAAGCAACGTAAAGCAACGCAAAGCAACGTAAAGAAAGCAAGGCAAGGTAAAGAAACGTAAAGAAACGTAAAGCAAGGCAAGGAAAGGTAAAGCAACGTAAAGCAACGTAAAGCTACGTAAAGCAAGGCAAGGCAAGGTAACGCAACGTAAAGCAACGTAAAGAAACGTAAAGCAAAGCAAGGCAAGGTAAAGCAACGTAAAGCAACGTAAAGCAAGGCAAGGCAAGGTAAAGCAACTTAAAGCAACGTAAAGCAACGTAAAGCAAGGTAAGGCAAGGCAAGGCAAAGCAACGTAAAGCAACATAAAGCAACATAAAGCAACGTAAAGCAAGGCAATGTAAAGCAACGTAAAGTAACGTAAATCAACGTAAAGCAAGGCAACATAAAGCAATGTAAATCAACGTAAAGCAAAGCAACGTAAAGCAACATAAAGCAAGGCAACGTAAAGCAACCTAAAGCAATGCAACGTAAAGCATCGTAAACCAACGTAAAGAAAGGCAAGACAAGGCAAAGCAACGTAAAGCAACGTAAAGCAACGTAAAGCAAGGCAAGGCAAGGAAAAGCAACGTAAAGCAACGTAAAGGAACGTAAAGCAATGTAAAGCAAGGCAACGTAAAGCAACGTAAATCAACGTAAAGCAATGTAAAGCAAGGCAAAGCAAGGCAAAGCAACGTAAAGCAACGTAAAGCAAGGTAAAGCAACGTAAAGCAAGGCAAGGCAAAGTAACTTAAAGCAACGTAAAGCAACGTAAAGCAAGGCAACGTAAAGCAAAGTAAAGCAACGTAAAGCAAGGAAAGGCAAAGCAACGTAAAGAAACATAAAGCAAGGCAAGGCAAGGCAATGCAAGGCAAAGCAAGGCAAAGCAACGTAAAGCAACGTAAATCAAGGCAACGTAAAGCAAGGCAAGGCAAGGTAAAGCAACGTAAAGCAACGTAAAGCAACGTAAAGCAAGGCAAAGCAACGTAAAGAAACATAAAGCAAGCCAACGTAAAGCAACGTAAAGCAAGGCAAGGCAACGTAAAGAAACGTAAATCAACGTAAAGCAATTTAAAGCAAGGCAAAGCAAGGCAAAGCAACGTAAAGCAACGTAAAGCAACGTAAAGCAAGGCAACGTAAATCAAAGTAAAGCAACGTAAAGCAAGGCAAGGCAAAGCAACGTAAAGAAACGTAAGGCAAGGCAACGCAAGGCAAAGCAAGGCAAAGCAACGTAAAGCAACGTAAAGCAATGCAAAGTAAAGCAACGTAAAGCAACTTAAAGCAAGGCAAGGCAAGGCAAAGCAACGTAAAGCAACGTAAAGCAACGTAAAGCAAGGCAACGTAAAGCAACGTAAAGCAACGTAATCAAGGCAAGGCAAAGCAAGGCAAAGAAAGGCAAAGCAACGTAAAGCAACCTAAAGCAAGGTAAAGCAACGTAAAGCAAGGCAAGGCAAAGCAACGTAAAGCAACGTAAAGCAACGTAAATCAACGTAATCAAGGCAAGGCAAAGCAAGGCAAAGAAAGGCAAAGCAACGTAAAGCAACCTAAAGCAAGGTAAAGCAACGTAAAGGAAGGCAAGGCAAAGCAACGTAAAGCAACATAAAGCAACGTAAAGCAAGGCAACATAAAGCATAGTAAAGCAACGTAAAGCAAGGCAAGGCAAAGCAACAGAAAGAAATGTAAAGCAAGGCAAAGTAAAGCAAGGCAAAGCAAGGCAAAGAACGTAAAGCAACGTAAAGCAACGTAAAGCAAGGCAAGGCAAAGCAACGTAAAGCAACGTAAAGCAACGTAAGTCAAGGGAAGGCAAAGCAACGTAAAGTAACGTAAAGCAACGCAAAGCAACGTAAAGGTAGGCAAAGCAATGTAAAGCAACGTAAAGCATCGTAAAGCAAGGAAAGCAAAATAAAGCAACGTAAAGCAAGGCAAGGCAAGGTAAAGCAACGTAAAGCAATGTAAAGCAATGTAGAGCAAGGCAAGGCAAGGTAAAGCAACGTAAAGCAATGTAAAGCAACGTAAAGGAAGTCAAGGCAAAGCAAGGCAAAGCAAGGCAAAGCAACGTAAAGCAACGTAAAGCAAGGTAAAGCAAGGCAAGTCAAAGCAAGGGAAAGCAAGGCAAAGCAACGTAAAGCAACGTAAAGCAACGTAAAGCAAGTCAAGGCAAGGTAAAGCAACGTAAAGCAACGTAAAGCAAGGCAAGGCAAGGTAAAGCAACATAAAGCAACGTAAAGCAACGTAAAGCAATGCAAGGCAAGATAAAGCAACGTAAAGTAACGTAAAGCAACGTAAAGCAAGGCAAGGCAACGTAAAGCAACGTAAAGCAAGGCAAGGCAAGGTAAAGCAACGTAAAGCAACGTAAAGCAAGGCAAGGCAAGGTAAAGCAACGTAAAGCAACGTAAAGCAACGTAAAGTAAGGCAAGGCAAGGTAAAGCAAAGTAAAGCAACGTAAAGCAACGTAAAGCAAGGCAAGGCAAGGTAAAGCAACGTAAAGCAACGCAAAGCAACGTAAAAAAAGGCAAGGGAAGGTAAAGCAACGTAAAGAAACGTAAAGCAAGGCAAGGCAACGTAAAGCAACGTAAAGCAAGGCAAGGCAAGGTAAAGCAACGTAAAGCAACGTAAAGCTACGTAAACCAAGGCAAGGCAAGGCAAGGCAAGGTAACGCAACGTAAAGCAACGTAAAGCAACGTAAAGCAAGGCAAGGCAAGGTAAAGCAACTTAAAGCAACGTAAAGCAACGTAAAAAAAGGTAAGGCAAGGCAAGGCAAAGCAACGTAAAGCAACGTAAAGCAACGTAAAGTAACGAAAATCAACTTAAAGCAAGGCAACGTAAAGCAATGTAAATCAACGTAAAGCAAAGCAATATAAAGCAACGTAAAGCAAGGCAACGTAAAGCAACGTAAAGCAATGGAACGTAAAGAAACGCAAACCTACGTAAAGAAAGGCAAGGCAAGGCAAAGCAATGTAAAGCAACGTAAAGCAACGTAAAGCAAGGCAAGGCAAGGCAAAGCAACATAAAGCAACGTAAAGCAAGGGAAAGGAACGTAAAGCAAGGCAAGGCAAAGCAACGTAAAGCAACGTAAAGCAAGGCAACGTAAAGCAAAGTAAAGCAACGTAAAGCAAGGCAAGGCAAAGCAACGTAAAGAAACGTAAAGCAAGGCAAGGAAAGGCAAAGCGAGGCAAAGCAAGGCAAAGCAACGTAAAGCAACGTAAAGCAAGGCAACGTAAAGCAAGGCAAGGCAAGGTAAAGCAATGTAAAGCAACGTAAAGCAAAGTAAAGCAACATAAATCAAGGCAAGGCAAAGCAACGTAAAGCAACGTAAATCAAGGCAAGGCAAAGCAACGTAAAGTAACTTAAAGCAACGTAAAGCAACGTAAAGCAATGCAAGGCAAGGTAAAGAAACGTAAAGCAACGTAAAGCAAGGCAAGGCAAGGCAAAGCAACGTAAAGCAACATAAAGCAAGGCAAGGCAATGTAAAGCAACGTAAAGCAACGTAAAGCAAAGTAAAGCAACGTAAAGCAAGGGAAGGCAAGGTAAAGAAACATAAAGCAACGTAAAGCAAGGCAAGGCAAGGTAAAGCAACGTAAAGCAACGTAAAGCAACGTAAAGCAAGGCAAGGCAAGGTAAAGCAACGTAAAGCAACGTAAAGCAACGTAAAGCAAGGCAAGGCAAGGTAAAGCAACGTAAAGCAACGCAAAGCAACGAATAGCAAGGCAAGGCAAGGTAAAGCAACGTAAAGCAACATAAACGCAAGGGAAGGCAACGTAAAGCAATGTAAAGCAAGACAAGGCAAGGTAAAGCAACGTAAAGCAACGTAAAGCAAGGCAAGGCAAGTTAAAGCAACGTAAAGCAAAGTAAAGCTACGTAAAGCAAGGCAAGGCAAGGCAAGGTAACGCAACGTAAAGCAACGTAAAGCAACGTAAAGAAACGTAAAGCAAGGCAAGGCTATGTAAAGCAACGTAAAGAAACGTAAAGCAACGTAAAGCAAGGCAAGGCAAGGTAAAGCAACATAAAGCAACGTAAAGCAACGTATAGCAAGGTAAGGCAAGGCAAGGCAAGGCAAAGCAAAGTAAAGCAACGTAAAGCAACGTAAAGCAAGGCAACGTAAAGTAACGTAAATCAACGTAAAACAACGTAAAGCAAGGCAAGTCAAGGTAAAGCAACGTAAATCAACGTAAGGCAAAGCAACATAAAGCAACGTAAAGCAAGTCAACGTAAAGCAAAGTAAAGCAACGTAAAGCAAGTCAACGTAAAGCAACGTAAAGCAACGTAAAGCAACGTAAAGCAACTTAAAGCAATGCAATGTAAAGCAACGTAAAGCAACGTAAAGCAACGTAAAGCAAGGCAACGTAAAGCAACGTAAAGCAACGTGAAGCAACGTAAAGCAACGTAAAGCAAGGCAAGGCAAAGCAAGGCAAAGCAAGGCAAAGCAACGTAAAGCTACCTAAAGCAAGGTAAAGAAACGTAAAGCAAGGCAAGGCAAAGCAACGTAAAGCAACGTAAAGCAACGTAAAGCAACGTAAAGCAAGGTAACGTAAAGCAAAGTATAGCAACGTAAAGCAAAGTAAAGCAACGTAAAGCAAGGCAAGGCAAAGCAACGTAAAGAAACGTAAAGCAAGGCAAGGCAAGGCAAAGCAAGGCTAAGCAAGGCAAAGCAACGTAAAGCAACGTAAAGCAAGGCAACGTAAAGCAAGGCAAAGCAAGGCAAAGCAACGTAAAGCAACGTAAAGCAACGTAAAGCAACCTAAACAAGGCAAGGCAAAGCAACATAAAGCAACGGAAATCAAGGCAAGGCAAAGAAACGTAAAGTAACTAAAGCAACGTAAAGCAACTTAAAGCAAGGCAAGGCAAGGTAAAGCAGCGTAAAGCATGGTAAAGCAACTTAAAGCAACGTAAAGCAAGGGAAGGCAACGTAAAGCAACGTAAAGCAAGGCAAGGCAACGTAAAGCAACGTAAAACAACGTAAAGCAACGTAAAGCAAGGGAAGGCAACGTAAAGCAAAGTAAGGCAAGGCAAAGCAACGTAAAGCAACGTAAAGCAAGGCAAGGCAACGTAAAGCAAAGTAAAGCTAGGCAAGGCAACGTAAAGCAACGTAAAGCAACGTAAGACAAGGCAAGGCAACGTAAAGCAACGTAAAGCAAGGCAACGTAAAGCAAGGCAAAGTAAAGCAAGGCAACGTAAAGCAACATAAAGCAACGTAAAGCAAGGCAACGTAAAGCAATGTAAAGCAAGGCAACGTAAAGCAAGGCAAAGTAAAGCAACGTAAAGCAAGGCAACGTAAAGCAAGGCAACGTAAAGCAACGTAAAGCAAGGCAACGTAAAGCAACGTAAAGCAACGTCAAGCAAGGCAACGTAAAACAACGTCAAGCAAGGCAACGTAAAGCAACGTAAACCAAGGCAACGTAAAGCAACGTAAAGCAAGGCAACGTAAAGCAAGGTAAAGCAACGTCAAGCAAGGCAACGTAAAGCAAGGCAAGGCAACGTAAAGCAACGTAAAGCAAGGCAAGGCAACGTAAAGCAAGGCAACATAAAGAACGTAATGCAAGGCAAGGCAACGTAAAGCAACGTAAAGCAAGGCACAGCAACGTAAAGCAACGTAAAGCAACGTAAAGCAAGGAAAGGCAAGGTAAAGCAACGTAAAGCAACGTAAAGCAAGGCAAGGCAAGGTAAAGCAACATAAAGCAACGTAAAGAAACGTAAAGCAAGGCAAGGCAAGGTAAAGCAACGTAAAGTAACGTAAAGCAACGTAAAGCATGGCAAGGCAACGTAAAGCAACGTAAAGCAAGGGAAGGCAAGGTAAAGCAACGTAAAGCAACATAAAGCAAGGCAAGGCAAGGTAAAGCAACGTAAAGCAACGTAAAGCAACGTAAAGCAAGGCAAGGTAAAGCAACGTAAAGCAACGTAAAGCAAGGCAAGGCAAGGTAAAGCAACGTAAAGCAACGCAAAGCAACGTAAAGAAAGCAAGGCAAGGTAAAGAAACGTAAAGAAACGTAAAGCAAGGCAAGGAAAGGTAAAGCAACGTAAAGCAACGTAAAGCTACGTAAAGCAAGGCAAGGCAAGGTAACGCAACGTAAAGCAACGTAAAGCAACGTAAAGCAAAGCAAGGCAAGGTAAAGCAACGTAAAGCAACGTAAAGCAAGGCAAGGGAAGGTAAAGCAACTTAAAGCAACGTAAAGCAACGTAAAGCAAGGTAAGGCAAGGCAAGGCAAAGCAACGTAAAGCAACATAAAGCAACATAAAGCAACGTAAAGCAAGGCAATGTAAAGCAACGTAAAGTAACGTAAATCAACGTAAAGCAAGGCAACATAAAGCAATGGAGATCAACGTAAAGCAAAGCAACGTAAAGCAACATGACTCAAGGCAACGTAAAGCAACCTAAAGCAATGCAACGTAAAGCATCGTAAACCAACGTAAAGAAAGGCAAGACAAGGCAAAGCAACGTAAAGCAACGTAAAGCAACGTAAAGCAAGGCAAGGGAAGGAAAAGCAACGTAAAGCAACATAAAGGAACGTAAAGCAATGTAAAGCAAGGCAACGTAAAGCAACGTAAATCAACGTAAAGCAATGTAAAGCAAGGCAAAGCAAGGCAAAGCAACGTAAAGCAACCTAAAGCAAGGTAAAGCAACGTAAAGCAAGGCAAGGCAAAGTAACTTAAAGCAACGTAAAGCAACGTAAAGCAAGGCAACGTAAAGCAAAGTAAAGCAACGTAAAGCAAGGCAAGGCAAAGCAACGTAAAGAAACATAAAGCAAGGCAAGGCAAGGCAATGCAAGGCAAAGCAAGGCAAAGCAACGTAAAGCAACGTAAATCAAGGCAACGTAAAGCAAGGCAAGGCAAGGTAAAGCAACGTAAAGCAACGTAAAGCAACGTAAAGCAAGGCAAGGCAAAGCAACGTAAAGCAACGTAAAGCAACGTAAATCAAGGCAAGGCTAAGCAACGTAAAGTAACTTAAAGCAACGTAAAGCAACGTAAAGCAAGGCAAAGCAACGTAAAGAAACATAAAGCAAGCCAACGTAAAGCAACGTAAAGCAAGACAAGGCAAGGTAAAGAAACGTAAATCAACGTAAAGCAATTTAAAGCAAGGCAAAGCAAGGCAAAGCAACGTAAAGCAACGTAAAGCAACGTAAAGCAAGGCAACGTAAATCAAAGTAAAGCAACGTAAAGCAAGGCAAGGCAAAGCAACGTAAAGAAACGTAAGGCAAGGCAACGCAAGGCAAAGCAAGGCAAAGCAACGTAAAGCAACGTAAAGCAATGCAAAGT